>NC_053395.1:63703428-64021476 GCF_905171765.1 Bufo bufo | reverse complement strand
ACAAGCTTTGTATTGTTTAAAGGCTGGCATTCCAAGCTTTCAGATAATACCAGAATAACAGCAATCTGTTCAGTAAATTGGGATGCTGTGAATGCAGCTGAAAGTGAAAGTAAAAGCAGGTTTTACCCACTATTATTTTCTGACTCAATTTCTAAGTTAGGTGGTTAAAGGGGTTGTCCAGGCTTTTTAATATTGATGACATCTGCTCCTACACAGACACTGGCAGGCATTATGAGATGCTGCATATAGTAATAGTGTATATAATATATTCCGTATTTTTCGCCCTAGGTTTTAGAGGAGTAAAATAAGAGGGGGAAAAATATTTTTCATCAGACCTCAGCTCAGAGCCCCAGGGTTAATCAGACCTCAGCTCAGAGCCCCAGGGTTAATCAGACCTCAGCTCAGAGCCCCAGGGTTAATCAGACCTCAGCTCAGAGCCCCAGGGTTAATCAGACCTCAGCTCAGAGCCCCAGGGTTAATCAGACCTCAGCTCAGAGCCCCAGGGTTAATCAGACCTCAGCTCAGAGCCCCAGGGTTAATCAGACCTCAGCTCAGAGCCCCAGGGTTAATCAGACCTCAGCTCAGAGCCCCAGGGTTAATCAGACCTCAGCTCAGAGCCCCAGGGTTAATCAGACCTCAGCTCAGAGCCCCAGGGTTAATCAGACCTCAGCTCAGAGCCCCAGGGTTAATCAAACCTCAGCTCAGAGCCCCAGGGTTAATCAGACCTCAGCTCAGAGCCCCAGGGTTAATCAGACCTCAGCTCAGAGCCCCAGGGTTAATCAGACCTCAGCTCAGAGCCCCAGGGTTAATCAGACCTCAGCTCAGAGCCCCAGGGTTAATCAGACCTCAGCTCAGAGCCCCAGGGTTAATCAAACCTCAGCTCAGAGCCCCAGGGTTAATCAGACCTCAGCTCAGAGCCCCAGGGTTAATCAGACCTCAGCTCAGAGCCCCAGGGTTAATCAGACCTCAGCTCAGAGCCCCAGGGTTAATCAAACCTCAGCTCAGAGCCCCAGGGTTAATCAGACCTCAGCTCAGAGCCCCAGGGTTAATCAGACCTCAGCTCAGAGCCCCAGGGTTAATCAGACCTCAGCTCAGAGCCCCAGGGTTAATCAGACCTCAGCTCAGAGCCCCAGGGTTAATCAGACCTCAGCTCAGAGCCCCAGGGTTAATCAAACCTCAGCTCAGAGCCCCAGGGTTAATCAAACCTCAGCTCAGAGCCCCAGGGTTAATCAGACCTCAGCTCAGAGCCCCAGGGTTAATCAGACCTCAGCTCAGAGCCCCAGGGTTAATCAGACCTCAGCTCAGAGCCCCAGGGTTAATCAGACCTCAGCTCAGAGCCCCAGGGTAAGGCCTCATGCACACGGCCGTGTTCCGCGGCCGAGAGCGGTCCGTGGTAACCCGGCCGGGATTCCTTCTGACAGCAGGAGCGCACGGCGTCATTGGTTGCTATGACGCCGTGCGCTTCATGCCGCCGCTGCTGTACAGTGATACACTTGTATGATCTATACCAGTGTATCACTGTACAGCAGCTGCGGCATGAAGCGCACGGCGTCATAGCAACCAATGACGCCGTGCGCTCCTGCTGTCAGAAGGAATCCCGGCCGGGTTACCACGGACCGCTCTCGGCCGTGTGCATGAGGCCTAATCAGACCTCAGATCAGACAAAAAAAAAATAAAATCATCTCACCTTTCCTGTTCTGGAGGCCACTGCCGCTCCTGGGATCCATCACTCTTCCTGCCGCGCTCTGCTGTGAACCGATGTCACACAATGTGAGTTCATAGAGCACGCCGACGTCCTCACACTGTCCACAAGTCACAGCAGAGCATGCGGTGCCAGCAGACGAATACCAGGAAGCAGTGAGCACAGAGCCAGTACAAGGAGTGCTGTATTCACTGCTGTATTAATGAGTGCTTATTAGTATTCGCCCCATAAGACGCACTGTCATGTCCCCCCCACTTTTGGGGGAAAAAGTGCATCATATACGGCCGAAAATATGCTATGTTCTGCTGTTAAGTACATTACTATTCACCTGTTGAATCAGCGGTCCCCAACCGCTGGGCCACGGCCCAGGACCGGTCCCTGGAAGATTGTTTGCCGGGCTGCAGAGGAGAGAGGAGCGGAGATGCCACATCAGAGTGGCCAGAGTCAGTGGAGAAGGAGGGAGGGAATCCCTCCCTCCCATGACGCAACTGCCGCAGAGCCCAATAAAATGAGCGGGCTCTGACGCTGCCCGCACCACTGCCACCAATGAATGTGTGGCTAATATTAAAGTAGGAGGAGGGACGGGGGAGGGTTTACCGCTGCGCCGTATCAGCTAGTGTGCTCGGCGACGGCAGCAGCCTCCTCCTGAGTCTTGTGTTCTCCAGTCGCCAGCCATTAGTGCTCTGAAAGCAGCCGGCACAGGTACCCCGCCCACACCCCGTCCCACACACAGCAAGATCAGGCAGCCAGCAAGATTTGGGGTTATTGTGACTCATTAACCGCAATATTGCCAGTAGCCATAATTTGAGAGGATGGGGTCACCTATTATTAATCTGAGGTACACGGTGCTATTACTTTAGTATCCCCATGTACCTCACATTAAAAGTAAGTGGCCCCAAGCACCTCATCAAATATCAGGCAACCTTGGGTTAACCATTAATGTGAGGTACAAATGATGAGGTTACTTACTAGTAATGTGAGGCACATGCAGGTCCAAATTGATAAAACAATGTGACTCATATTAACAGCAAGTTACTCCAGCATGTACCTGATGCCATTAACCCCATCGTTCTACATTCTAATATGCATCTTGTGTTTTGTTATCAGTCAGCGCCGCCCAGAAACCCCCCCCCCCCCCCTCCTGTAAAAAGGTTGGGGACCACTATGTTGGATAACTGGGCATTTAACTAAAAGCCAGGTCACATGATGCTTGTGAGGGTCACATGATGCTTGTGAGGGTCACATGACTGAGGTTTAGTTCTGTAAGAAAGCCTGGTCTCCACATTTTGCATATTTTAATAGTACATATTTACAAAAGCTACATCTTCACATTGTCATTTTCACTTCAAATGAAAGTACAGTCATGGCTGAGACATCTGACCGTTATAAGGTGGGCGTCCTGTAGGCTTTCTCTACACCTTCAAGTTAACTGCCGTCAGTCTTGGGACTTCAGGCTGTGCTATTTTAGATGCAGCCTCCAGCTTGAAGTTTTCAACCACCTTCTCTATAATAAAATTGGAACATTAGTAAGAACAGAAAGATGGGTGTGAAGAAGTTGTGTGTCATGTGGAAGTTCATGTCTTGGCTGATACAAATAATAATGGTCTTACTTACTGGAAGTGACTGGAGGATAGGATAGGACAGGATTAGGATGGAGTTGCCTCCAGACATCACATTGAAGACATGCTCACTATTAAATCTTCTGTTTCTCCATCTTCTTATGCAGTGTATTTTGGTTTGAAATGCATGCAGGTTTCGCGCCGGGTCCACTTCTGCCTTTGGTTTAGAAAACTGCTGTGGCATTTTCCAAAAAACGATGTGTGTGAAGCCACCCTTACCATTATTTATTGATGTCTGAATAATTGCATTACTGTAATTAATTGATTGCCGTACGGAAGCATGCCAGTCAGATACTATGGTAAGACAGGGATGCAAACGAGCTCTTAACAAGCTCTGCCTCTGATGCCACCAGATGTAAGACAGCTTTGCTATAAGTCAACGTTCGACCCTTTATACAGGCCTTGAGGCATGACTTTGATAATAAATAAGCCAGCAACCTATCTGCAGACAGCTGTTTTGGGGTGATTTCCCCTGATCAGTGCAGAGCAGAGAGTACTAGCTTAACTGGGTACAGGGGGCAATCTCCCCAAATCAGCTGTCTGCAGATGAAATGCTGGCTTATTTAATATCTGAGTCGTGTCTCAAGGACTATTTAAAGGGTTAAACATTAACTTATAGAATAGCTGCCTTACGTCTGGTTGCATTAGAGGCAGAGCTTGTTAAGAGCTCGTTTGCATCCCGCTATTCCCAGAATACCAGAGGAGCATGTATGGCCTGTAAGTCTCCTTACGCCAATTAAGGCGCCCTCCCCAAGGAGAGATAGTACTCCCAAAAGTCAGATACTATCAGTAGGCAGCCACAAAATGAATGGCCTTCCATGTTATACATGGCATCTCTCAGTTCTGGTGTTGAGAGTGGGGGACCTCCCTTATGCCGTTGATACAGATGTGCCGTTGATACAGATGTGCACCTCTTTCCTTTTGTTTTAAGAGATCACAAGGTGAATGCGTGAAATGACCAGTTTTAGAAAAGAAAAACTACTAGAGATGAGTGAACCGGAATGTGTCAGGATGTGCACAGTCGACATCTGTGCTGCGCTGGTAGAAGCAGCAGAGCCTCTGCACTTGCACCGCTATTAGAAGGAACAGTGCAGGCTTTGGATTGACAGGGCTAGGGAAGACTTCTGGCCCTGTCAATCAAGGGGGACGGAGGAGTCTCTTGAGCAGAAGGGCCAACCCTTCGCTGCTCAAGAAGTCTGTTTGATGAACAAACTGATTGGTATGAATTGATTTGCTAATCTCTACTCATTATGCCTGACAGAGTAACACAAAAAGTATTATTTTTTCCCCCAAAGCTGGTCATTTCACATCACAGATCTTGGGATATCCCAAACCAAGAGGAAAGTAAGGAAGAACACATCTGTATACCCTAAAAGTGCCTGTGGAAAGGGGTCGTCATAATAAGTCAACTCTGATGATGGCTTTTCTTAGGATAGATCATTAATAGTTGATCGTTGGGAGCAGCGTTGGACTGGGGTTCCTTGGGCCCACCAGAGGAAATTATTTTTGGTGCCCAACCCCTATAACATCAATATTGTCTAATACGTTTAAATCATAGAAACAGACCCTAGTGGCAAGTAATTATCTCTAAAGACAGCTCCAAATCGATTTTTTTCCTCCAAGATTTTTGAGACCCTTGTTTGGGTCTCCTCAAACAGGCTCAAAAAGCCCCTTTAAGCCTGCACAGTTTCCTTTGGTGCAAGTGAGTCCGTTTTCTCCTCTGTACTTTTTACTTTTAGAAATATTTTAGTAAAGGATTACGACGTGAGTTCCGAGTAAGTGTTCCCAGATATGCCCTCTGGTCTGGATACACCCTCTCGCATGTGGACTTTGCATTTAGTGAATATGGTTATGAAATGTCTGTAAACAACAAAAACTGTTGTGAAAATAAGAGCTAAGCAAGAAATGATGTCATAGTTGTAACGATCACCAGTTCTGGCTGTTCATTTCATGGCGTAATCCACATTGAGCACTTTTTTTTTCTTTCAGACCAGATGCCTTCTTCACATCAGACCATTACACTATGCGGTATTATATTTAATCTGCCGGTTTACCTGGAAATCCCATTTACTAGCAGAGTCCATCTCCACTAATCCCCCCTTTGTTCTTGCCTGCAATTTTCTGCTGACTCCAGTCATCATTACAAATTTTGTTGATAAGGCAAATGATTGGCGACACATTTGTCGAAGTTGTCAGATCTGCTTATTGCCTCTGTGGATAGAAAAGTCATGCTAAATGTTTCATCTGAGCGATGGATGTACAGTATTTAAGGCATTCAGTGATACAGTGAGTCTACATGCCAAATGTCTGCCCCTGACTAAAGGTCCCTCTACCACATACAAAGGCACCAGGATTCTAAGTGGCACATGGTATTTCCCATTTTTACAGAAGTGTACTTACAGTGCTGCCCATAATTATTCATACCCCTGGCAAATTTTGACTTAAAGTTACTTTTATTCAACCAGCAAGTAATTTTTTGACGGGAAATGACATAGGTGTCTCCCAAAAGATAATAAGACGATGTACAAGAGGCATTATTGTGGGGGGGGAAAAAAACATTTCTCAGCTTTTATTTACATTTGAACAAAAAGTGTCCAGTCCAAAATTATTCATACCCTTCTCAATAATCAATAGAAAAGCCTTTATTGACTATTACAGAAATCAAACGCTTCCTATAATTGCAGACCAGCTTTTTGCATGTCTCCACAGGTATTTTTGCCCATTCAGCACTGTATCTGGTATTTAAAGGAAATGTGTCACCTTAAATGTTAGCTGCCAGTTAAAACCAGATAGTAACACATTTCCTTTTTTTCTAATCTGTTTTTATTTTCTGATTGTAGATTTTTTTTTAAAATCTTATTTCCTGAACATTATTATAGGGGCGGCCATCTTGCCTGAGCTGTTCTTTACAGCATTTACACAGCATTAAAAAAATTGCTTTGTGGCAAGCATAAAAAAAAATGCTTTCTGGCAACCCCATGGTTCATAGACACAATGGACAGGAGGCGACCCTATTGACTGAAGCCTGTATTAGACAGGCAGATCAGCAAGCGATTGCCGGAAGGGAAGTGTTCCTTCCCGGCGATTGCTTGCTATCTAGCGGAGGAGACTGCTGCTATTACATGCAGTGATCTCCTCCACAGCATGGGGAGGAGCGATTATATTTAAATGAATAGAAGAAGGCCATTCCATTGAAGTGACTGGGATGGAGGACCTGTAATTACACTGCTGCAGTCTCAACATTGAGCAGGTAAACAGAGAAGAGAACACAGCGCTAGTACGAGTAATGCGTTCTCTTCATACAGCTGATCTTGGGGGTGGTGGCAGTCAGACACCCGCCGATCGGATATTGATGACCTATCCTGAGCATAGGTCCTCAATATAGCAAAAGCCAAGAACCCCTTTAATAGGGTTGATCATGCAGACAGAGACTCTTTAATATACTTAACACGAAAAACTGTGTTTAAATAGTAGGTCATTTTTTTTGATCGATGCACATAATTGTTTGAGTAATAATTGACTGAGTATGCATTTCAGAAAAATATTTATGGGTGGTCTTCTTGGTGTACCAGCATGTTCCTGTGTTCAGAAATGAGTCAGGTGTTCCACAGAATGGCAGACCAGAAGCATGGAGAGTCCATTTATAGGAAACCCTACTAGGGTCTATGTAGTGAGTGAAAATGTGGGCCTGCTCACCATGAGCCTTATCAACAGCTGTAGGTGTGTCAGGTGGGTAGGTTGTTTAAAGAGGACGTGTCACCTCTCCTGACATGTCAGTTTTAGTATCTACTTGCATTCCTCATATAATAACAATTCTGGAGCATCTACTATTATGACTCTATGTTGTGCCATTCTTGTATTATTCCTGCTAGAAGTTTACAAATAAATTGCCAGCAGTCTGCAGTAAAGGTACTGCTGGGTATTACCAGTAGCAGGTGTGTCTGACTCTGTCCAATTAGTGCTGCTGGTTTCAGACTGTGCAGGGACACACCCCAAACTGGTAACACACAGCTGTACCTTTACAATTCATTCAGAACTTCTAGTAGAAGTAATAAAGGAATGGCAGAACATAGAGCCATAAGAGTAGATACTCCAGAGTTGTTATTACATGGGGAATGCAAGTAGTTACTACAGCAGACATGTCAGGAGAGGTGACGGGTCCTCTTTAATCACGCTACAGAATCATAGTGACAGCTTTATGTCAGTATGATCCTGTAAAAGTAAAGTCATGCAGAGGCACATAGCATTATAAATCATTATAATGCTGTGATCTCCTGCAAGATGAGCAGTGTCCAGAACGAAGGATCACGCTCACACAGAATGTGATTCCCGGACTGCAAACACTCGTGTGAAACAGCCCTTAGGAAATTAAAGGCTATGTACACCTTTGGAGGCAATTTTTGTGCATGATTGCATTTCACAAATTTTTGGCTAAAAATCATATTTTCAATTGGCCTTTATTAAAAATATTGAACCATTCTGTCACAGTTAACTGTTTTTTCTAGCTGTGTGATTGGTACTTTCACTTTGTGCCTGGTCATCTAATAAACCTTTTCTCTAAACTACCAAGAGGACATTAAGTCACATTCTTATCAGTAAGGATTGAGAGTGTTTATAATGTCAGAGAGCAGAGATAAAGGAGCCTGTCAGCTCCATAGATGACGGAAAAGACAAAAAATCCGCAGGCAGCTACTACAGCATCTCAGCTATGTACACAAAAAAGGATTCCGTATTTTTAATAAAGGCCAATTGAAAAATATATTTTTAGCTCAAAATACGTACAGTGCAATAATAAAAAAAATCTGTCCCCAAAGGTGTACATCGCTTTTAAGAGGGAGATTTATCATCTCCCTGTACCACTTTTCTGGTGTTTAAAAAAAAAAAGTCACACCTTTGTTTGCCAATTTCTAAATACCACTTGCCAGAAGGTTTGTTGCAAATGCCGCTTTTACGCTGTCCCCCTTTGAAAAACATGATGGGGCCCAACACCTTTATCTTCATTTGTGCCAGTTTTAACTATTTGCACCAGATTGAAATCTATGGCCACTTGCAGCTGGCACGCAGACTGTGGGAGGGTGCACCTAATTTTTGAGGAGGTGTGTGCCTCATTATAAATTAGGCTCATCTTCTGGCAGTGCAGGAGATTTTTAAAGACTGGTGTAAAATACAGTTGTTTGATAAATCTCCCCTATAGCCTTTAGAAATCGGGTCGGTCGGGAATGATTGCAGCTAGTGTTGAGCGAACTTGTGTTTTCAAGCTCAGCATACAAGGTTCGAGTTCAGGTTATCTAAGAATTCTGTTATGTCCGCTCCCACAGACCATAAGTTATGGTCCATGGTAGCGGAATCCAAAACGGAATTCCTAGATGACCTGAACCTTGTATGCCAAACTTGAAAATACAAGTTCGCTCATCCCTAACAGCAGCTGAAAGTGAAAGCAGGTTTTAGCTGCTTTCACTTTCAGAAGATGAGCGAGCGCCTGCCCAACCAATCACCCCTCTGTCCCAAACTAGGCCATGTATTGACGCCATGACCCAGACATTTGCCAGCGTCCGGACCACGGCATCAAATTCTCACCAACACTTATACCCCCCACACATAAACATCAGTAAAGTGTCCACTTTACACTGTTTCTCCTGTCTATATCTTTACCACACAATATGCAGACAGCTTCTCTAGCAATATCTGTGACACACTACACTAATAGCGATTATCACTAATAAATTAGCCCTCACACAGTTATGTCGTTATAAAAATATTGGAATGCAGCGACACAAAAAGATTATTTTGTAGAAACAACAGTTTTTATTGTGCAAGTGTTATAAAAACGTGATAAATTTTGCATCATCCTAATTTTACTGCCCCACAGAATAGTTATATTACTTATACCACACCGTAAACATTAAAAAAATAAATCCTACAAAATAGTGTTAAAATGCAGGTTTTTTTCTTCCCAAAAATAAAGCAATGTTATTTAATGCACTATATGTACCCTAAGAAGATTAAAGAGGACCGGTCTCCTCTCCAGACATGTCTGCTGTAGTAACTACTTGCATTCCCCATGTACTAACCATTCTGAAACCTCTATTCTTATGTCTCTATGTTGTGCCATTCCTTTATTATTTCTACTAGAAGTTATGAATGAATTGTCAGCAGTAAAGGTGCAGAGGGGTGTTACGAGTTGGGGGTTTGTCCCTGCACTACTGGTAACACCCATCAGTACCTGTAAACTTCTAGCAGGAATAATAAAGGAATGGCACAGCATAGAGTCATAAGAATAGATGTTCCAGAATTGTGATTACATGGGGAATGCAAGTAGTTACTAAATCATGGCAGGAGAGAAGACAGGCCCTCTTTAAAAAAAACTAAACAAAAAAAAACTACAACTTGCCTTTCAAAATTCAAGGTTTCATAGCTAAATCGAAGAAAATTTTTTAAGAGGCTAAAATTAATTACCGGCATGTCACTAAAGGGTTAAAATGCACTTTAGTCGCCTGAGTTGTGCGCCAGCTACATTTACTTTGCACATAAATTCAATAAAAAGGTGACATTTTTAGTAGGATTCTTCCAATTATAATGTGACGGTTGGGGGGGGGGGGGGTTAATATTCCCTAAAAATAACCATCAGCTCAATAGTAACCTTTGAGTCAGTAGTAATTTTAAGGGCATCTTCACACAGCTAAGGCTACTTTCACACTGGCGTTTCTGGGTCCGCTTGTGAGATCAGTTCAGCCCCAATGCATTCTGAATGGATAAGGATCCGTTCAGAATGCATCAGTTTGCCTCCGTTCCGCCTGCATTCCGCTCTGGAGGCGGACACCAAAATGCTGCTTGCAATGTGGAGCCAAACGGATCCGTCCTGACTTACAATGTAAGTCAATAGGGATGGATCCATTTTCACTGACACAATATGGTGCAATTGAAAACGGATCCACCTCCCATTGACTTTCAATGTAAGTCAAAACGGATCCGTTTGCATTATCATGAACAAAAAAAAAATATATATATAATTTTACCAGACTGATCCGCACCTAAATGCAGGTGTGAAAGTAGCCTAAATCTACTTTCACACTAGTGGCAAGGTACTCCAGCAGGCGTTTCCGGCGGGTGAATAGCCTGTCGGATCCGTTCTGCTGCTAGTGCACGTGTTCCCCCGGACTACCGCTCCGGCCCCACTGACTCCGGCCCCACTAGCTGCAGCACTGATCCGACAGGCTGTTCACCCGCTGGAACAGCCTGCCTGAGCTCCTTGCGGTTAGTGTGAAACTAGCCTAAATTAGAAGTGGATTTTGGTGTGTAACATACGTGTATTACACACCAAAATGAACTTCAGAAATTCTGAAACTCCATGTGAGTGTGGCCTGAGAGTTGTAACAAAATATTCGACAGAAATCCGCATTGCTCTATAGTGCCCATATTTATCTATGGTCAAGTTCAGTGGTATTAAAGGGGTGCTAGAATAGTTTTTAGGAATTTAATGTGCATTTCTGTGCTTTTTTTTTCTCCACTTTTTCTTTCAGCACTGTTTGTAGGAAAAAAAAAAATAAAATGTTGGATTGGTATTAAACCAATTTTTCACTTGGGGTGTTCCGACCTATATTCAGAAGATTTTCAGGAAGTGTAGAGCAGGGATGCTCTACCTACGGCCCTCCATGCCTTCTGTAGGCTGTCTGGCAGGGTGGATAAAAATCTATGATTTTGAAAAATAAAGTTTTTTTTTTTTTTTAAATAGGATTTTTTTTATTTGAATCAGATTTTTTTTAATATAAAATGCTTTTTTGATGAAAATATATTACCATCCAAAGGTTATTCCATCATGAAATAAAGATTCGTTTTTTAATTATGTAGAATAAGGCTGTACATGGACTCCCATATTGTTGAATGGATTAGGCAGTGGCTGAGGGACAGACAACAGAGGGTTGTAGTTAATGGAGTATATTCAGACCATGGTCTTGGTACCAGTGGGGTACCTCAGGGATCTGTTCTGGGACCCATATTGTTTAATATCTTTATCAGCGAAATTGCAGAAGGCCTCGATGGTAAGGTGTGTCTTTTTGCTGATGACACAAAGATTTGTAACAGGGTTGATGTTCCTGGAGGGATACACCAAATGGAAAAGGATTTAGGAAAACTAGAGGAATGGTCAAAAATCTGGCAACTAAACTTTAATGTTGATAAGTGCAAGATAATGCACCTGGGGCGTAAAAACCCAAGAACAGAATATAAAATCATTGATACAGTCCTAACCTCAGTATCTGAGGAAAGGGATTTAGGGGTCATTATTTCAGAAGACTTAAAGGTAGGCAGACAATGTCATAGAGCAGCAGGAAATGCTAGCAGAATGCTTGGGTGTATAGGGAGAGGAATTACCAGTAGAAAGAGGGAGGTGCTCATGCCGCTGTACAGAGCACTAGTGAGACCTCATCTGGAGTATTGTGCGCAGTACTGGAGACCATATCTCCAGAAGGATATTGATACTTTGGAGAGAGTTCAGAGAAGAGCTACTAAACTAGTACGTGGATTGCAGGATAAAACTTACCAGGAAAGATTAAAAGACCTTAACATGTATAGCTTGGAAGAAAGACGAGACAGAGGGGATATGATAGAAACTTTTAAATACATAAAGGGAATCAACAAGGTAAAAGAGGAGAGAATATTTAAAAGAAGAAAAACTGCTACAAGAGGACATAGTTTTAAATTAGAGGGGCAAAGGTTTAAAAGTAATATCAGGAAGTATTACTTTACTGAGAGAGTAGTGGATGCATGGAATAGCCTTCCTGCAGAAGTGGTAGCTGCAAATACAGTGGAGGAGTTTAAGCATGCATGGGATAGGCATAAGGCCATCCTTCATATAAGATAGGGCCAGGGGCTATTCATGGTATTCAGTATATTGAGCAGACTAGATGGGCCAAATGGTTCTTATCTGCCGACACATTCTATGTTTCTATATGTGTACATTTTTTTGGTAAATAAATTCCATTAATCCATTCACAATGTCATGCTCTTCCAGAGGTTTTTGTAAGATTATTGGGCAGTTTCTCTGCCTACAAGATATTATCACAGATGCTTGGTTTACTTTTGCAGTTCTAGAAACTGAATTTGACTCAGCAGAGATCACATGCCTCTTCTTCACAGCAAAAATGTTATAACATGAACAGAGTTGAGAAAAATACCTTAATCCTAACTTCTACAAACCTATGAATGCAGAAACAACCTAATCAAACTAATATGAAAAGTTGTTATTCTAAAAATCTTCATCTACTTGCATATTATAAGTTATACCAGAAAGAATTTGTCTTTATGTAAAAAACTATGATTTAAATCAAGCCTTACTGACTAGTGATTAAAATCGTGATTTAAATCATTTTGATTTAAATCAAATCCACCCTGCTGTCTGGACATGCTGGGAGTTGTAGTTTTGCAACAGCTGGAGGGCCGCAGGTTGGCATCCCTGGTGTAAAGTAATCTGATATAGGGAACAGGAAAGGGGTTGGTGACCTATCCTCAGAATATCTGCTTGGTGGGCATTTGACTCCCAGCACCCATGACAATCAGCGGATCTTCATAGTATACGAAGCACAGTCTTGTACGTTGTCTAGTGGCTGTACTTGATATTGCAGCACGGTCCTATTCACGTTTTATGAGACTGAGCATGAAGGCCACATGACTGATGGACATGATGTCACAGATGAAAGAGGTTTTGTCACTTCAGCAAGTGGCATTTATTAAGTATTGTGATTGTCCATATTGCTTCCTTTTTCCATCACATTATACACTGCTCCTTTCCATGGTTAAGACCACCCTGTAATCCAGCAGCGATGTCCGTACTTGCACACTATAGGAAAAAGTGTCAGCCTCTGTGGTGGCTGAGACAGCGGAAGCGCATATAGGCTGGTGCTTTTTCCTATAGTGTGCAAGTACGGACATCGCTGCTGGATTACAGGGTGGTCTTAACCATGGATACAAGCAGTGTAAATAAATGTGATGGAAAAATTAATCCAGCCAGCAAAGGAGTCGTTATGGACAATCACAATACATTAGTAAGTGCCTTGTATTAACTTTCTCTACATAATAAATGCTATTTGCTGAAGTGAGACAACTCCTTTAATGAAGTTTGCTTCTGCCCACTCTGACAGCTGTCGGTGAATTAGATCCCCACTGATTAGATATTGATGACAAATCCTAAGTATAGTGCATTCATCTTTTTAATTCCCACAAAACCCCTTTCCTGACCTCTGGCAAATAGGTACGGTGGACGACTAGTCTTTAAAGATGGCGCTGGCTCCAGAGTGCAGTGGGCACCCTAGCCAGTGTCGGACTGTCCCACCAGAGTACCAGAGGATCCTCCGGTGGCCCAGGCTCTGATACCGCTATTGGGTCCCAAAGTTCTAGAAGAAAAACAAACATTGCAGTTTCCTTTGGAGCCAATCACATTGCGACTTGGGTCTATTTCTTTGAATCAAAGACTATTAGACTTTATTGATGATCTGGTGGTTAGGCCAAAAAATCATTTTCCCTGTGTGGCCTAAAAAACCCCAGTCCAACCACTGACCATTGGCCATTTAGGTTTTCTGCTATTTTAAATAGCAGATACAATGCTAATGTCATGATTGGGATACAGACATTTAACCTCTTATACAGTCAGGTCACATAAATATTGGGACATCAACACAATTGTAAAATTTTTGGTTCTCTATACTCCACCACAATAGATTTAAAATGAAACGAACAAGATGGTGCTTTAACTGCAGACTGTCAGCTTTAATTTAAGGGTATTTACATCCAAATCAGGTGAACGGGTGTAGGAATTACAACAGTTTGCATATGTGCCTCCCACTTGTTAGGGACCAAAAGTAATGGGACAATTGGGTTTCTCAGCTGTTCCATGGCCAGGTGTGTGTTATTCCCTCATTATCCCAATTACAAAGAGCAGATAAAAGGTCCAGAGTTCATTCCAAGTGTGCGATTTGCATTTGGAATCTGTTGCTGTCAACTCTCAAGATGAGATCCAAAGAGCTGTCACTATCAGTGAAAGCAAGCCAACATAGGCTGAAAAACCACACAAAAACGTCAGAGAGATAGCAAAAACAATAGGCGTGGCCAAAACAACTGTTTGAATATTCTATGAAAAGAAGGAACGCATCGGTGAGCTCAGCAACACCAAAAGACCCGAAGACCACGGAAAACAACTGTGGTGGATGACCGAAGAATTCTTTCCCTGGTGAGAGAAAACACCCTTACAACACTTGGCCAGATCAAGAACACTCTCCAGGAGGTAGGTGTATGTGTGTCAAAGTCAACAATCAAGAGAAGACTTCACCAGAGTGAATACAGAGGGTTCACCACAAGATGTAAACCATTGTGAGCCTCAAAAACAGGAAGGCCAGATTAGAGTTGTCTAAACGACATCTAAAAAAGCCTCACAGTTCAGGAAACAATGGACAGATGAGACCAAGATCAACTTGTACCAGAGTGATGGGAAGAGAAGAGTATGGAGAAGGAAAGGAACTGCTCTTGATCCTAAGCATACCACCTCATCAGTGAAGCATGGTGGTGGTAGTGTCATGGCGTGGGCATGTATGGCTGCCAATGGAACTGGTTCTCTTGTATTATTGATGATGTTACTGCTGACAAAAGCAGCAGGATGAATTCTGAAGTGTTTTAGGCAATATTATCTGCTCATATTCAGCCGAATGCTTCAGAACTCATTGGACGGCGCTTCACAGTTCAGAATGGACAATGACCCAAAGCATACTGCAAAAGCAACCAAAGAGTTTTTTAAGGGAAATAAGTGGAATGTTATGCAATAGCCAAGTCAATCACCTGAGCTGAATCCGATTGAGAATGCATTTCACTTGCTGAAGACAAAACTGAAGGGAAAATGCCCCAAGAACAAGCAGGATCTGAAGACAGTTGCAGTAGAGGCCTGGCAGAGCATCACCAGGGATGAAACCCAGCGTCTAGTGATGTCTATGCGTTCCAGACTTCAGGATGTAAATGACTGCAAAGGATTTGCAACCAAGTATGAAAAAGTGAAAGTTTGATTTATGATTATTATGTCCCATTACTTTTGGTCCCTTAACAAGTGGGAGCACATATGCAAACTGTTGTAATTCTACACACCGTTCACCTGATTTGGATGTAAATACTTACAAATTAAAGCTGAGAGTCTGCAGTTAAAAGCACATCTTGTTTGTTTCATTTCAAATCCATTGTGGTGGCGTATAGAGCCAAAAATGTTAGAATTGTGTTGATGTCCGAATATTTATGGACCTGACTGTTTGCCATAGTCAGTTGTGACCACAGTGTTTGAGATGGTTTAGCCCAGAAGCGTTGGACTCCTGGGTCCTGAAAGGCTTGCCAACGCTAAAATCGATGAAGCCGTTTGTTCGCTGTGGTAGCCATGGTCCTCTCTGAAGATCCAAGGCTACGACAGCAATAGTTTCTGTGGAGCCCTAACCACAGTTGTGTGCATGGTTCCTCAATCCTTTCTTACCCCTCACCGTTTTGTCAGTGAATTCCTTCAGTGATCTTGAGCCAAAACCAGGAGTGGAGCCTCCACAGAGATAAGGTAATATGGAAAGACTTGCACCTGTTCTGTGTTTTTCACCCAAATGTGTGATCGAGACCTAACTCTCCCACAAAACCTCAACTAAGATGTTAGGGCTGTGTTTGGTGATAAGCTTGTTGACCATTTCCAAAAATAATCAGTTGAATTCTGAACTTCTTTGTTTTCAGCCCATGTGTGGTGTACAGTTTTGTGATGCTGAAGAGGTAGTTGTAGGTGAGACGGCTTAAAGACCAAGCTGTAGGAGTGGGAGGTCTACCGTAGATTTCGCCATGTAGTCTCATTCATATACTGTACAACATGAAAAGTCAGACTTAGCCAAGCTTCACTGTTTACTAAAGAGTCATGACTATAAAAGGGAAAATGCAATTATGAACCGAGAACATTATCTGCTAGTGTGTATGTGTAGATATTACATGCATGATATGAAATGCCTGGCCTATTACAGAATGTCAGGTTAATTTATTGATGTGGAACATGCATCACAGATGACAACCATTTTTTATTGCAGGCAGCAGCTTCTTCCTGTCCCTTGTGCTTTTTCTGTCATAATAATTTCATCACATGGAAGTTGAGTAACTCTCCTAAGAAGGGCCCATTGTTTACATTTGTCAGCAGGGCTATTGATCTTGGAGTCAATGATTCTTACACACAGTGAGGGTTCTTCCGAGAAGAATATTCCAGGCGTTCTATAAGAGCCATGTGGGACCCGGCTGAGCAGTTATAATTGCATCGTTCAATGAAGGGTGTCTTCAGCCGTGCCCATAAATGTGTGCTTGTATGTCCTGCTACTCACTGCATGAACTTCATGGTCGATGGTATCCTGTTAAAAATGTATATTCCTCATAAATTGTCAACTGAAAAAAACTTTCAGGAACCAAATTTTTAAACCATATGCACCTCCAAAAACTGCAAATAGTATCTCTGGCAAAGATTGTTTTCATTGATCCCTATCGATTACAGGCGGAAGCTGCAACCTCCGTACATTTCCGCATTGCAGTATTACATTGTCCTGCCATTCAGATGAATGGCAGACAATGTAATGGGCCAGGTCCATGAGAGGAGGGGGTTCCTCAAGAGGTCTTATGGAAGGGATTGTCTTCCTGAAAACTTTTTTTGATAACCAGTCCAGCTCTTCATGTACCTGCGATCTTTGGAGCTTTGCTAGAAACTATACTGTTATAAAGGTTATGAATGATTGTATGAGCGCTGTAGTAGGTTTGCAAAGTGAAAAATTCTAAATGATTCGAAGACTGGTTCCTATTAATTACTACATAAAACCCAACATTGTACATTTCTGTCAGGAAGCCTACTTGGCATAGATATTTCATAGAAGTGTGCTTCTCCAGAATCGCAACACCCAGTGGAGACCTTCTGCGGCTAGAGGTTCACCACCACTGGGGACAACTATTCTTTGCTTCTGTGACAACATGCAATTCCTTGGAATAAGAGGAAACCTGTGGTTTTGCTCAGCTCTTCACATCCTTAGTGTAGTTCTCTGAAGCTATATGCACTCACTGCTTGCTTCTCTTATCTTCCTGTACAGTCATATTCACTAGAAGTAATTCTATCTTATTTCAACTGAAATCCTTTAGGCCCTGAGGTTAATTCTAAGCCTCCTGCAGCAAAGCATTTGGCTTGAACACGTCTGTTTGACTTTCAAGGAGGCATATACCATACATTATGAATACCCAGATTTATCAGGTATTTTTCCTGATTGATTTTATGTACGGTTAATTACTGCTCTAATAGTGTGCTACAGTATGTTAAAGGGGTTGTCCTGGTTTAAGGTCCTTTTACATCGGCCGATTATTGGAAACGAGCGTTCACCTAAATCGAAAAATAATATTCGTATATGATCACTCGCATGAATCCGAAAAGGGAGAATAGTGAATAGTGATCTGGATTGTTTAAGACTTAACTTTTACTTATTATACATTATAAAATATATCCCTCAAAATAGTTCAATATAAATACAACTTTTCACAGTCCCTCACGCCAGGGGACTCCTTGAAAACAAGGGAAACTGTGTCTACACGAAGTGTCGGACACGGGGGTGACAGGAGCCGTTATGCCCACTCACCTTACAGTTTTTCCATAGTCGCACACAAGGGGACTCTTTGGAAACAAAAATAACTATGTCTACACTTGTACTTTCAGTGTCAGAGGGTGGCAAGAAGCCGTTATGCACGAGCACCTTAAGTGTACAGAAAACAGGGTAGCAGTAATCGATATATGCTGGCACCCTATATACACAGTGATGTAAATAGATAACATATAGCAATGTATACAAAATGCACGGCGGCATAAAGAGAGAAGTATACACAATGATTAGGTACATAAAAGTCACCGTACAAGGAGGATGTACAGCTGCACCTATATCAAGAAGGTGCACGGCGGCACCGAAGAAACCCAGTGTCCCTACCTACAGTTGATAGGCTCTTCAGACACCTCCGTTCCGCTATTTCTTGGTGGGATGGTCTGGTTTTGATGGTACGAGGTCCTTAGAATATGTGGGGGTCGCAGAAAGATGTTCCTGTGTGTCCCTGGATGACCCTGGGGGCCCTACAATAGCCCTGTTGGCCTAAGCACGGAGTGTCCCACTATTTGGGCCCCCGTCCGGAACCTAACCCTGGAATTGCGTTCCCTATTTGGCCCTGAAAAGATCCCAACATGCACGTTTCTGAGGCAGAAACAGTCCTCTCATCAGGGGAATATATAAAAAAGGGCTAGATATATTACACTTGCCGGAGAGGATGCTAACCACCAAGTGTTTTGCTGGAAAAGATATTTGCCAGCAAGTACAAAAACCACTGAAAAAAAAAAAAATAGCCCCCAGTGGAATAAAGTGCACAGGTAAGTGCCAAAAAGGGAAAAAGGAAGGGGACAGATGAAGGACCCCTTCCCCTAGTTGCGGTACATGATTAGAGCCGCTGGCATGGATGTTACCTGGTGTCCGCAGGTGCCCGCCGATATTGAACTGTCGCGTCCACCTGTGTGCGCAGCGCACGGTGTGATGTCAACACTCGCGAGACGTCACGTGCGCGTGCGCAGAAGGGTTGCCAGGAACCGGAGTATGGCGTGCGTTGTACGGCGCTGTCTGCGCCAGTGACCACAAAAAAGAGTAAGTCACCGCGCAGGCGCCCCACCCCCGGTACACACGCTCTAACTTTTAAATACACTGCTGACCTTGCCGGACACAACAGCCGTAGTGTACAGAGTACTAACATAAGAATGCCCATATTCAAACTGTAAAGACATATTAGGCATAAAGAGGACAAAGTATGGTTAGATAAATTGTCCATAAATATGGGCATTGATATAAAGGCACCATATGGGTGTGTCCTAATGGGCATCGGGATATATGCCCATATAGTCTACACCTAAACAAACCCCAATATGGGTATGTAGTCAATAAACAATGGTATTTGTGGTGGTTTGATGTCTTATATTCCTGACCATGGCTAAAGATAGGACTCAAGGGTGGTGGTAGGCACCATAAGAGGGAGAGTCTATTGCGGTGGTGTATGCAGAAAAAAATCATCATAATTGGGACAAATTCCTTATAGTACTTGATGGTACGTAGAGGAAGGGCAGGTCTCAGTTGATGCTTTTAGTATGTACTAGAGGAAGCAACCAAAATGAAGTTGTTCGTTCAAGCCTCTCTAGGGGATACTGTATCAAGTTGGAATGTCCAGCGTGCTTCCCGCTGTAATAGGAGACGGTCCCAATCACCACCACGTATAGGTGGTGGAATTTTGTCGATGCCTATAGCCTTAATGCAATTTTGGTCCCCTCCATGGGTATCATTCACATGCCGGGCTACTGGTGTATCGCGTTCATTTGCGATCTCACCCAAATTCTCCCCTAGGCGTCTCCGCAGCTCTCTTTTTTAGTTTTACCTATATATTCAAGTCCGCACATGCATGTGATCTTATAGATTACACCCTGTGTGCGGCAATTGATGAAGTCCTTGATAGTAAAGGACTTCTGCAGATTTGAGCTGTAAAAGGTTTTGCTACTTTGTAGTATCTTGCATGCCACACAGCCACTGCACCTATAACGAGCGTTCATACAAAAGCTTGTTCATGATAATTGGCTAGTGTAAAGGTGCCACCAATCAGCCAATGAACGAGCATTGGTGAAGGCATCATTGATACGGCACCCAAAATGATAGTTTCAGGGCAGCGGATCATACAACATCGATCTACTGCCCAGAAATGATGGCCTAGATTTACTAATCCTGAAGATGGCATAAACTTAGATAGGCTGTCTAGAACTGCTACTGCGATCGTTCGTCCCCATACAGATTGCCTGGTCATTTGGCCTGTGAAGATCCATTTTCATAGTACCCTGTTAGTATCAAGAGAATATTAAGTGATACTAAACGATATCAATCATGAGTCATGCAGGAATAAGGAACTAATCAATACTGAGCACGAACCCTAAAAAACGATACCTTTATTTTGATTGCAATTAACTGATAATACTCAAAGATCAGATCAAAAACCAAAACAAAGCAAAAACATAAAATATGTCAAAAATGATGAATCCACTTGGTGCGCAGACTATTAAAGGGTGTAGGATAGCGGAGGGAGATACAGGTAGGGAGAGTCTTTCCCTATTAGACCCTATATATCCCTCAGCCCAGAGACGTCCCCAAATGGTAGGGACTGTCTGTCCTCGTGCCTATCCTAACAGGGCCCTATTAAACCCTATAAAGTCCCAAATACTATGACGCCCCACACCCGACACGTTTCCCCCAAAAATGGGTTCCTCAGGGGGTTAATGTAGGGAGGGTAGATAGTAAGAAAATCCTAAGGTAGGGTGGTAAAAAATTGATAATAAAATGATGAGTGCACAGATGAGGAGGAGTGATCTATAGATACAGTTACCAAACCCATGTAGGTGAATGGATGCCACTGCGTGATAGGGCGGGCTCGGCTGGTACACAATGGTGCAGCCCTGTTAGTATACTGTATACCATACATTGCCATACACCGCTGTCCCTCCCAACATACTCACGCCGAGTGTATATGTGCTCTGAGTGGAGGAGGTGGAAAACCCATTGCCAGACACCTCTGGTGGCAGCTGATCTCCTGGAAAAAGAATCGGCACATAGAAATCAAACATTTACCACTGGGCAAGAATTGGAGGTCCCCTGTATGCATTAGGTGGTCAGCCGTTCCCGCTGATATCGTGTGTTTGGCCAACCTAATGGTGTATTATATTCAGATGCATAGTTTTTTTATGACAGAAGATCAGTCCCATTTACCTAAGAGAGAGTTCACATCACCTCATTTCCCGTTCTTCTAATCCATCAAAAGAACAGAAAAAAAACGGATCCTGTGCATTAGTTAAGCACATTTGGCATCCGTTCGAGCCATTTCCGTCTGAGATCCATTTTTTTTTAGACTGAATAAAAAGTTCTGCATCCAGTACTTTATTTTCCGTCTTTAAAAAAAACGTGCTTAACTAATGCACAGGATCCGTTTATTTTTACAGGATCCTGTTTTTTTTTTTCCTTTTTTAGGCCTTATCTACAGGAGCAAGCGGCTACAAAAAGCATTTTCTATCTGGGAGGACCTGACGTGTCCATTTATTGCTTGGCTATCCCACAGAGTTCAGTGGTCGTGCTGCAAGGGGATAAAACACTTGCTGCCGGATTTCACTACAGATGGCGGGTTGTTAGGGGGTCTCCAGTAGTGGGACACTTGGGATTACATTTATTTTCACATAAACCAGAAAGGGATTTTCCAAACCTGCTGCATTTCATTTTTTAAAGGGTTCTTCAGGGTTTTATTAGAATTAGAAACTGATGACCTATCTTTAGGACAGGCCATCCATATAAGGCTACTTTCACACTCGCGTTTGGTGCGGATCCGTCATGGATCTGCACAGACGGATCCGTTCTGAACGGATGCAGACGGTTGTATTATCTTTAACATGGCCTAAGACGGATCCATCTTGCACACTATTGAAAGTCAATGGAGGACGGATCCGTTTTCTATTTTGTCATAGAAAACGGATCCGTCCCCATTGACTTACATTGTGTGTCAGAACGGATCCGTTTGGCTCCGTTTCGTCAGACGGACACCAAAACGCTGCAAGCAGCGTTTTGGTGTCCGCCTCCGAAGCGGAATGGAGACGGAACGGAGGCAAACTGATGCATTCTGAGCGGATCCTTTTCCATTTAGAATGCATTAGGGCGAAACTGATCCGTTTTGGACTGCTTGTGAGAGCCCTGAACAGATCTGACAAACGGAAAGCCAAAACGTATGAAAGTAGCCTTAGCTGATCAACTATTTAAACTGGTCATGCATTGCTCCGTACACCTGCACGCATTACAGTTAGCAGTAGCTTTTGCAGCTTTGTCCTGTTAAGGACTTGTGCACACAACCGTATTTTGGGTCCGCGTCCAATCTCCATTTTTTGCAGCTAGCATGTGGAACCATTAATTTCTGTGGGTCCACAAAAAATGTGGACAGAACACAGATGTCATCCGTGTGCTGTCCGCATCTGTGTGGCCTTTCCACAAATTATAGAACATGTCCTATTTGTCTGTTTTGCGGACAAGAAGGGGTATTTCTATAACAAAAGTGCGGCATGCACACAGCCAGTGTCCGTATTATGTGGATCCACAGTTTGTGGACTGCAATACGGTTTTCTAAGATTTTTTTTTACCGATGACCTATCCAATGGATAGGTCATCAGTATCTAATTAGTGGGATCTCCAACACCTGGGACTCCCACCAATCAGCTGTTTGAGAAGGCAGCGGCGCTCGCAGCAGCGCTGCGGTCTTCTTTCTGCTTTTCCTAGGCCGAGTGACGACGCGTTCATCGATCACTTGTCCTAGGCGCAGCTCAGCCCCATACAAATGAATGGGGCTGAGCTGCAATACCAAGCACAACCACTATTCGATGTACGGCGCTGTGGTTGGTGAGCTGCGAGAAGGCCGCGATACTCAGGAGCACCACTGCCTTCTCAAAACAGCTGATCGGCGAGGGTACTGGGTGTCGGACCCCTACCGATCAAATACTGATGACCTATCTAGAGGATGAAGTCTTGGAAAACCCTTTTAAGTAAATAGCATAAAGCTAGTCCTGGAAACCCCCTGTTATGGAGCACGTATGCTTGATATCTTTTCACAATGTTATTCTTAAAATAATGTGCCTCTATCTGTGCCTGTCTGTGTGTCTGGTTCTGCTTCAGGCATTCATAAGATTTGTGGTTCATTTCTTCCAGAGGAAGAGATGTTTCCGAGCACTTAGGGCCGCGTCTGCTGAGCAAGCTGCAATTGGTGGTTTACACTGAACCTTTTAATTAACATTATTGATCTCTGCAAGCCACCAAAGCAATTACAGTAAATGGGCTGTGAAGTGTATTTCCACGCTTAGGATACAGCAGGCAGCGCTCCAGCAGTATTTACAGCACACAGGATTGCATGCGACTAATGTATTTCCTGTGCCCTGCTCCGAGGTGCTAGGAATTAAACAGGAATTCACCCAAATAATTGACAGCTGACATATGGTAGCTGTCAGTAACTTAGCAAAACTGAACCGTAATGTTGCCATGCTGATAACCTTTACTCAGTGTGTGTGTGTATCTACTGTATAAAGATATAGATACATGTAGATAGATTATATATACTGTGTGTATATACCGGTGTGTGTGTGTGTGTTGTGTGTGTGTGTGTGTGTGTGTGTGTGTGTGTATATGTATGTATATGTGTATACCGTATATACTCGAGTATAAGACGAGTTTTTTGGCACATATTTTTGTGCTCAAAAAGCCTCCTCGTCTTATACTTTAGTCTAGGTCTTAGCTCCGGTAATAGCAGGCAGTGCGGGGAGCGGCGCTCACTCACTGACGTCACGCGCGTGACGTCAGTGAGTGAGCGCCGCTCCCCGCACTGCCTGTATTACCGAAGCAAAGACAAAGTAAGATATCCAAAGTTAAAGGTTACTGATTAGTTTAAATATACTGCTGTGAGCGTCGGGGAGGGGGATCTGTGGATGGCACTGTTTAGGGGGGAGATCTGTGGATGGCTCCCTGTATTTAATGCAGTGTGTGTGTATATAATGCACACACTCTGCATTAAATACAGGGAGTCAGAGTCAGACTCCCATCAATCTGAGTCACCCTCTTGCAGATGTGTGTATATAATGTAGAGTGTGTGCATTATATACACATACACTCTGAATTATAGCTGCATTTCCCACCCTAGTCTTATACTCGAGTCAATAATTTTTCCCATTTTTTGGGGGTAAAATTAGGGGCTCGGCTTATACTCGGGTCGGCTTATACTCTAGTATATACGGTATATGTATCTATTGAAGGCTCAAATGCGCCTTGTGTCTCATTTCTTATTATCTCAGTCTGTCGCCCCCTTTCCACGTCTGTCGCCCCCTTTCCTCGTCTGTCGCCCCCTTTCCTCGTCTGTCGCCCCCTTTCCTCGTCTGTCGCTCCCTCTCCTCGTCTGTCGCTCCCTCTCCTCGTCTGTCGCTCCCTCTCCTCGTCTGTCGCTCCCTCTCCTCGTCTGTCGCCCCCTCTCCTCGTCTTTCGCCCCCTCTCCTCGTCTGTCGCCCCCTCTCCTCGTCTGTCGCTCCCTCTCCTCGTCTGTCGCTCCCTCTCCTCGTCTGTCGCTCCCTCTCCTCGTCTGTCGCCCCCTCTCCTCGTCTTTCGCCCCCTCTCCTCGTCTGTCGCTCCCTCTCCTCGTCTGTCGCTCCCTCTCCTCGTCTGTCGCTCCCTCTCCTCGTCTTTCGCCCCCTCTCCTCGTCTTTCGCCCCCTCTCCTCGTCTGTCCGTTGCCTTTGCGCTGCAGCTCACAGGAGTCTTAAATTAAACCTTTTATTCATCCGACTGTCTTATTAATGCCACAAGTTTACTGCAAGGCTTAAATTATCGTACCCTACAGTCAGATGATCATAAATTTGGATACACACATTTTCTGATCCTTTTTTTTCTTCCTTAGATAACAGTGATTTAATAGCGTGCACCGTAATAACGAAGGATGGGGACCACGTTCAGCGATTCCTGGCTGTGGACATCTATCAGATGAGTCTAGTGGAACCAGACAGTAAAAGACTCGGTTGGGGAGTTGTGAAGTTTGCTGGTTTATTACAGGTCAGTAATAAGATTAGGAAATGCTGGCTTTACACTGTACATTTTAAGCTGGGCACACACATTCAATAGATTCAAAAGTTTGGCCGACAGCTACCTCTCCCGTCTTCCTCCTGGCTTCCTCACAGGATGGTTCGTCCATCTACATAGATCATATTCCTTCCTGATCACTAGCTCTGTACATGCCTATAACAACATATCGCCTCCGACAAGGCTCTTTCAAGATGGCGGTGAGTAACTCACCCCGTTCGCTCATCACTGGTCATAAACATACAACTTTGGCATGTCTGAACGTGTCTGTGTATGCTATGGGGAGATGGGTGAAGGCCATTGCCAGGCAGTTTTGGCTGCGGCTTATGTCACTGGAGAACAAAAGGATCAGATGAAAATATTCAATCAGAGTCCGGAGCTCCCCACACACATTAGGCTACTTTCACATTCACGTTTGGTGTGGATCCGTCATGGATGTGCACAGACCGATCCGTTCAGATAATACAACCGTCTGCATCCGTTCAGAACGTATTATCTGTAACATAGCCAAGACGGATCCGTCTTAAACACCATTGAAAGTCAATGGAGGACAGATCTGTTTTCTATTTTGCCAGATTGTGTCATAGAAAATTGATCCGTCCCCATTGACTTACATTGTGTGTCAGGATCCGTTTGGATCAGTTCCATCAGACGGACACCAAAATGCCGCAAGCAGCATTTGGTGTCCGCCTACAAAGCGGAATGGAGACGAAACTGGGGCAAACTGATGCATTCTGAGCAGATCCTTTTCCATTCAGAATGCATTAGGGCAAAACTGATCTGTTTTGGACCGCTTGTGAAAGCCCTGAACACACGGTAAGCCAAAAACGCCAACGTGAAAGTAGCCTTAATGTGTTGGCCGAATCCGTCGTTCTCTGCGGATTCCACCGCCAAAAGTATAATGTGTGTGGCCAGCTTTAGAACTTGTCCAAACACTTGATGACAATATCTTCCTGTACTGGAAAACTGGACTCATCTGAGAAAATAAAAATGCTGCCTCCAGGGTGATCAGCTGATTGCTGGGGGGCGCCGAAAGCAGAACTGAGACAGACAGCTGTTTTTGGTGGGTGTAGCTGCAGCCAGCCAAGCATTTCCTCTGCATCGACCACTGCAGGAGACATGTGACTGGCTTTGCCTAGGATGTCCATAGGCACAGGGGTTGTCCCTCTTTGTTCAGTCCCCTTTTGTTAACGTTATTGTTGACATAAACTGCATGGCCTCAGGAAATAGTAGGGTTACCCAACTTTCCTGATGTGTGGAAGGACACAGCAAGAAATCTTCAGTCTCCCAGCAGCACCAGTGGATGGGAAATCCAGCATTAGGCCTCATGCTCACGAACGTTCTGCACCTCGGATGCGGACCCTTTCACTTCAATGAGGCCCCACAAGATGCGGACAGCGCTCCGTGTGCTGTCCCAATACAATGCTCCATTACGTAGCCCCGCAAAAAAAAAAAAAAAACTCACATGGACTGCAAAACACAGTGCGGTCGTGTGCATGTAGCCTTACACCGTTCTTGTTGAAAGGCATAGGTGGTCACTGTAATACATGGAGAAGTTTTAATTTTTTTTCTAACTTGGGAAATCTAGTTGTGATCCACTACAAGCCTACGCTCACATCTGCGTCAGAGGCAAAAAAAAAAACACAACATTGTCCCAAACGTAAACCGATCAGGCCCCCATGTAGTGAGTGTGGTCTGTTCAGCTTCATTCAGGTATCTACACCGGTGTGAAGTCCGCCTTGGGGCTCTTTCACACCAATGCGTTTTCTATCCAGATGCAATGCGTGTAGTAAACGCATAGCATCCAGACCGACTCCTGACCATTCATTTAAATGGATATGAGTCCTTCTTCACGCATCATCTCTGCGTTCAGGAAAAATCACAGCATGTTCTATATTGTGCGTGTTTTTCACGCAGCCCTGGCTCTGTAGAAGCGAATGGGGCTTGCATGAAAAATGGGAGGCATCCGGATGCAGTGCGTTTTTCACGGATGGTCGCTAGGAGGTGTAGATTGTTATTCTTCCATTTTTCTTCATCCAATCTGGACGTAAAAAACTCGCACACTGAATGCAATCGCAAAACCATCATCTGCCTGAACAGATCCCAACACAATCCGTATGGCTCATGTGAATGAAGCCTTATTCTTTCCTTGTAAGAAATGTGGAATCTTGTGTAACCCAGATATATTGTAAACTCTTGGAAAGAAGCTTTAGGAAGTTCAGTGTCAGCTTTTTGTTCATAGTTTTTTATATATCCATTAAGTTCAAATAAAATGATGAAGAAAATATTAGTCTTTACCTAAGTTGCATTTACACTGCTCAATTTTGGAGCCAGCCTTCCTATGAATGCTCGATCCCGATAATCGGCCCATGTAAAGGTGCCGCAGATCACCCGATGGACAAGCGAACCGATCTGAGGTATGGACACCTCAATCACCGTTCCCGGGCAGCAGATTGTGCGGTCTAATGATCTTGTATGGGGGCAAACAGCAGCAGCCTTTACTCGTCCTCGTACTGTGGAGGTGATCGCTGCATGGAAATGCAGCTCTTCACCTCCATTTAACAAGCAGCCGATTGTCTGGAAGAAACGCTTCTTTCCCAACAATAGGCTGCTCCTTGCAGCATCTAAATGCCGCTTTAGATGCTTATTAGTAGGGGTAAGAAAATCAATTCATCAGTCTGCCAATTTGCTCGGTTGACTAGCCCATTGAATACAATAGAGAAATCAATATGCTGCTTATTGTCTTGTTAAATGACCCAATGTATCCTGATCGAAGGCATTGTCTTCACTGATTTCTACTTAGTTAAAAGGGTTGTACAAGATTAAACTAAAAGTCCTGCTTTTTCCCCCCTAAACTGCACCACTTATGTCCATAAGCTGTGTCTGATATTGCGGCTCCACTTTGGTTAGGGGCGCGCTGGGAACTAAAATTGGCCCTTGAAAAAAAAATATAATAGTGGCCTTATGCTGTAGGTAGGGCCAATTCAGGTAGGGCCAGCAATACCATATTGTGGCACAAGATACCGCCACAGCTGAGCCAAATATCACAGTGCAGGCCGTGAGGGGGGCTCAGGTGACCCACTGGGCATCAGCTCACCGGGAATTTTCCCTTAGGTTCTACCGCCTGTCCACCCCTGACTTCATTCCTCTGAATAGGGCTGAACTGCAATATCTGACACAGCCAATGGACAAATGTCACACTGTCTGGGGGCAAAAAAATAAATTTCTAATCCTATAAATTCTTGGCCATCAATCTCCGGCACGCCAGCAGTTGTGAAACTACAACTTCCAGCATGCTCCATTCAGATCTATGGGAGTTCTGAGAACAGCCAAGCAAGTGTGCATGCTGGGAGTCATAGTTTCACCACAGCTGGAGTGCTGAAGGTTGCTGATCCCTGGCCTAGGAGAATATAACCTTAAAGGGATTGTCTCACTTCAGCAAGTAGCATTTATCATGTAGAAACAGTTATTACAAGGCACTTAGGCTACTTTTACACTAGCGGCACGGATCTCCTGCAGGCTTTGCCGGCGGGTGAACAGCCTGTCGGATCCGTCCTGCCGCTAGTGACCGTGTGCCCCTGGACTGCCGTTCCGTCGCCATTGACTAGAATGGCAGAGGCACAGCAGCGCGCGGCGAGAGGCTGCCGGAATAAATGTCGGACATGTATTCCAGCAGCCTCTAGCCGTGCCTCCGCTGGAACTCCGCACTGCCCCCATTATAGTCAATGGGGACGGAGCTTATACACTGCTCATGTCTAGGGGTTATGACCACTCTGCAATTCAGCAGTGGTTGTGCTTGCGCACTATAGGAAAAATCATCGGTGGCCAGGAACGTATGAGTGTGCATAGGACAGGCGTTTTCCTATAGTGTGCAAGCACGACCACTGCTGGATTGCAGGGTGGTCATAACCCCTGGAAACAGGCAGTATATGTGATGAAAAGATGAATCAAGCTAGCAAAGGAGACAGTATGGACAATCACAACACATTAGTAAGTGCCTTGTATTAACTTTCTCTACATGGTAAATGCCATTTGCTGAAGTGAGACGTGTCCTTTTTAATCCAGCCATTGCACATAAAGATGTATACTGCAAATTTTTTCTTCTAATTTTAACTGAAATGTATTTGATATATACATGTATCTGTTGGAATCGGAGCCTCACAAAGCTTCTTTAGATGGTCCCAATGTAGACGTATAGGGTGGCTGGCTCCATGCAGTGATGTGGTTTTATAATAAACCTGCCTTTTTTCTAGGATATGCAAGTAACTGGTGTAGAAGATGACAGCAGAGCTTTAAATATCACCATCCACAAACCAGCATCAACTCCCCACTCCAAGCCGTTTCCCATTCTTCAAGCTACTTTTATCTTCTCTGACCACATCCGTTGTATAATAGCCAAGCAAAGACTTGCAAAAGGGCGCATTCAAGCCCGACGGATGAAAATGCAGAGGATATCTGGTAGGTGCAATACGCTTTCAGAAGTTACTCCTGTCGGCTGTAAATTCATATCCTGTCTGTATCATGATTTAGACCTTTTTAAGTGACACGCCCATCTTTGTTGGGATATGTCATGAATGGTGATGGTCTTACCTCTGCCGATCCCTTCAGGAGGTTCTCTGCACAATGTGGGTCTCATCCACCAGCCACACTCAAGTAAGGGAGAGTTCACACTACTGTTATTTCTCCATCCTTCTGATCCGTTAGAAGAACAGAAAAATAAAAAAAACGGTATCCATTTGAGTAATTTCCATCTGAGATTTGTTATTTTAGACAGAAAAATAGTTCTGCATGCAGGACTTTTTTTTTTCCCCGTCTAAAAAAAAACTGATCTCTGAAATGGCTCAAACAGATGCCAAATGTGCATAACTGATGCACAAGATCCATTTTTTTTGGTTTTCTTCTTTGTTTACAGGATACGTTTTATATATTATTATTTATATTTTTTTTCCTGTTCTTCTGACGGATTAGAAGAATGGAAAAATAACAGTGGTGTGAACTCTCCCTAAATGGGCCATGTTGCTTTTCCTGGGGTTGAGGTGAATGGGAAAATGTGTAATGCATTTGCAGCACTGTGACCACTTGGTTCTGATTACCCAGCAAGCTCGGTGACGTAAAGTTTAAGCGCTGCACACACAATGGCAGTGCATGGTTGGCGTGTACACCAAACATGTAGCCCATTGGTTCCCATTGTATAAAAATGAATGTATCCAAACTATGCCCTTAAAGAGGACCTGCATTCCGGGGGGGCAGAGCCTGACCGAGCTCGATGGTGGCCGCTAGAGAAGAGCTCTCCCACCAACAGACCCTCATCAAGCCCTGAGAACAGCGTTTTTCTCCCACAATGGTGAAGACACACGGCAGAGACAGGCAAAGGGATTCCAGCTGCACTCCGAAAGTGCAGCGTTCATAATCTGACATGGAGAAATACCTCCAGAAGCAGTCAGTCAAGTCCTCGGCGCAGGCATCCAAAATGGCGCCGGCACAGCAGGAGGAAGAACAGCTCGGCGAGGCCTCAAACGCTGAAAGGGCCCAAGAATTATCGGACGCGGATGAGTCCCTCACTATCACCCGAGGCTTCCTACAGAAAGCTCTCAGAAGAGCGCTAGCCCCAATCGCTTCAGATTTAGCGGACATAAAAGCTGATGTCAGACACATTGGTGATAGAGTTGAAACTTTGGAAAACTCACACCAGGCTTTGCTAGCTTTTGATATGGCAGTGAAGGAGAACTTGGCCGCACATACAGCTCGCATTAATGAATCCATGCTTATGTTAGAAGACCAAGAAAATAGAAGCCGCAGGAAAAATGTTCGCATCCGCGGCATCCCTGAGGCTCTAGATAAGGAAGACCCCCCCTGCAGTAGTTAGACGTCTGTTTGTGGAGCTATTGGGGGGAGGGAGAGCGGACGCCATTATTATTGAAAGAGCCCTTAGAGCTCTGCGCTCTAAACCTTTACCTTCTGAGACGCTCAGGGACATCATTTGCGGCCTCCTGTCTTTTTGCGACACATCAGATATACTTGCTAAAGTGAGGGAGCTTAATGAAATCCAACTTGACGGGGCAAATATTCCGATTTTTCAAGATCTTGCACCATCAACTCTGCAGAAGAGGAGACGGATAAGCTCAGATAGGAGATGATCCCGTATAGATGGTTATTTCCTTTTGGAGTCCTCATCGTTCATGGTGCCAAAAGATTGACTGTGAGGACGCCGGAAGACCTTTCATCTGTCTTGGACTCTCTCCATATACCACCAATGAAGATCCCTTAATGGATGCCATTATCTGAAGGCCACTCGCTCCCTCCACTTCCATCGGTTCCAATATTGCTAAATTAGTTATCACATCCACATAATTGCTATCTTGTGTAGGATGTTTATTGTGGTACTTGTGGTCCGCTGCGGGCATCCTCCACTCTATGCATTTTTGCTGGGGATCGTCATTAGCAATGGGCCACAAGTGCAGGATTTGCTCCCCTGTATATACATGCACAACTGCATATGGGTTTGAGCACTTCTTGCCTGTGTAACACCACGCCATTTTTTTTTTTTGTTTGCATATAGAGATACCTGGAGGTGTATAAACTCCTATTTAACCACCTCAGCCCCCAGTGCTTAAACACCCTGAAAGACCAGGCCACTTTTTACACTTCTGCACTACACTACTTTCACCGTTTATTGCTCGGTCATGCAACTTACCACCCAAATGAATTTTACCTCCTTTTCTTCTCACTAATAGAGCTTTCATTTGGTGGTATTTCATTGCTGCTGACATTTTTACTTTTTTTGTTATTAATCGAAATTTAACGATTTTTTTTCAAAAAAATGACATTTTTCACTTTCAGTTGTAAAATTTTGCAAAAAAAAAGACATCCATATAGAAATTTTGCTCTAAATTTATAGTTCTACATGTCTTTGATAAAAAAAAAATGTTTGGGTAAAAAAAAAATGGTTTGGGTAAAAGTTATAGCGTTCACAAACTATGGTACAAAAATGTGAATTTCCGCTTTTTGAAGCAGCTCTGACTTTCTGAGCACCTGTCATGTTTCCTGAGGTTCTACAATGCCCAGACAGTACAAACACCCCACAAATGACCCCATTTCGGAAAGTACACACCGTGACAAAAAATAAAAACTTCTATGAACTCACTATGCCCATCAGCGAATACCTTGGGGTCTCTTCTTTCCAAAATGGGGTCACTTGTGGGGTAGTTATACTGCCCTGGCATTCTAGGGGCCCAAATGTGTGGTAAGGAGTTTGAAATCAAATTCAGTAAAAAATGACCTGTGAAATCCGAAAGGTGCTCTTTGGAATATGGGCCCCTTTGCCCACCTAGGCTGCAAAAAAGTGTCACACATCTGGTATCTCCGTACTCAGGAGAAGGTGGGGAATGTGTTTTGGGGTGTCATTTTATATATACCCATGCTGGGTGAGAGAAATATCTTGGCAAAAGACAACTTTTCCCATTTTTTTATACAAAGTTGTCATTTGACCAAGATATTTATCTCACCCAGCATGGGTATATGTAAAAAGACACCCCAAAACACATTCCTCAACTTCTCCTGAGTACGGGGATACCAGATGTGTGACACTTTTTTGCAGCCTAGGTGGGCAAAGGGGCCCATATTCCAAAGAGCACCTTTCGGATTTCACTGGTAATTTTTTACTGAATTTGATTTCAAACTCCTTACCACACATTTGGGCCCCTAGAATACCAGGGCAGTATAACTACCCCACAAGTGACCCCATTTTGGAAAGAAGACACCCCAAGGTATTCCGTGAGGGGCATGGCGAGTTCCTAGAATTTTTTATTTTTTGTCACAAGTTAGTGGAAAATGATGATTTTTATTTTTTATTTTTTTTTCATACAAAGTCTCATATTCCACTAACTTGTGACAAAAAATAAAAACTTCCATGAACTCACTATGCCCATCAGCGAATACCTTGGGGTCTCTTCTTTCCAAAATGGGGTCACTTGCGGGGTAGTTATACTGCCCTGGCATTCTAGGGGCCCAAATGTGTGGTAAGGAGTTTGAAATCAAATTCAGTAAAAAATGACCTGTGAAATCCGAAAGGTGCTCTTTGGAATATGGGCCCCTTTGCCCACCTAGGCTGCAAAAAAGTGTCACACATCTGGTATCCCCGTACTCAGGAGAAGTTGAGGAATGTGTTTTGGGGTGTCTTTTTACATATACCCATGCTGGGTGAGATAAATATCTTGGTCAAATGACAACTTTGTATAAAAAAATTGGAAAAGTTGTCTTTTGCCAAGATATTTCTCTCACCCAGCATGGGTATATATAAAATGACACCCCAAAACACATTCCCCACCTTCTCCTGAGTACGGAGATACCAGATGTGTGACACTTTTTTGCAGCCTAGGTGGGCAAAGGGGCCCATATTCCAAAGAGCACCTTTCGGATTTCACAGGTCATTTTTTACTGAATTTGATTTCAAACTCCTTACCACACATTTGGGCCCCTAGAATGCCAGGGCAGTATAACTACCCCACAAGTGACCCCATTTTGAAAAGAAGAGACCCCAAGGTATTCGCTGATGGGCATAGTGAGTTCATGGAAAAAAAAAAATTTTGTCACAAGTTAGTGGAATAGGAGACTTTGTATGAAAAAAAAATCATCATTTTCCACTAACTTGTGACAAAAAATAAAAAATTCTAGGAACTTGCCATGCCCCTCACGGAATACCTTGGGGTGTCTTCTTTCCAAAATGGGGTCACTTGTGGGGTAGTTATACTGCCCTGGCATTTTCCAGGGGCCCTAATGTCTGGTAAGTAGGTAAATGACCTGTGAAATCTGAAAGGTGCTCTTTGGAATGTGGGCCCCTTTGCCCACCTAGGCTGCAAAAAAGTGTCACACATCTGGTATCTCCGTACTCAGGAGAAGGTGGGGAATGTGTTTTGGGGTGTCATTTTACATATACCCATGCTGGGTGAGAGAAATATCTTGGCAAAAGACAACTTTTCCCATTTTTTTTATACAAAGTTGGCATTTGACCAAGATATTTATCTCACCCAGCATGGGTATATGTAAAATGACACCCCAAAACATATTCCCCAACTTCTGCTGAATACGGAGATACCACATGTGTGACACTTTTTTGCAGCCTAGGTGGGCAAAGGGGCCCAAATTCCTTTTAGGAGGGCATTTTTAGACATTTGGATACCAGACTTCTTCTCACGCTTTGGGGCCCCTAAAATGCCAGGGCAGTATAAATACCCCACATGTGACCCCATTTTGGAAAGAAGACACCCCAAGGTATTCAATGAGGGGCATGGCGAGTTCATTGAAAAAAAAAAAATTTGGCACAAGTTAGCGGAAATTGATTTTTTGGATTTAGTTCTCACAAAGTCTCCCTTTCCGCTAACTTGGGACAAAAATTTCAATCTTTCATGGACTCAATATGCCCCTCAGCGAATACCTTGGGGTGTCTTCTTTCCAAAATGGTGTTATTTGTGGGGTGTTTGTACTGCCCTGGCATTTGAGGGTCTCCGCAATCATTACATGTATGCCCAGCATTAGTAGTTTCTGCTATTCTCCTTATATTGAGCATACAGGTAATGAGATTTTTTTTTTCCGTTCAGCCTCTGGGCTGAAAGAAAAAAATGAACGGCACAGATTTCTTCATTCGCATCGATCAATGTGGATGAAAAAATCTCTGCCAAAAAAAGAAAAAGGAGGGGAAAGGCGTCTGCCAGGACATAGGAGCTCCGCCCAACATCCATACCCACTTCAGCTCGTATGCCCTGGCAAACCAGATTTCTCCATTCACATCAATCGATGTGGATGAATAAATCATTGCCGGGATTTTTTTTTTTATATATACAAAGTGTTTGCCAAAGTATATGAACACCGCCACCTCCTCAGCTCATATGCCTCGGCAAACATATCTTTTACTGCAGAGGAGAAATCTCGTCTTGCAGCGCCGCATACACCGACTTGCGTGTAATCTGACAGCAGCGCAATGCTTCTGTCCGAATGCACATCAGTGCTGCAGCTGGTCGATCGGTTGGTCCACCTGGAAGGTAAAAAAAACAAAACAAAAAAGAAAAAACCAGGCCGCAAAGCAATAACTTTATTAACTTTAGAACAGAACATATTAACTTTTTTAAACTTTTTTAACTTTTTTACTTACCGGTAATTTTTTTTTTTGTTTAGTTTTTTTTACCTTTATAGAACAAACCTCTCCTTCCCCATGGGACAATGTGCAAAGCGCAAATCGCCCAAAGATGTGGCGAAGTACGTTATGCACTTTATCCCAGGTGAAAGGAGAGGTTTGCAGCAGCTGAGAGTAAAAGGGCCCTAATAGCCCTGTGTGCCTGTCCTGTGAGATGCAATCCCTATGCTAGGTGTACCTGTGTGTGGTATTTCCGGAAACACTCACCATAGCATAGGGCAGGGTGGTCCGGACAGTCAGGACAGAAATAGCGGGTGTCACGCCTTATTCCACTCCTGCTACAGACACGACATCTTTTTCGGGGTGACGGTTGGGTTGAGGTACCAGGAACGACACTGGGGAAATGTCGCTCGTGTAGACGGCTAACTACACTGGTGGATGGGGCCACGGAACCTCCTGGGTAAAGGAGGTTCTCGATGATCTCTTCCTGGAATTTGAGGAAAGATCGTGTTCTCCCAGCCTTACTGTAGAGAACAAAACTATTGTACAGCGCCAATTGAATTAAATATACAGACACCTTCTTATACCAGCGTCTGGTTCTGCGGGAAACTAAATACGGAGACAACATCTGGTCATTGAAGTCCACCCCTCCCATGAGCGCATTATAGTCGTGGACACAGAGGGGCTTTTCAATGACACGGGTTGCTCGCTCAATTTGGATTGTCGTGTCTGCGTGAATGGAGGAGAGCATGTAAACGTCACGCTTGTCTCTCCATTTCACCGCGAGCAGTTCTTCGTTACACAAGGCAGCCCTCTCCCCCCTTGCAAGACGGGTGGTTACAAGCCGTTGGGGGAAGCCCACGCGACTAGTTCGCGCGGTGCCACAGGCGCAAATCCGTTCTAGAAACAAATGCCTAAAGAGGGCCACACTTGTGTAAAAATTGTCCACATAAAGATGGTACCCCTTGCCGAATAAGGGTGACACCAAGTCCCAGACTGTCTTCCCACTGCTCCCCAGGTAGTCAGGGCAACCGACCGGCTCCAGGGTCTGATCTTTTCCCTCATAGACACGAAATTTGTGGGTATAGCCTGTGGCCCTTTCACAGAGCTTATACAATTTGACCCCATACCGGGCACGCTTGCTTGGGATGTACTGTTTGAAGCCAAGGCGCCCGGTAAAATGTATTAGGGACTCGTCTACGCAGATGTTTTGCTCGGGGGTATACAAATCTGCAAATTTCTGGTTGAAATGGTCTATGAGGGGCCGAATTTTGTGGAGCCGGTCAAAAGCTGGGTGGCCTCTGGGACGGGAGGTGGTGTTGTCGCTAAAATGCAGGAAACGGAGGATGGCCTCAAATCGTGCCCTGGACATAGCAGCAGAGAACATGGGCATGTGATGAATCGGGTGCGTTGACCAATATGACCGCAATTCATGCTTTTTTGTCAGGCCCATGTTGAGGAGAAGGCCCAAAAAAATTTTAATTTCGGAAACTTGGACTGGTTTCCACCGGAAAGGCTGGGCATAAAAGCTTCCCGGGTTGGCGGATATAAATTGTGTGGCATACTGGTTGGTCTCTGCCACGACTAAGTCCAAGAGCTCCGCAGTCAAGAACAGCTCAAAAAATCCCAGGGCCGAACCGATTTGAGCCGTCTCAACCCGAACTCCAGACTGGGCGGTGAAAGGGGGAACTACAGGTGCGGCTGAAGTTGGTGACTGCCAATCAGGGTTTGCCAGCACCTCAGGGATTCTAGGGGGTCTACGGGCCTGTCTGCGCGGTGGCTGCGACGGGGTAACTAGTGCACGTGCCACCGTACCAGCTTCAACTGCCCTTCTGGTGCTCGCCACGTCACCATGTTGTACGGCAGTGCTGGTACTAGGTCCAGGGAGGGCTGCGCTGCTGGTGTATGCCTCACCACGTGATCCGGCAGCGACAGCCCCACTCTGCTGCTCTTGAAGCGGATCCTGCATAACCTGTGGTCTAGCGACACGGGGCCGGGTACGCCTGGTGCTGCCAGGGACCTCCACCTCCTCGTCCGAACTTTGGGTCAGACTGCCACTGCTTTCTACAGGTTCATATTCTGACCCGCTAGATTCATCAGATGAGGGTTCCCACTCCTCATCCGACTGGGTCAGAATCCTGTAGGCCTCTTCAGAAGAATACCCCCTGTTTGACATTTTGGACTACTAAATTTAGGGGTATTCCCTGAGACTACCCAAGAAAAAAAGCAAGCCTGTCTTACAAAGGGGAGGCTAGCGAAGTACCGGAGGCCGCTGCGGTTGATAAAAAATATCAAAACTGATTTTTTTATCGCCGCAGTGCGTGTAAAATGAATGTGCAGTGATCAAAAAATATATATTTTTTGTCACTGCGGTGGGGCGGGCGTGGGTGAACGCACGTGTGGGCGACCGATCAGGCCTGATCGGGCAAACACTGCGTTTTGGGTGGAGGGCGAACTAAAGTGACACTAATACTATTATAGATCTGACCGTGATCAGTTTTGATCACTTACAGATACTATAAAAGTACAAATGCTGATTAGCGATACGCTATTCAGCGAATAAAAGTGACTGCGGTGCGGTGGGGTGGGTGCTAACTGACGCTAACTACCTAACCAAGGGGCCTAAACTATCCCTAAAACCTAACAGCCAATACTAGTGGAAAAAAAAAAGTGACAGTTTACACTGATCACTTTTTTTCCTTTCACTGGTGATTGACAGGGGCGATCAAAGGGGTGATCAAAGGGTTAATTGGGGTGCAGGGGGGTGATCAGGGGCTACAGTGAAGTGTTTGGTGTACTCACAGTGATGTCTGCTTCTCTGCTGGATCCAACCGACGAAAAGGACCAGCAGAGGAGCAGAGAAGCCATATAACAGATCATATTTACTAATATGATCTGTTATATGGCTTGTGATTGGATTTTTTAAAAATCGCCAGCCTGCCAGCCAATGATCGTTGCTGGCAGGCTGGTGACGAACTTGTTCTTTAACTTTTGCCGGCCCGCGATGCGCATGCGCGGGCCGGCTTGGAGCGAAATCTCGCGTCTCGCGAGATGACGCGTATATGCGTGACTGTGCGCAGCGCTGCCACCTCCGGAACGCGAATCTGCGTACAGCGGTCCGGAGGTGGTTAAATGAGCCTGTTTTCCATCCACAGGCTACATTTAGGTGCACCTGTGAGGCCTGGGCCATATCGGCCAGTCTCTGAGTCCAGCAGTACCTCATACCAGGTTTGGGCCTTATTTGGCTTTATGGCCTTTAGGAAACTGGAGCTTAAGTTGTGGAAATGACAATAATGACTAGTAGACCATGGTTTAGTACTATAGACATCATTTATGGTTTTCAGGGAGGGGATCAAGTTACCGTATTTCTCCCTGGCTCTGAGCTCTGCGCTGTGATTGGACAGCGCTGCTGTCAGGGAGACTGAGAGACACTGGCGTCTCCTCCTCCTTGCTCTGAATGTTGAAAATACCGGGGGCCACAGCGGGTGAACGGAGCGGCACCCAGGAATAATAGTAAGTGCACTTAGATCCCTGGGCGCCGCTCTATGTAGGCTTCTACTTAGTTCATATTCTTTGGACCCATGAAAGGTCCTCTTTAACTCATTTATACAAGTGTCGGCAGCGGTATCACAGACCCGGCCTCAATAACAGGGCATGGAATCCGCAGCAATTAACCCCTCCGATGTGGCACCTGAGGGGATAATTGCCGCGTATCGCATGCCCTGTTATTGTGGCCGGGTCTGTGATACCGCTGCCGACACTTGTATTAATATGTTTTACATTCATTGGTGGCGCAGTGGCCACAGCTCCTCCCCTGCTATCTCCCCATTGGTGGCAGTGGCGGCCGCGTCACAGTGGGGAGGGAGGGACTCCCTCCTTCTCCACTGTGCCAGTAGCCAGAGCCCCCCTATATCATGTGCCAGTAGCCAGAGCCCCCCCTATATCATGTGTCAGTAGCCAGAGCCCCCCCTATATCATGTCAGTAGCCAGAGCCCCCCCTATATCATGTGTCAGTAGCCAGAGCCCCCCCTATATCATGTGTCAGTAGCCAGAGCCCCCCCTATATCATGTCAGTAGCCAGAGCCCCCCCTATATCATGTGTCAGTAGCCAGAGCCCCCCCTATATCACGTGTCAGTAGCCAGAGCCCCCCCATATCATGTGCCAGTAGCCAGAGCCCCATGTGCCAGTAGACAGAGGGCCCCCCCATCATGTGCCAGTAGCCAGAGCCCCCCATCATGTGCCAGTAGCCACCAGTACTGTATTGTACACAATTTCACCCAAAAAAAAAACACTTATACTTACCTCCATGTTAGCGATGCGATGCAGGCCTCTTCCGACCTGTGTCTCGTGCTGTGCGGCTCAGGCGGCGCAATGACGTCATGGCGCCGCCTGCATCGGCCTCTGATAGGCTGCAGGCACTAGGCCGGCAGCCTATCAGAGGAAGGGGAAGGGACACGCCTCTCCCTCCCCTGCCCTGCTGCACAGCCATCTGTATCGCTGTCCTGAGGACGGCAATACAGATGACTATGGAGATGAGCGCTTCCACAATGGAAGCGCTCATCTTCCTGTGACTGTCCGCCACTGCCCCCACAAAAATATAGTTAGTTGCAGGCCGGCGCGGGGGGGCCCTAAGGACTTGGAGGCCCAGGGGCAATTGCCCCCCTTGCCTTAATGGAAGCGCCGGCCCTGTCTATGTTGTGCCATTCCTTTATTATTTCTACTAGAAGTTATGCATGAATTACTAGCACTCTGCAGTGAGGGTACAGAGGGGAGGTAACCAGTTGGAGAGTGTCCCTGCCCAGTCTCACTGTATCCAGTCAGTGCATCCATTCTCAGACTGTGGAGGTTCACATCCCCAACTGGTTACCTCCCCTCTGTACCCTTACTACAGACTGCTAGTAATTCATTCATAACTTCTAGTAGAAATAATAAAGGAATGGCACAACATAGAGCCATAAGAAAAGATGTTCCAGAATTGCTATTATATGGGGAGTGTATGAAGCTATTAAAACAGGCATGTCAGGAGCGGCGACAAGTCCTCTTTAAATACAGTGAAATAAGCTATATGCCAAAAGAACACTCTTCTGGCATACATTGTTCCCATTATAGCTTATGGATTTTTTCAGCGTATACACTCCTTAAAATTGAAATTATAACACCAAGAAGTACAAGCCTTAAGGTTATGCAAATCAAAGAAGTAGCAGGTGTTGCGAAGATCTGCAGAAGATCACATTTTCAAGTACCTAATTCCAATGTGTGACATGTAGGAGAGGCATAAAAGCTAGATTAAAGGCAACATTTTTTAGCCACATGAAACCTCATATATTGGATCAAGTCGTGTGGGATGATTTGCGATGTCTCCTGTTCGTCTACGTTCTGTGTCGCAAATTGAGAGAGACAGAATCCTTCCACTGAGAAAGCTTAGTTTATCACTCTGGCAGATCCCTACGCACCTTGGCTGAGATGTCAGCACTGTTCCAGTGGTTGGGAGAACAACAATGAACTGCAATGACAGCAAGAGGTGCACAGAGGTTAACCTTTGCACAGACAGATGGTCTGATTAGAAGGATGGCGTTTAGTGATCCATTCTGTTCTGCAGGTGAAATTGGATGTCACATCCCAAGCCCAGGGCGGCAAACAGTGTCTACACAAGCCATCAGAAGGTGTTTGTATGACACTGGGCTACAAGCCAGATGTCCAGCTACAGGTGTTCCATTCACCTCACGCCTCTGCTCTCAAAGACTATAATGCTGCACATTAAGACGGCAATTTCAGCTGGAATGGGGGACTATCCTCTTCAGTGATGAGTCTCGCTTTTGTCTCTGAATCAGTGATAGCCAGATATTGGTCTAGAGACCAGGCTACCATGAAGAGGCCTTCACAAGGGAACATCAAACTGGACCTACTCTCAAGATTATGGTGTGGACTTGGCATAATATACTGTAGCCGGACTTCTCTAGTCTTCATTTCAGGAAGACTAATAGCTCTGCGTTACATTGATTTGGTTGTGGAGCCAGTGGTACAATGTTTTTTCCAAAGTGTAACAGGGCAATGCCAGGCTGCATGGTATTCATGCTACTGTGAGCAGCCTGCATGGCATAAACATGCTAACATGGCCTGTTGCTTCTACGGACTTGCCCCATGAAACACATCTGGGACGTCTTTGGTCAACAATTGCAAAGAGAGCCACCAGCAGCAGATCTTGATAATTTGTGTGCCCAAGTGCATTCAGAGTGGCAGAACATTCTTCAGACCACCGTTAACAACTTCATTGATGGCATGCTAAGGCGTGTAAGTGCGTGTATTTCTGAACTTGGCGATTGAAAATACTGAATAAATGAAGATATTTTGAATATTTTGTTTCCTTTTTTTTATCATTTGCATATCATTAACATGTCTATTGATTCTGTGATTTCCATAATTCCACAACTTTTCCTTCTTTGCATTGCAATTTTAATGTTGAATAGTGCATGTTAGGACATTTTCTTGGCATGTACACCACACTTACCGTATATAGGTAGGGGATAACAAACTGATCCGTAGGGATCTAACCACTGGTACCCTCACTGATTCCCATTACCACATAGTAATGGAGCGGGAGGATGAGACCTGCTGCTACATTCAGTCTCTATGGCACTGCCAGAGATTGCTAGAGAGTGACTAGAGCAGCGCATGCATTCCTGACCTCCGGCTCCATTCATTCATTGACACTGGACCTCCATTCTCATGATTGGTGGGTTTCCCAGAGGTCAGCCCACACCGATCAGATACCTATCCCCTATCTTGTAGAGAGGAGAACCTGCTTAACCCGGGTACCACACTTGTAAGATCTGCAGAGACTTTAGTGCTGTCTCTGTGGCTTTCATTCTTGTTCTCGTGGCCCACTGAACCAGCCGATGTATCTCTCGGCTGACACATGTATATGACAGCACTCCGCGTGCAGGGGCCAGGGGCCATTTTTTCACATACAGTGGCCTGGGGCTATTTCAGCACATATGGCATAGTTCTCCAGTTGCTCTGAGAATAAAATAGCCATAAGGAAAGCTTGAATATCAGACAAACCATCCAGAGGTTTCATAAATAGGGAGTGGGGAAGGAACAGCCAGACTTTGGTCAAAAGTTGTTTTTGGCTGGAGATTATCCTTGTGCGAGTACATGCATACATGTTTTTTGTGTGCTGTGGTATGTAGTGAAGAACTTACCATATAAACAGTTCTAGGAACGCATTCCTACACTGGTTTCTTAGAAATAAAAACTTACTGCAATCTTTCCAAAACTAAAAATGTTTTTAGTGGTGTCGTTTCCTGTTTCCCTCAGTAATTCAAGATAATGATCTTCTTATGTCTCACTCTAAGGGCTCATACACACAACAGTTGTTGTTTTGAGGTCCGTTGAGGTTTTTTTCTCTCTGATTTAAGTCCTCTTCCGTTCCGTTATTGCACAAAACATATCCTTATGGTTTCCGTATTTGCTCAGTTTTTTGTGGAGTGCATACAGAAACAGTAACTTATTAATCACCAAACACATGAGCAATATGGGCTGGGCATAGCATTTCTACAGTATGGATCCGCAAAATACGGATGACATACGGATGTGTTCCGTGTGCGTTCCCTATTTTTTGCGGACCCATTGACTTGAATGGGGCCTCGGACCGTGATTTGCGGACAATATTAGGACATGCACTACTTTTTAGCGAAACGGCCATGCGGACAAACGGAAACTGAATGCACACGGAGTGCCCCATTGAAGTGAATGGTTCCTCATACAGTCTGCAAAAAAAAAAGGAACGGAAGCGAAAAGAAAATACGTTCTTGTGCATGAGCCCTAAGGCCGCATTCACATGATGATATTTTTACTCCTCATATGATCCGTATTTTTGTCGGATCGGATGCGGACCCATTCATTTTAGTGGGGCTCAAATTTTTTTTTTGCTGTCAGTATGTCCGTTCCACAGCCCTGCAAAAATGGTTAGAACATGTTTTATTCTTCTCCATTTTGCCAACAGGAATAGGCATTGTTACAATGGGTCCACGAAAAAAATGTATGCAACACGGACTTCATCCCATATTTTTTGCGGATCCACGTTTTGCTGGAATACCCCTTCAATGGTAAAATGAGTTGCATCACTAGGGATTAAAATGCACTTCAGGCACCAGAGTTGCAGTGCATTCGGAAAGTCTTCAGACCCTTTGACTAGTTTCATATTTTGTTGTGGCTTTGTGCTAATGTAAAAATAATCTAATTGTTCCCCCATAATCTGCAACACCCCATAATGAGAAAGTAAAAACTGAAAGTTCAAAATCTTGCACTGACATAAATATTCAGACCCTATTAGGCCTCATGCACACGACCGTTGTTGTGTTCCGTTCCGCAAAATGGGGTTCCGTTGTTCCGTGATCCGTTTTTGTTTCCGTATGTCTTCCTTGATTTTTGGAGGATCACCAAACATAAAGGAAAGTAAAAAAAAATCTAAGACAGGTTTGCCATGCAAATGATAGGAAAAAAACGGACGCAGACGACAATCTTGTAAGCCTTTGTGTTTTTTAGCGGTCCCATTGACTTGAATGGGTCCACGAACCGTTTTCCGAGAAAATAATAGGACAGGTTATATTTTTTTTACGGACTGGAACCACGGATCACGGACGCGGATGACAAACTGTGCATTAGCAGAGTTTTCAACGGACCCATTGAAAGTCAATGGGTCCGCAGAAAATCACGAAAAACGGAACAACGGGCACAGAATAAAACAACGGTCGTGTGCATGAGGCCTTACTTAGGAGTTAGTTGAAACCTCTTTGGCAGTGATTACAACCTCCAGTCTTCTTGAGTATGGTGCGACAAGGTTTGTGCATACGGATCTTGGGATTTTCTAACATTCTTCTCTGCAGATCCTGTAAAACTCTGGATGGGGACTGTCGGTGGGCAGCCATTTTCAGGTCTTTCTAGAGATGTTCAATTGGGTTCAAGTCAGGGCCACGAAAAGACATTCACAGAGTTGTCCATTAGTCATTCCTGTGTTGTCTTAGAGGTGTCTTATGGTCATTGATTTTTTGGAAGGGGAACCTTTGGCCCAGTCTGCAGTCTAGATTATCTCTGTACTTTGCTCCATTCAGCTTTCCCTCATCCCTGACCAGTCTCCCTGTCCCAGCCCCTGAAAAACACCACACAGCATGATGCTGCAACCACCATGCTTCACTGTAGGGATGGTATTGAGCAGGTGATGTGCAGTGCCTGGTTTCCTCCAGACATGACTGAAGTTCATTCTTGGTTTCATCAGACCAGAGAATCTTGTTTCTCAAAGTCTGAGAGTCCTTTAGGTGCCTTTTTTGCAAACTCGAGGTGGGCTTTCATGTCTCTTTTACTGAGGAAAGGTTTCTTTCTGACCACTCTGCCATAAAGTCGGGATGGTGGAGTGCTGCTGATGGTTGACCATCTTTAACTTTCTACACACAGGATCTTTGGAGCTCAGCCAGAGAGACCATTGGGTTGTTGGTTATCTCTCTCACCCAGGCCTTTCTCCCCTCATTACTTAGTTTGGTGGGGTGGCCAGCTTTAAGAAGAGTCCTGATTGTTCCAAACGTCTCCAATTTAAGAATTATAGCGGCCATTGTGCTCTTGGAAACTTTCAGTGCAACTAAAAATTCTTTGTACCCTTCTCCAGATCTGAGCCTACCCACAATCCTGTCTCTGAGCTCTACAGGCAGTTCTTTCCTCCTCATGGCTTGGTTTTTTGCTCTGATATTTGTCAGTAATGAGATATTATATAGTCAGTGGTGTATCTTTCCAAATCATGTTCAGTCAACGGAATTTACCACAGATGGACTCCAACAAAGGTGTAAAACCATCCCAAAGATGATCAAGAGAAATAGGAGGCCCCCAGACCTAAATTTCAAGTGTCATTGCAAAGGGTCTGAAAAATTATGTCCTTGTAAAATTTGAGTTTGTCTTATTTAATAAATTGGCAACATTTTAAAAAATTTTGTTTTCTCTTCCCCCCCCCAATTTTAAAGTGGCTGTTACGGTACTTCCACACATTCTGGAAATTGTAACCAAAAGGTCAACAGCAATTTCAGTCACAAAAACCGCAACAAAAGCAGCAAGTAGTACATGCATTTTTTTGCCACGGAAAAGCCAGAGGATTTCACCCTCTCCATTTAAAAGGGTGAAATCCGCTGGGAGGAAAATTGACATGCTGCAGATTTCAAATCCGCACCGCAGGTCAATTTCTTAAAATCTCATCCCCTTTGCTAGTACTGAACAATGCTGCGGATTTGCCACATGAAAATCGGATTCCTTTTTATTTAGCAATCTGTTGCTTCATTGTGGAGAAAAAGTCATATGCAAATGAGCAGTTAAGTGCACCAAGGGCGTGCCCAAGCCGGTCTGTGCACTGTTGGTCCCTCTGCATCCCCTGCCAGCCCCGTCTTTTACGTCTTTATTGACCGTTCCAGGTGAAATGACTTTGCAGGAACCTGACCCTGTCGATCAAGAAGGAGAGGAAGGGGCTGGCAGAAGAGAAACAGGGTGAACATGGGCGCACAGAGAGGCTTGGGCCCTCCCTGGGTGCACTTGGCTCATTCCATATTTATTAAAAGTACTTTTTCTCCAGTGTGAAGCAGCAAACCACTAAGTGAAAGGTATCATTGCATTCAGCTGAGCTAGAACTACAAGGTTTTGTGTCTGGTTTAACAATGAATTTCCTGCTGACAGATTCCTTTTAAGTGGCTGTCACACATCAACTGGATCTAGTATATTATTAAGCTAAATGGAATTAACTATTTAGTTTAATAATTCCATTTCACGTATTCTAAGAATTAAGTCATTGTGAGCAATTCTAGGAAAAATGTCCCCAGTTTATTGATTTTTTTTTTTATCCATATTGATTTGCTGGGTCATCAATTATTATGAATCATGAAATGGACAATAATGGTACAGTTTTATGGAGCTATAATAACTTAATAGTATCCGATATAATGTCTGTCACCGTGCTTCATAATTGCAATGCTGCTGTAAAAGCTTGAAATATTAAATGTATAATGAAATGCTTGAACTTGGTTCATCGGGAAATGCTGTCAGAATGATTCAGAAACCCATCCATGGAGGGCGCAGTGATTTGGATTCCTAAAAGGGACTGTGCACCTGATCAATAGCTGGACCAACGTCCAAGAGAAACTCTGCACCCTACTCACTTTCATACAATCCCATTTTATTAGTAATCCGTTAAAAATAAATGGCCAAGGAAAGTTGGTAGTCTAATCCTGCAGTGTCAGAGTGCAAATGGAGAAACTGCAATCTGGTTGACGTGTTTCAGACCGTAAACCAGTCTTTACCCATAACCTGTTAAAGCTCCACCACTTTCTCTTGGATGTTGGTTCATCTCTTTAAAGGAGAAGCTGCAGCTCATGCACTACTGTAGTGCTTAGTATCTGGCAGACCAGCGGTTTTCATCTGGCTGATTCGCGGCATATTTGCCGGGTTGCGGCCGGACCTCCGCCGGTCTGCATTATGGCAACACTTTAGCAGAAAGATCCAGCAGGCTTTTCCCCGCTGGATACTAAGTACTAGTGTAAAACTAGCTTTACAAAGTAGCTGAATGCAGAAATAAGGCTTTATTGTAATATGTCCCAGGTCATCTGATATGCAATAAGGGCATCAATACAGTCATATTCACTTGACTTTGGCTTTGTTGCAACCACTGTTTTAGACGGGGACTATGTTGCAACACAACCAGATTCAATTTCCCAGTGTTTCTATCCTCACCATTCACTGGTAATGTGCCATCAATACCCCCCTTAAGCCATAACCCTTAGGTGCCTGCTATTTATTTTCTCTAGTCTTCATTCTTGGCTGCTTTTTAGCTCTCCTCCTCCTTTATGACACAACTAGAATAAGTGACTAATGCATGCACTTATTTACATCCGTGTGCTGTCCATGTATACAAAGGACTGCACACGCACAGCCCATGGCCCCACAGAAGTAAATAGTGCTATGCATACTCCCTGGAGGAGGAACTCAGGGGTATGCTCTACTGTAGTCTATGGCGGCTGCCAGTGTCATACATGGCCAGATAAACATCACTGCCCTATTAAAAGCCAAGGTCAGGGCAGAAAGAGCTTGAGCATATCCGAGAAACAAGTCTGAGGTCGGGGCAGGCAGTAGTCACGACAGGCAGAGAAAGGGTCAGAGTCGGTAAGCAGGCAGAGTTTGTTACATGGGCAGACAGATTGAATAAGCACATCTTCACTAGCAAACACTAGAATACCTAAAGCTTAGGAGCCTTATATACACTTGAGAGTCCAGCCATAGTGATGCAGCGCCCTTGCCCACCTAGAGAATTGGAGAAGCGCCAGGCACGTACTGCCAGCACCGCAGCCGTGGACATACTGAATTCCAACATGCTTGACCATTCTTTCCTCTGGCATATGCATTTGGGGGCGGGAGTCTGGATACCCTTATATGTATTAGATGGTCAGCTGGTCTGGTAGGAATCGGGATCGTGAAGTCAGCAGACATTTGTCTCTATTGACTCTTTAATTAGCAAATGCCTATTAATTTAATTAATATCAGTAAACGTTCTACTAACAGAATTGCTTCTGTAACTTCTGAAATGTCAAGATGACACGGATGTGACACTATTGTTCACATGCTATATACACTGCACTCATAGGTCATTATCATGTTGGTGGGGGTCCAAGCTTTGACTTCCCCGCCAATCAGCTGTTTGAAGTGGCAGCAGCCCTCAGGTGATGTCACGTCCATTGGTCACATGACCTTTCTGCAGCTGCCCCATTCAAGTGAATGGGACCAAGGTGCAATGCCAAGTACAGCCACTACACAATGTACGGTGCTGTGCTTGGTGTGCTATTAAGAGGTTGCAGCGTCCATCCTGGTGCCGTGGCCCCCTCAAATAACAGATTGGTTGGTGATGCCAGCGTTCACATCATCACCAATCAGATATTTATTAAATGAGGCCATCAATACTTGATTCTTAGACAACCCCTTTAATTCAACCTATTGAAGTTTTTGTCTGAACTGTTTGGCATTTTCATATTAAAGGCTATGTACACCTTTGGAGGCAATTTTTTATGAATGCATGTTACTCATTTTTGGCTAAAAATCTTATTTTCAATTGGTTTTTATTAAAAATATTGAGGCATTCTGTCACAAAGGGTTAACAGTTTATCTAACTGTGTGACTGGTACTCTCACTTTTGCTTTATGCTAGTCATCTAATTCCCCTTATCTCTAAACTACTGAGAGGTCATAAACACTTATTTAAGCCACATTCTTATCAGTAAGATAAGGATTGAGCTTTGATGAGTGTTTATAATATCAGGGAGCAGAGATGAGGAGCCCAACAGCTCCCGAGATGACGGAAAAGACAGCAAATCCACAGGCAGCTACTATAGCATCTCAGCTATGTACACAAAAAAGGATTACATATTGTTAATAAAGACCAATGGAAAAAATGATTTTTAGCTCAAAATGAGTACAATGCAATAATAAGAAAAATGCCCCAAAGGTGTACATAACTTTTAAATCATATTAGGCATGTGCACAAATACATGGCCTATTCTGAAAAACCCAGGAGATCACTATACAAGCCAAGTGCTCCCATCGGTTAGTGGCTGGATTTCATCGAAATACTCAGATTTCTTTCCGCATTCTGAAAACACTCCGAAAACATATTGATATAGTCATTAGTGTCTTATGAAATTTGCTCTATTATGTGAGACGGGGAAATTAGTCTGTCTGACATTAACAGTCTGTATATGGTGCTGCAGAACATGACCCTATATGACGAATAAATATATCCATGTTCTCAGTATCCTGCTCCTACTTTTCCTCCACAATGTCATTTAGGGCTGTTTCACACTTGCGTTGTTCTTTTCCGTCATCGGGGCTCTATGCCGGAAGAATCCTGATCAGGATTATCCCCATGCATTCTGAATGGAGAGAAATCCGTTCAGGATGCATCAGGATGTCTTAAGTTCCGGAACGGAACGTTTTTTTGGCCGGAGAAAATACCGCAGCATGCTGCGCTTTTTGCTCCGGTCAAAAATCCTGAACACTTGCCGCAAGGCCGGATCCGGAATTAATGCCCATTTAAAGGCATTGATCCGGATCCGGCCTTAAGCTAAACGTCGTTTCGGCGCATTACTGGATCCGACGTTTAGCTTTTTCTGAATGGTTACCATGGCTGCCGGGACGCTAAAGTCCTGGCAGCCATTGTAAAGTGTAGTGGGGAGCGCGGGAGCAGTATACTTACCGTCCGTGCGGCTCCCAGGGCGCTTCAGAGTGACGTCAGGGCGCCCCACGCGCATGGGTGACGTGATCGCATGGATCACGTCATCCATGCGCATGGGGCGCTCTGACGTCATTCTGGAGCGCCCCAGGAGCCGCACGGACGGTAAGTATACTGCTCCCCCGCTCCCCACTACTACTATGGCAACCAGGACTTTAATAGCGTCCTGGCTGCCATAGTAACACTGAACGCATTTTGAAGACGGATCCGTCTTCAAATGCTTTCAGTTCACTTGCGTTGTTACGGATCCGGCGGGCACCTCCGGCAAATGGAGTGCACGACGGATCCGGACAACGCAAGTGTGAAAGAGCCCTTCCTAGTTAGGTGTAAGGCTAGTTTCACACCTACGGCTCAGAGAACAGTCTGCCGGAGTTCTCCGGATCCAGGGTAAGCAGATAGTGCTGCGGGAATCCGGCTGCTCCCCAACATAAAAGCCGGGATTCAGACTGTGAAAACTTGCTGCATGCAATTATTGTGATCTGGCCCGTTCCCATTTTAGTCAATGGGGTCCGACAGGCAAGTGACACAATCCAGCTATACCAGATCCAGAGAACTCAGCAGGCTGTGCTCTGCTGTGTCAAAGTAGTCTACATTATTTTTATTGTATTTTCGCCATATATTAATTCACAGTCAGTTAGCTCCTAATGGCGTCATTGACCCCACCCTTCCCCAAAATGCAGAATGTAGAAGTACTTTGTAGTCCGCTGGCTGTGTTATCAGTATATGATCTCTCTTGCAGGAATGTGTTTTGGTCCGTTTCATAAAACAGATGAGTAATCATGACACATGTTATAGAGAAAATTGACAAATTTCTTCCCAGTGACCCTTTTTCCTATAACAGTAGTAATTGTTTTACTAGGAAAGTTAAGGAAATGTAAGTATGACGCCATCTGAGAAATTGGAGCTAGGATATGATTGCTTCAAATGCAAATCATTTTTCTTTGCAATAAATGTGATTAATGAGGCAGATTGGCCGCTTGAAAATTGGTAAAATGGCTCAGGATGATGTCAAATTAGACTACTTTCACACCTGCGTTATGTGCGGATCCGTCTGGTATCTGCACAGACGGATCCGCACCTATAATGCAAACGCTTGTATCCGTTCAGAATGGATCCGTTTGCATTACCATGGAAAAAAAAAAAGCAGCGTTTTGGTGTCCACCTCCAGAGCGGAACGGAGGCAAACGGATGCATTCTGAACAGATCCTTATCCATTCAGAATGCATTGGGGCTAAACTGATCCGTTTTAGGCCACTTGTGAGAGCCTTGAAACGGATCTCACAGACGGACCCAGAAACGCCAGTGTGAAAGTAGCCTTAGTAGCTGCTTCTCTGGTTCCCAGCTGATCGATGTACAGGTTCTTCTCAAAAAATTAGCATATTGTGATAAAGTTCATTATTTTCTGTAATGTACTGATAAACATTAGACTTTCATATATTTTAGATTCATTACACACAACTGAAGTAGTTCAAGCCTTTTTTTGTTTTAATATTGATGATTTTGGCATACAGCTCATGAAAACCCAAAATTCCTATCTCAAAAAATTAGCATATTTCATCCGACCAATAAAAGAAAAGTGTTTTTAATACAAAAAAAGTCAACCTTCAAATAATTAAGTTCAGTTATGCACTCAATACTTGGTCGGGAATCCTTTTGCAGAAATGACTGCTTCAATGTGGCGTGGCATGGAGGCAATCACCCTGTGGCACTGCTGAGGTGTTATGGAGGCTCAGGATGCTTCGATAGCGGCCTTAAGCTCATCCAGAGTGTTGGGTCTTGCGTCTCTCAACTTTCTCTTCCCAATATCCCACAGATTCTCTATGGGGTTCAGGTCAGGAGAGTTGGCAGGCCAATTGAGCACAGTAATACCATGGTCAGTAAACCATTTACCAGTGGTTTTGGCACTGTGAGCAGGTGCCAGGTCGTGCTGAAAAATGAAATCTTCATCTCCATAAAGCTTTTCAGCAGATGGAAGCATGAAGTGCTCCAAAAGCTCCTGATAGCTAGCTGCATTGACCCTGCCCTTGATAAAACACAGTGGACCAACACCAGCAGCTGACATGGCACCCCAGACCATCACTGACTGTGGGTACTTGACACTGGACTTCAGACATTTTGGCATTTCCCTCTCCCCAGTTTTCCTCCAGACTCTGGCACCTTGATTTCCGAATGACATGCAAAATTTGCTTTCATCCGAAAAAAGTACTTTGGACCACTGAGCAACAGTCCAGTGCTGCTTCCCTGTAGCCCAGGTCAGGCGCTTCTGCCGCTGTTTCTGGTTCAAAAGTGGCTTGACCTGGGGGATGCGGCACCTGTAGCCCACTTCCTGCACATGCCTGTACACGGTGGCTCTCGATGTTTCTACTCCAGACTCAGTCCACTGCTTCTGCAGGTCCCCCAAGGTCTGGAATCGGTCCTTCTCCACAATCTTCCTCAGGGTACGGTCACCTCTTCTCGTTGTGCAGCGTTTTCTGCCACACTTTTTCCTTCCCACAGACTTCCCACTGAGGTGCCTTGATACAGCACTCTGGGAACAGCCTATTCGTTCAGAAATTTCTTTCTGTGTCTTACCCTCTTGCTTGAGGGTGTCAATGATGGCCTTCTGGACAGCAGTCAGGTCGGCAGTCTTACCCATGATTGCGGTTTTGAGTAATGAACCAGGCTGGGAGTTTTTAAAAGCCTCAGGAATCTTTTGCAGGTGTTTAGAGTTAATTAGTTGATTCAGATGATTAGGTTAATAGCTCGTTTAGAGAACCTTTTCATGATATGCTAATTTTTTTAGATAGGAATTTTGGGTTTTCATGAGCTGTATGCCAAAATCATCAATATTAAAACAAGAAAAGGCTTGAACTACTTCTTCAGTTGTGTGTAATGAATCTAAAATATATGAAAGTCTAATGTTTATCAGTACATTACAGAAAATAATGAACTTTATCACAATATGCTAATTTTTTGAGAAGAACCTGTACATCCTAGCCCCTCTGGACATGGACATGTGATGCTCCAGCCAATCACTGGGCACAGGGGTGGTGACAATGATTGACTGCAGTGTCAGATGTCTGTGTCAAGAGAGCCCAGAAAAGACCAGCAAGGGACTAGTGGAGTGTGAGAACGGGAGCAATAGAGATATGTTAAAGTAAGTAGTGGGATCATTTATTTTTTTACAACTTTTAGAGCTTTTTTTCATTTCTTTAAATTGCAAGTGGACAATCAAGCGCACAAGTGGCCAATCAAGCGCACAAGAGGCCAATCAAGCGCACAAGTTGAAGCAATATTTGCTGTTGTATCGCATGTTATTGTTGGATGTAGCATATGGTATGAGATCCAGTAATGAAAGCCCCTATTATTACACTGCACAATAATCCATAAAATTATCAGGAACGAGCATTTCATAGGAACACTCGCAGAAATACACGGAACATTGTATGAAAATTTGTGCGGAAAATCCACATAAACTACACTTCCGTGTGCATGAACCTTTAAAGGGGTATTCCCATCTGAGACAATGGGGGCATATCGCTAGGATAAGCCCCTATTGTCTGATAGCTGCGGGTCCCATCTCTACACCAAAAACAGAGCGGGTAAGGTGGTGGCCGGGGAACCCCAAATTTCAGCGGGTCCGGCCACCAAGTGCTCTCCCCATAGTACTGAATGGGAGCGCACCACTCTTGCGTGGCCACCGCTCCCATTCGTTTCTGTTGGGCCGCTCAGTTATTTTCAGCAGCCCCATAGAAATGAATGGAGGGCAGCTGCGCATGCACAGTGCGCCCTACACATCTTTAGGGCCTCCGTTCTCAGTGTAGGTACTGGTCCCAGCGGTGGGACCTGCACCTATCAAACAATGGGGGCATATCCTAGCGATATGCCCCCCCCCCCCATTGTCTGAGATGGGAAAACCCCTTTTTTTCACAGGGTAGATATGCTGCAGGTTTGCAAGCGAAAAATCCAGTGTGTTACAGAAGCAGCAGAACGGAGAAGATTTTACCAGAATTCATTCACACACAGTTATAGATCTGCGGTGAGCATTTTAAATCCACAGCTTAATTTACCGTAAGTTGCAGATCTTCCCAGCAGATTTATCCATTTGCGATGCATAGGGTATAAACCGATGAGACCGCACAGCCAAATCCACAACCCACCTGCGTGTAACTTGTGCATTTTGCCACAGATTTTATTTGTTCCGCTGAAATGACATCCCACTTACATACACCCATGGCTTCAACGATTTGCAGAGGAATTTGTAAAGTTATGTAAAATCCGTGTACAAATACCACACTGTGTCCATGTTCCACCGAAATTATTTGGCAGAGCCCTCTCCCTAGCAATGATATTTAGAGTCTGTCATTAATAGGGAAGTACGTGTCCATCTGATGTGGAAATGTTTTGCTTTGTTATATACTTGATTTTTTGTAATTCGTCTGGTTTCCCACTTACTCAGGTTTTGTTTTCTGTAACTTGGAGAAGTGACCTCAGAATTGCTTGCCTTTATTAATAATGGTTTCACTTCGATCAGGAATTGGCCGCTCGTTTATAAGAACTGGGAATACTGGATCCCACTCAGTTACTCCTGATTACTCCTGATTTGGTACTGCTTTCCTTTTCCTGTCCTGGACAGCAGTTCCAAGAAAGGCCCATTAAGTCAATCACTGTCCAGGTCACCGCTAAGAATTGGCTTAGCGAGCCTCTCCTAGCATTTCTGGCATGTTAGTTAGTGAAGTAAGTGGTGAAAAATGAGGACTAGAGATTGAGGTAAATGCTTCTTTGTTACTTTTAACTGGTCCTTTTTTGGGGAGGTGTATAGTTCAATGCTAATCTGCCTTTCTGCATGCGGTTTTTGACTCGGGGCCATGCAGAAAAACGTGCAGTCATGTACGACATGTTTTATTGCCACCACCCGTTCATTTCAGTGGAAGATTTAGCACTGATTCCGCTCCAAGATAGGGCATCCTGCCTGTATATTCTTTCTTGCTTTTTTTTTTATCTACATGGTTTTCCAAGTGTTTTGAGGCATTTTTTGCCGCTGATTCCTCGCTGAAAATGCACCAAAATCAGCACCAAAAAACTTAGCATGAACCTGCCCCAACTCATAATTGCCTAGGGCAGTGGTGGCAAACCTATGGCACGGGTGCCAGAGGCGGCACTCAAAGCCCTCTCTGTGGGCACCCACATCCTGGAATAAGTCTATGGTGTACCAATATGCCTTAGACTATTCCTGCCATTCATCAGCACAGGGTGCACTATGAACAGCACAGGCAGCGCACTGAATGTAGGCAGGGTATTATAGCTAAATGATAAAGTACATGGAAGATACACTATACTGGACTGTAGTATTGCCGTGTTGGCACTCTGCGATAAATAAGTGGGTTTTGGGTTGCAGTTTGGGCACTCAGTCTTTAAAAGGTTTTCCATCACTGGCCTAGGGTATATAACAAGTTAGCTTCCTGAACCAGATGATTGTGGACTAAAAACGTTTTCAACCAGCAAGTGGCCAATTCAGCAGCCACGCTCAGCTCATCTAAATGTGCATGCTAAAATCTATAGCGGAATGGGATTTCAGATAACTTTACTCTGTTACCCCCAAAACAATCAGATTGTCTGTGGATTGCCCCCAAAACATTTAGGAAGTCATTTATTAAGACTGGCATTTTAAACACCAATCTTAATACCCCTTTAGCAGGCAGTGGACGCACCGAAGTTATGAAGAGGCACCGGCTGCCTTGTTGGCGTAGATTTACACCATTTTCTATGCTTAAAACAGGCATAGAAAATGATAAATGAGATGGGTCTGCTGGACCGTCCCCTTCCCTGCCCATGCCACACCCCCTTTTTAGACCTGGCGTGAGCGGGGGAAAGTCGCAGATTGCGTCACAAATAACCTTTACGCCGCAGTCTACGACAGTTGTACACCAAAAAGTGGCGTATATCCGTTTGTAAATGACCCCCATAATGCCTATGATTAATCAATAGCGTTCCACCGTCTTACTTTATGAATGTGGGACAGTGTATAAAGGTGTAGAGGTATGTCAGGAACCTTAAAATGCGCTTCACTTGAATACGTCCACACCGCAATACCATACATAACCCATGCACAAGAGTGGCACTGTTTTGGTGGGAAAAAAAACTTTAAAAATGTTTTTTTTTTTTTTTATCGGTTACAACTTCTGCAGATGAACCATTGATTGCAATTTTTCTCACCTACTTTCCAGCTCTTTTAGATCTACCAGTCCAGCCATCGAAAGAAGTGATGGGTTTTGGACACAGCTCTTCATCAGCTCAGCACCTGCCCTTCCGGTTTTATGAACAGTCTCGCCGCGCTGGGAGTGACGTCACTGTACAACGCTCTGTCTTTGCGTCCGTCGACAAGGTACCAGGTATGGTCAGAAGAACAACATCTAGTTTCATGGCTTAAATAAAAACTGGATTGGTAGTTGGTTGTAGTTCTACTTTATTTGCCTTGACCTCCTCTCTTCCATTAGTATAAAATCTTCATAACCTGGTCATGACCTTGGTCATCAGTGGTGTTGGCCCTTGGGTCACTTTACTGAAGAACTTTGTATTACTCCGGTTATTGTATGCATGATCGGGGCCTTCTGTCAGTATAAAAGGGGTCATGCAGGAGAGGAGATGCAGGCAAACTTTGAAGAGGGATTAGCACTTGTACGAGCGCCACAACCCCTTCAAACAGCAGATCGGCGGGGTGCAGGGAATCGGAAACCTGACAAGCTTATATTGATGACCTACCAGAAGGTACTGTAGGTCATCAGTATTTTGCCACTGCCCAACCCCTTTGACAACTAATTGTTCCTGCTTGTAAAAGGAGCAGATATTTATGGGACCGCGTGTCTGTGTACTTTTCTAATATACGTGTAGGCATTTCTATTTCAGTTGTGTTGGAGTGTAAAGCGGTCTTATTTTATCTGTTGTATGTGTTACTGTCTACTCCTGTGTTATCAGAGTAAAAATGGAGCCAACAGGATGTAGAGTTGAAATAATTACATCACTGAAAATCCCTGGCATGTCTCCAAGTATGTGGTGAGAGATGACCTCGTGTGCGTCTGAATTGTATCTCCTCCAGCGTTCCTGGAGAAATGAAAAGCAATGGTAGAAAATTCTCCTTTATGTGGCTACTAGATTTGTAAACCTTTCTGAGAAGATCTGATTTACTAAAGAGCCACAGAAGCAACAGAGAACTTTCCCGGATTGATCTTATGCAGACGCAACAGATTCTGTAGTCGGTGGCCTAGGAAAAGCTGTAAGAAGGCTGTGGCCCTCACAGGAGCGCCAGTGCATTCTTAAACAGCTGATCGTGGGGTCCCAGGTGTCAGACCCCCACCGATCCGGATACAGTAGGTCATCAGAAGTAAAATCTCAGAAAACCCCTTTGAGACTATTTAGCTGCAAAGTCCGAACATAATAAAACCTCACTTCACTGCGGAGTTTTACTCCCATACATTGGCCGATATACGTAACGATGCCGCGGTGCCCCACCCCTGCCAGTAATTGGCTGTACAGACATTTCCTCTGTGTTGGAAGTGACCAAGAAACCGGGATCAGCGAGGGCCCAGTGAGTGGCAGAAGGGGATCAGTAGGTAGTCTGTGAGGGGAGTATCCCCTTTTTTATTTTCTTATTCCATTCTGACCCCTTTTTAAAACCAAATATCAGCTGAGCTTTTTCTGCCTCCTTGATGACCTATGTTGTGGAAAAAAATATTGTTCACCGTATGGTCGCCATCTATCCTATGGAGATGCGCAGATTCATTTGCGTTCGCATCTGCGCAGAGACTTTCGCACGATGGTCTGGTCGTCCCGACCTGTAGCTGATTTGTGCCCGGCCTGGTATTACTGCAGGATACCAGTGTCATGGCACCGGCTGAGGCGGGAGGAATGGGGACCGTCGAGCGAGGGTTTCTTCATCCACGAGGATAAGCGCGGGCAACGGAAAGGGCGCGAATAAGTTCACATCTTCACCAGCCAATCACTTCATACCATAACCTGTCTCCTCATTGGTCATGATTGTAAGACCGCCTTCCATCTTCTGGTATAAATAAACCACGCCTAGCCGCTGGAAGCAGGCACATTATTGGAACCTACTTGAGAACGTCTCTGTGATGTTATTTTGGAGGAATTGCACACACATCGACGCACACTACACCAAGGATTTCCCGATTGTACTTCTGGCGGTCGTTTTCGGTTGTGAGAACGAGACAAAGGAGCACACGGTGACATCACCTATTACTAGGATATTCCATCACTTTGTTGGTGGGGGTCCGACCTCTTGGACCCTGGCTGATCCTGAGGATAAAGGAAAATGTAGCGTTACATCCCCTTTGCTGTTTTTCATCTACACTGGGTGGCTGGAGCCGTCACTGTGCAAGAAAAACTTAAAAGGGGGCACTGTGCTAAACGAGCGCGGCTTCCTCTTAATTCTCAGGATCAGCAAGTTGGATCTTCACTGATCAGGAAGTGAAGGTAGATTTTCTCGATATACCATCACTTTCTTGAATTTGAATAACCCTTTAACCACCCCAGGACCGCCGTACGCAGGATTGCGTCTTTGCGGCGGTCCTGTTGTTCTGGGTGGACGCGCCGGTGCGTCCTCTCGCGAGACGCGAGATTTCCTGTGAACGCGCGCACACAGGCGCGCGCGTTCACAGGATCGGAAGGTAAGGGAGTGGATCTCCAGCCTGCCAGCGGCGATCGTTCGCTGGCAGGTTGGAGATGTGATTTTTTTAACCCCTAACAGGTATATTAGACGCTGTTTTGATAACAGCGTCTAATATACCTGCTACCTGGTCCTCTGGTGGTCCCCTTTGTTTGGATCGACCACCAGAGGACACAGGTAGCTCAGTAATATGTTGCACCAAGCACCACTACACTACACCCCCCCCCCCTGTCACTTATTAACCCCTTGATCACCCCTGATCACCCCATATAGACTCCCTGATCACCCCCCTGTCATTGATTACCCCCCTGTCATTGATCACCCCCCTGTAAAGCTCCATTCAGATGTCCGCATGATTTTTACGGATCCACTGATAGACTGATCGGATCCGTAAAAATCATACGGACGTCTGAATGCAGCCTTACAGGGGAGTGATCAATGACTGTGGTGATCACCCCATATAGACTCCCTGATCACCCCCCTGTCATTGATTACCCCCCTGTCATTGATTACCCCCCTGTAAAGCTCCATTCAGATGTCCGCATGATTTTTACGGATGCACTGATAGATGGATCCGATCCGCAAAACGCATACGGACGTCTGAATGAAGCCTTACAGGGGCATGATCAATGACTGTGGTGATCACCCCCCTGTCATTGATTACCCCCCTGTAAAGCTCCATTCAGATGTCCGCATGATTTTTACGGATGCACTGATAGATGGATCGGATCCGCAAAACGCATCCGGACGTCTGAATGAAGCCTTACAGGGGCATGATCAATGACTGTGGTGATCACCCCATATAGACTCCCTGATCACCCCCCTGTCATTGATTACACCCCTGTCATTGATCAACCCCCTGTAAAGCTCCATTCAGATGTCCGCATGATTTTTACGGATGCACTGATAGATGGATCTGATCCGCAAAACGCATCCGGACGTCTGAATGAAGCCTTACAGGGGCATGATCAATGACTGTGGTGATCACCCCATATAGACTCCCTGATCACCCCCCCTGTCATTGATCACCCCCCCTGTCATTGATCACCCCCCCCTGTCATTGATCACCCCCCCTGTCATTGATCACCCCCCCTGTCATTGATCACCCTCTGTAAGGCTCCATTCAGACATTTTTTTGGCCCAAGTTAGCGGAATTTTTATTTTTTTTCTTACAAAGTCTCATATTCCACTAACTTGTGTCAAAAAATAAAATCTCACATGAACTCACCATACCCCTCACGGAAACCAAATGCGTAAAATTTTTTAGACATTTATATTCCAGACTTCTTCTCACGCTTTAGGGCCCCTAGAATGCCAGGGCAGTATAAATACCCCACATGTGACCCCATTTCGGAAAGAAGACACCCCCAGGTATTCCGTGAGGGGCATATTGAGTCCATGAAAGATTGAAATTTTTGTCCTAAGTTAGCGGAACGGGAGACTTTGTGAGAAAAAAATTAAAAATATCAATTTCCGCTAACTTGTGCCAAAAAAAAAAAAATTCTATGAACTCGCCATGCCTCTCATTGAATACCTTGGGGTGTCTTCTTTCCAAAATGGGGTCACATGTGGGGTATTTATACTGCCCTGGCATTCTAGGGGCCCCAAAGCGTGAGAAGAAGTCTGGTATCCAAATGTCTAAAAATGCCCTCCTAAAAGGAATTTGGGCACCTTTGCGCATCTAGGCTGCAAAAAAGTGTCACACATCTGATATCTCCGTATTCAGGAGAAGTTGGGGAATGTGTTTTGGGGTGTCATTTTACATATACCCATGCTGGGTGAGAGAAATATCTTGGTCAAATGCCAACTTTGTATAAAAAAATGGGAAAAGTTGTCTTTTGCCAAGATATTTCTCTCACCCAGCATGGGTATATGTAAAATGACAACCCAAAACACATTCCCCAACTTCTCCTGAATACGGCGATACCACATGTGTGACACTTTTTTGCAGCCTAGGTGGGCAAAGGGGCCCATATTCCAAAGAGCACCTTTAGGATTTCACAGGTCATTTACCTACTTACCACACATTAGGGCCCCTGGAAAATGCCAGGGCAGTATAACTACCCCACAAGTGACCCCATTTTGGAAAGAAGACACCCCAAGGTATTCCGTGAGGGGCATGGCGAGTTCCTAGAATTTTTTATTTTTTGTCACAAGTTAGTGGAAAATGATGATTTTTTTTATTTTATTTTTTTCATACAAAGTCTCATATTCCACTAACTTGTGACAAAAAATAAAAACTTCCATGAACTCACTATGCCCATCAGCGAATACCTTGGGGTCTCTTCTTTCCAAAATGGGGTCACTTGTGGGGTAGTTATACTGCCCTGGCATTCTAGGGGCCCAAATGTGTGGTAAGGAGTTTGAAATCAAATTCTGTAAAAAATGACCTGTGAAATCCGAAAGGTGCTCTTTGGAATATGGGCCCCTTTGCCCACCTAGGCTGCAAAAAAGTGTCACACATCTGGTATCGCCGTACTCAGGAGAAGTTGGGGAATGTGTTTTGGGGTGTCATTTTACATATACCCATGCTGGGTGAGAGAAATATCTTGGCAAAAGACAACTTTTCCCAATTTTTTATACAAAGTTGGCATTTGACCAAGATATTTATCTCACCCAGCATGGGTATATGTAAAAAGACACCCCAAAACACATTCCCCACCTTCTCCTGAGTACGGAGATACCAGATGTGTGACACTTTTTTGCAGCCAAGGTGGTCAAAGGGGCCCCATATTCCAAAGAGCACCTTTCGGATTTCACAGGTCATTTTTTACAGAATTTGATTTCAAACTCCTTACCACACATTTGGGCCCCTAGAATGCCAGGGCAGTATAACTACCCCACAAGTGACCCCATTTTGGAAAGAAGAGACCCCAAGGTATTTCGTGATGGGCATAGTGAGTTCATAGAAGTTTTTATTTTTTGTCACAAGTTAGTGGATTATATAAGACTTTGTAAGAAAAAAAAAAAAAAAAAAAAAAATCATCATTTTCCACTAACTTGTGACAAAAAATAAAAAGTTCTATGAACTCACTATGCCCATCAACGAATACCTTAGGGTGTCTACTTTCCGAAATGGGGTCATTTGTGGGGTGTTTGTACTGTCTGGCCATTGTAGAACCTCAGGAAACATGACAGGTGCTCAGAAAGTCAGAGCTGCTTCAAAAAGCGGAAATTCACATTTTTGTACCATAGTTTGTAAACGCTATAACTTTTACCCAAACCATTTTTTTTTTTACCCAAACATTTTTTTTTTATCAAAGACATGTAGAACAATAAATTTAGAGCAAAATTTATATATGGATGTCGTTTTTTTTTGCAAAATTTTACAACTGAAAGTAAAAAATGTCATTTTTTTGCAAAAAAATCGTTAAATTTCGATTAATAACAAAAAAAGTAAAAATGTCAGCAGCAATGAAATACCACCAAATGAAAGCTCTATTAGTGAGAAGAAAAGGAGGTAAAATTCATTTGGGTGGTAAGTTGCATGACCGAGCAATAAACGGTGAAAGTAGTGTAGGTCAGAAGTGTAAAAAGTGGCCTGGTCTTTCAGGGTGTTTAAGCACTGGGGGCTGAGGTGGTTAAAGAATGATGCAATTTATTACGTATTTTACTTGTTTACTTCCTTGTGAGCACCTTGCCAGAATTTATTATGTGGCTTTTTAACTTTCCTCTGTGGCTTGTGGGACTTTTTAATTTTTGTTACCTAAAATGTGTTAACTCTTCATTAGCCAGCACCCTGGGTAATGATTTCCCAACAGCAAAGAGCGGGATCACATTTCCAGTTCTGTGGCTCTTCATAACTCCCTGCACAAGGTCAACCATAGAAATGTACAGTCATGAGAAAAAGAGAAGCTCACCCTCTTTGAATTCTATGGTTTTTACATATAAGGGTATTAAGAAAAATCTAGTCCTTAGGTCTTAAAATGTACTCGGCACTGTACTCGGCTATCTCCAATGCCCCCATAGAAATGAATAGAGAGGAGTTGCGCATTTCTGACCAGGCACTTGGTCCATTTCAGTGGGTCCCACAGAGTAGGGGATAATGTTCTCTAACCACAATACCCATTTAAAGGGGTTGTCCGGGATCAAACATTTTTTTTTTAAAACTGCTTACTCACTGTTAGTAGCCAAATCTATCTTCCTAAGATGTTTTTAGGTAGCTTTGACACTGCTGCATGGCTCCTACAGTCCCCAGCAGACTGTTTACATAGCTGTTTATGTATGCCATCACTTCCTGCTGCAAAGCATTGTGGCTCCCAGTGCAGCTCCTGGTTTCTACAGTGTAAGATCCCCTCCCTGCACCCGCCCCCCTCATACATATTCAGCCACGCCTCCATAGATCCGCCCTCCTCTTACAAACTCCTCCCTCCTCTGTCTCTTGCACATGTCATGTGCTCAGTGTTTGCAGACAGTGAACTAACACACGGGGAGCAGCTCCATCTTTCCACAATGGTAGATCATTTTTAGTTTTATGTGTGCATTCATCATTACAATAACCAATTATTAGTAATATATCTTAGCATTGCTAATGTTTTACAATTTCCCTAGTTTTGCTCTGCTACACAGTAAGGCTATTTTCACACTCACGTTTGGTGTGGATCCTTCATGGATGGATCCGCACTGATAATACAAATTGCTGCATCCGCTCAGAATGGATCAGTTTGTATTATCTTTACCTTAGCCAATATGGATCCATCTTGAACACCATTAAAAGCCAATGGGAGATGGATCCATTTTCTATTGTGCCAGATTGTGTCAGAAAACAGATCTGTCCCCATTGACTTGAGCCCTTGGCTGTAGACATCTCTGTTGGTCCCATGTTCTTATGTGCCCGCATTGCTGAGAAAAGTGATGTGAGGAAGGCCTAACATTGTGTGTCAGGACGGATCCGTCTGGCTCAGTTTGGTTATGCGGTCACAGCCAGCAGCGTTTTGTTGTCTGCCTCTAATGTGAAATGGAGGCAGAACGGAGCCAAACTGATGCATTCTGAGCAGATCTATTCAGAATGCATTAGGGCAAAACTGATCTGTTTTGGAGACCTCTTGTGAGATCTAAATCTCCTGTCTGAAAGAAGTCTTAGGCTACTTTCACACTAGCGTTCGGAGCGGGTCCGTCTGATGTTTCATCAGACGGATCGGCTCCTATAATGCAGACGTTTGCATCCGTTCAGAACGGATCCGTCTGCATTATAACTTAGAAAAATTTCTAAGTGTGAAAGTAGCCTGAAAGGATCCGTCCAGACTTTCCATTGAAAGTCAATGGGGGCGGATCCGTTTGAAGATTGAGCCATATAGTGTCATCTTCAAGCGGATCCGTCCCCATTGACTTACATTGTAAGTCTGGACGGATCTGCTCGCCTCCGCACGGCCAGGCGGACACCCGAACGCTGCAAGCAGCGTTCAGGTGTCCGCTCACTGAGCGGAGGCTGAACGCTGGCAGGCGGATGCATTCTCAGTGCATCCGCCTCCACTCAGAATGCATTAGGGCCAGACGGATGCGTTCGGGACCGCTTGTTAGAGCCTTCAAACGGAGCTCACAAGCGGACACTCGAACGCAGGTGTGAAAGTAGCCTTATTGAGGATCGCATTGGTGGATCCGCAATATATGTGCACCATTCCATTTGCATTATGATTCACCAATGCAGACCCAATCTGCAAATCATGAGATTTGGAATGGGGCACTACGGAGTGTTTCCTGGGGTTCCATTCGATTCCTCTGCACAGAAAAAGGATAGAACTTGCTCTATCTTTTTGCTGAACGGATGAATCTTGGACCCATTCAAGTGAATGGGTCCATGATCTGTATGTGGCTGGCCAACGGTCGGTGCACGTGCATTGTGGACCTCAATTTGCCTAGTAGCCATTGGCTCCTGAACTGAAAAATTTAGGAGCCAAATCAAATTTGTAGTCGCCAAATCGAAACCGAATCACAATTTTGGTATCGTGACAATGCTACGCCGATCAGATCGGCGTATGGTTGTTTTGAAACCAAAATTTTGATTCGCTTTCGTCACCATAAAAAAGTATTGCGATACTCAATACCGCGCAAAAAAAAAAAAAAGCCGCGTGCATTTGGCATTTTATGAAACGTTCGGCCCATAATAGAACAGTCCTATCCTATTTTTTGGGGTGATAAGGTGACTAAAAAATGGCGAATGCTCACCGCATAGGAGATATTTTTTTTATAATTTAATAGTTTGGACAGCGCTATGTAATATGTTTATTTATTTATTGTTTATATATTTTATATGTAAAATTGGGAAAGGGGGGATTTAAACTTAATATTTTAGAGTACTTTCTCAGTAGCGTTTATCTTTTCCGGCATAGAGTTCCGTCCTAGGGGCTCTATACCAGAAAAGAACTGATCGGGCATATCCCCATGCATTCTGAATGGAGAGCAATCCGTTCAGGATGCATCAGGATGTCTTCAGTTCAGTCATTTTGACTGATCAGGCAAAAGATAAAACTGCAGCATGCTACGGTTTTATCTCTGGCGAAAAAAACTGAAGATTTGCCTGAATGCCGGATCCAGCATTTTTCCCCATAGGAATGTATTAGTGCCAGATCCGGCATTCAAAATACCGGAATGCACCCGCACTAAATCCGGACTCATTCACTTCTATGGGGCTGTGCACATGAGCGGTGATTTTCACACATCACTTGTGCGTTGCGTGAAAATCGCAGCATGCTCTATGTTGTGCGTTTTTCACGCAACGCAGGTCCCATAGAAGTTAATGGGGCTGCGTGAAAATCGCAAGCAAGTGCGGATGCGGTGCGATTTTCACGCATGGTTCCTAGGATGAAAGTCTATTCACTGTATTATTTTCCCTTATAACATGGTTATAAGGGAAAATAATAGCATTCTAAATACAGAAGGCTTAGTAGAAGGTCAATATAATAAACATTGGTGGCGCAGTGCGCCCCCCCCCTCAATAGAATAAACATTGGTGGCGCAGTGCGCCCCCCCTCAATAGAATAAACATTGGTGGCGCAGTGTGCCCCCCCTCAATATAATAAACATTGGTGGCGCAGTGCGTCTCCCCCCTCAATAGAATAAACATTGGTGGCGCAGTGCGCCCCCCCAATATAATAAACATTGGTGGCGCAATGCGCCCCCCCAACAACCCAGTATGATAAACATTGGTGGCGCAGTGCACCCCCCCTCAATATAATAAACATTGTTGGCGCAGTGCCCCCCCCCTCAATATAATAAACATTGGTGGCGCAGTGCACTCCCCCTCAATATAATAAACATTGGTGGCGCAGTGCACCCCCCGAACAACCCAGTTTGATAAACATTGGTGGCGCAGTGCACCCCCCCTCAATATAATAAACATTGGTGGCGCAGTGCGCCCCCCCCTCAATAGAATAAACATTGGTGGCGCAGTGCGCCCCCCCAACAACCCAGTATGATAAACATTGGTGGCGCAGTGCGCCCCCCCTCAATAGAATAAACATTGGTGGTGGAGGGCGCCCCCCCCCCCCCTCAATAGAATAAACATTGGTGGCGCAGTGCGCCCTCCCTCAGAATAAACATTGGTGGCGCAGTGCACCCCCCCTCAATAGAATAAACATTGGTGGCGCAGTGGGCAGTGCCAATGAGGGTTAAAAAATAAAAAGATAATTCACTCACCTCCTCCAATTGATCGTCTCCTGGTCTTTCTTTAGAACATGTCAAAGGACCTGTGGTGACATCACTGTGCTCATCACATGATCCATCACCATGGTAATGGACCATGTGATGAGGTCAATGACGTCACCACAGGTCCTGAAGAAAGAACAGGAGACCGGCAGCTACGCGATCAACTGGAGGAGGTGAGTTATTTTTTTTTTAACCCTCATTGGCACTTCCCACTGTGCCACCAACGTTTATTATACTGGGGGGGCGCACTGTGCCACCAACGTTTATTATACTGGGGGGGGGTTGCACTGTGCCACCAACGTTTATTATACTGGGGGGGGGGGGTTGCACTGTGCCACCAACGTTTATTATTATGGGGGGGGGGGGCGCACTGTGCCACCAATGTTTCTTATACAAATACAGGAGGCGGGTGCTGGAATCAAATAGCCGGCACCCGACCCCTGTGACAGGGAGCTGCGATCAGCAGCAGTTAACCCCTCAGGTACCGCACCTGAAGGGTTAACTCAACTGCAGCTGATCGCAGCTCCCTGTCACAGAGGTCGGGTGACGGCTATTTGATTCCAGCACCCGCCTCCTGTATTTGTATTACAGGTCATTTTTCTTCATTGGTGGCGCAGTGGTCACAGCCCCTCTCCTCCTCCTCCCGTCTCTTCTTATTGGCAGCGGCGGGGGCAGCAGCACAGGGGGAGGGAGAGACTCCTCCTGCGCTGCTGAGAACGATCATCTCCTGTGCCCGCCGCTGTATTGAGCAGAGCTGCGGCGGCGGGTCTAGTCGCAAATGGCGACGAGACTAAAAAGTCTTGTCGCCATTTGTAAATTCAAAGCCTTAGGTCCATAGCAACCAGGACGCCTTTGTTAGGCGTCCGGTTGCCATGGCAACGATCGCGCCGTTGCAATAGCAGCAGCAGGGGCGTGATGGTAGAGAGAGGGAGCTCCCTCCTTCTCAACCACATAGATCTGGATGCCGCGGGTGTTAGCTGTTACAGTTACAGCTAACGCTCTCTGCTGATGGCAGCGGCTCCGTTCCTGAGCCGCTGCCATCAATATCGGCACCGGACTGGAGGGGCGGAGCTTAGCGCAATCTTGGCCAGGAGAGTTACTGCCCCTCCTAGACTTTTGAATAATTAATTAGGCTGTCAGTGACGTCACCGGGCTCCCGGAGCAGCGGAGGAGGAAGGTTTCCTCCTCTGCAAGGGACCCGGTACGTCACTGGCTGAAAGAAATCTGTTACTTCCTGCCATAAAGGTTTTGGGTAAAAAGGGTACTTTAGAAACATGCTGAAAATGTAGGACATGGGTGTATGTAAAGTGTGTGCATGTGCAATTCTATTAAACAATGGTCCCTAATCCCGGACAACCCCTTTAAAGGAAATGTCGCCAAAAATGTTATCTGCCAGTTAAAACCAGATAGTGACACACACATCCTTTTTTTCTAATATGTTTTTATTTTTTGATTGTAGATTTATTTATTCTATTTCCTGAAGATGATTATGGGGGCGGCCATCTTGTTTGAGCTGTTCTTAACATTTACACAGCATAATTTTTTTTATTTACGGCAGCCACATCGGCCATAGACAGTAGTCAGGAAGGGACCTCATTGACTTCTATAGGAGAGTTTTCTAGGCCGCTCTGTGACCTGTGCAGAGGTCATTGTACAAGGAAAGAAGAGAGAAGCTGTGACATCACCTATTGTGAATGATGGATCCTGTCTTATCTACACACAGAGGTGATATCATTACAGGCAGGATTAGAATAATATATAACTGCAGTAAAGTGATCTCTACAGACCAAGAAGTGGCGCCTGTTATAAGACTTCGTGGCCAGTGGGAAAACTGCAGGATTTTATGGTTTTTGTTTAAATATAGATATTGACATGGAAAAGTAAAAATAACATCACTAAAAATTCTTTAAAAAATATGTTAAACATAAAAATTGTCATTTAAACAATAGGTCATTTTCTGATGACACATTCCCTTTAAAAGGAACCTGTCACCTGGATTTTGGGTATAGAGCCGAGGACATGGGTTGCTAGATGGCCGCTAGCACATCTGCAATACCCAGTCCCCACAGCTCTGTGTGCTTTTATTGTGTAAAAAAAAAAACGATTTGATACATCTGCAAATTAGCCTGAGAGGAGTCAGAGCTTGAAAATATGACTCTTCTCTGGTCACACAAGTAAGATATGACTCTTTTATGTTAATTTGCATAAAAGGCAGGAAGTACAAAAATGCATAATACTTATTGAATTCGTCTGCAAATGAAATTAAAAGTGTAATTTATATGTTTTGGGCAACACAATAAACATTTAGAAAGGCTCAGTGAGGGTAGCATGGTAGAGGTGATGGGTTCCCTTTAAGTTGGCTGCCATGTTCTTTTTAGAAAGAAGAGGCTTTCTCCTGGAGACCCATTTATGCTTGTTCAGATTGTTTCTCATGAGCTTTTTGTAGATTCTTTGTGCATTGGGCAGTCAGACCTTGGGATGAATTTGCTGGGGCAGCCACTCGTGGGATGATTGTCAACAGTCTTACATGTTTTTTACTTGTGAATAATCTTACTCCCTTTAGAATGATGGACTTCACATTTTTGGAAATGGCCTTATAACCCTTTCCAGAATGATGGACATCAACCATTGCTTCTCCTAGATCATTTCTGATGGCTCACCTCCTTGGCAGTATGTTAGCACATGCTTGAAGGCTCCAGACCAGCAACTGCCAAAACTTCTGCTTTCATAGAGGTGGGCACACTTGCTGATGATCAGTTAATGAAGGGCATTTGATTAGCAGTACCTGGCTGCTACTTAACCTCTTAATAACTATAGAAGCGGTAACGGAGTACTTCATTTTGCATCCGCAGGTTCTGCATTTTTGCCTAGTTTTTGTTAAATAAATAATTGCACGGTGAAATTTGTCATTTATTCTTTATCTGAGCTTGTTGTTACTTAAAGGGGTTATCCTAGTTTTCAAACAGCCCCCCATGTGCCAGGCCCCTCACAGGTAATATACTTACCCTGTTCCCAGCGGCGCTCCTGGTCCCTGCACCGCCGCTGCTGCTTCTCCCTGTACACAGATGAAAACCTACGGTGTCGGGGCCGGGAGCAGCCAATGGCAGGCGGGGACGAGCCCCCCTAGCATCGCAGGTGACACTAGGGAGGCTTGTCCCCTTCTCAGTCTGCCATTGCCTGTTCCACCTGACACTGGATATTTTTATCAGTGTACAGGGAGAAGCGGCGGCGGTGCCGGGACCAGGAGCGGCCCGGGCTAAGTTTATTACCTGTGAGGGTCCTAGCACATGGGGGGGCTGTTTGAGAATTTGAATAACCCCCTTTAATTTTAAGACCTTCTAAGGACCAGATGTTTTTTTTCTCATTATGTCCTCATACATATAACTATAGAATTCCAGGAGGGGGTACTTTGTTTTTCTCATGACTGGTAGGTGGTTCCACACACAGCTCTTCAAAAAAATGCTGTGTGAAAACACCCCTTTGAATCTGTCCTACCAATGCGTGGATACATCATCTGTTCTGTTTAATTTGGGGAGGACGAGCGGACAAATACTTCATTTATGCTGTAAATTTCATTTTTAAAGGAAAACGATTACAGGCAGTTTAGACTTTTTGGAGCCGTTCATTTTCTTCACTTCAATGATATTTTCTAGAAGTGCCATATAGGGAGTTTTCAAGCAAATAAGTGACAGAAAACCGTGTATTCCTCCCAGTATTGAAATTCTCATAGTTTACTACAATTTCAGTTTTAGATTTTTCCCAACTTAAAGGGGTTATGCCATGATTGACGTGAAAAATGAAAATCAGACATCATATTCTACATAACCATCTCTTTCTAGCAAAGCTAGAACCAGCCCTGTACCTCATATGGATCCAGAGCTTACCCATATCCACTGCTCTGCTAGATTCTCTTCAGGCTGGCAACTTGGGGTGTGCCCTTTCTGCTGCAGCTCTCTTCCTGCCTCTAAGGCCTCTTTCACACGGGCGTTGCGGGAAAATGTGCGGGTGCGTTACGGGAACACCCACGATTTTTCCGCGCGAGTGCAAAACATTGGAATGCGTTTTGCACTCGCGTGAGAAATATCGCGCATGTTTGGTACCCAAACCCGAACTTCTTAACAGAAGTTTGGGCTTGGGATCGGTGTTCTGTAGATTGTATTATTTCCCCTTATAACATGGTTATAAGGGAAAATAATAGCATTCTAAATACAGAATGCATAGTAAACTAGCGCTGGAGGGGTTAAAAAAAAAATATATAATAATTTAACTCACCTTAATCCACTTGATCACGGCCCGGCATCTCCTTCTGTCTCCTTTGTTGAATAGGACCTGTGGTGAGCATTAATTACAGGAACAAGACCTTTGATGACGTCACTCCGGTCATCACATGATCCATCACCATGGTAAAGGATCATGTGATGGATCATGTGATGACTGGAGTGACGTCATCAAAGGTTCTTGACCTATAATGAATGCTCACCACAGGTCCTGTTCGGTAAAGGAGACAGAAGGAGATGCCTGCATCGCGATCAAGTGGACTAAGGTGAGTTTAAAAAAATATTTTTTTTTAACCCCTCCAGCGCTATTTTACTATGCATTCTGTATTCAGAATGCTATTATTTTCCCTTATAACCATGTTATAAGGGAAAATAATAATGATCGGATCTCCATCCCAATCGTCTCCTAGCAACCGTGCGTGAAAATCGCACCGCATCCGCACTTGCTTGCGGATGCTTGCGATTTTCACGCAACCCCATTCACTTCTATGGGGCCTGCGTTGCGTGAAAAACGCAGAATATAGAGCATGCTGCGATTTTCACGCAACGCACAAGTGATGCGTGAAAATCACCGCTCATGTGAACAGCCCCATAGAAATGAATGGGTCGGTATTCAGTGCGGGTGCAATGCGTTCAACTCACGCATCGCATCCGCGCGGAATACTCGCCCGTGTGAAAGGGGCCTAACAGTAGATATGGCTGGTGGCAATTGAAAGCTGGAACTTAGCATGTTTGTCCACCTCAGTGTGTGAACGTTCACATACATGAAATATAGAAAATATCTCACAACTGCAGCATTTTTGTTACAAAGTAAATTAGAACAATAACTTATTTTTCATGCTGAATTATATTAAAATGACATCTGATGACAGCACAACCTCTTTACGCCCTTATCAGTATACTGGTACACATGGTAATAGTAGATATTTGTGTTTGCGTCATGCATTGGAAATTGTGTGGTCTTTTCTAAAAGCTATGGCTAATGTAAAGGCTTTGGATTTTGACATAAACTAGAATTTAATTTTGTTTTTTCATTACATTTAAATTTTTTCTTCTCTGAACAATCCCATATTCATCCTCTATAAACTTCTGTTAAAAGAACTTTCCAGTTTTCATTTTTCTAAACCACAGTCCCTGTGAGACATCAGATGGTGGTTGCCAAATCTCGATATGGGAATGGTTTATTCATAGCCTAATCGAAGGAAATAAAAGCTATCTGTGATCGCAGAGAGTAATCCATTTCCAACATATATGCTTTTTTGACCTTAGGCTCCATTCACACGTCCGCAAAATGTGTCCGCATCCTTTCCGCAATTTTGCGGAAAGGGTGTGGACCCATTCATTCTCTATGGGGACGGAATGTGCTGTCCGCATCCACATTTGCGGATCCGCTCTTCCGCATCCGTGCTTCCGTTTTTGCAAAAAAAATAGAACATGTCCTATTCTTGTCCGCAATTGCGGACAAGAACAGGCATATTCTATTATGTCGGCAATGTGCGGTCCGCAAAATGCGGAACACACATTGCCGCTTTCTGTGTTTTGCGGATCCGTGTATCCGCAAAACGCATTGCGGACGTGTGAATGGAGCCTTATGTCTTCTATATGGGCCAGTACAACAATGCGCTGATTGGTAATGCATTGTAGACGTTGTGTTACTGCCATAGGGTGATCTGTTGCTGCATGATTTCCGTAGGCTTTTAATTTGTAGCCATTTTGTATTTTTATTTTTGAGAATAGAGGCTAATAATGGAGGAATGAAGGAACCTTCTTAGAAAAGAAAAAACACTTAAATGATAACTCCGATTTAATTTGTGATCAGAATCTCTGTAGAACACAGCAGAATAATTGGCGCTATGTAACCAACATGGATTGTTCTCACTAAAGGAGTGTTCTTATCATAAATAGTTGCCAGTGGGGTCCGGGGGGCTTAAAAACATGAAAGAAGAGATACTTCCATTGATCCTTCACAACATGCAGGAAATGTCTTGAAATACCTTCTCATCCAATGGATGGCTGAGGCTAGTCTCTACTGTGGTCAGTGATGTTGCTGCCCACCATTTTTTTATTTTTTACCTGCAAAATCCCTTTTTTTTTTTTTTTATTTAAGGAAAGTAACGTAACAAGGTACATGCAAATTAGCTTGGGCGTCTAGCAAGCCGCTGTAAGTGATAGAGGTGTTATACATTCTGACAATACATATGACATTGGTAGGGATGGTACATAAGACGTATCCACAAGCTTACAGTGAAATATGTATACAATCTGTTGTAGAATATGATTCATAGCTCCCTAAGATTTGAGGTAAGATATTAAGTGATTTGAGAGTTGGAGTAAAAATATGCATATCATACCATACGCGTTATTATAGGTACATACACTGCTCAAAAAAATAAAGGGAACACAAAAATAACACATCCTAGATCTGAATTAATTAAATATTCTTCTGAAATACTTTGTTCTTTACATAGTTGAATGTGCTGACAACAAAATCACACAAAAATAAAAAAAATGGAAATCAAATTTTTGGAGGTCTGGATTTGGAGTCACACTCAAAATTAAAGTGGAAAAACACACTACAGGCTTATCCAACTTTGATGTAATGTCCTTAAAACAAGTCAAAATGAGGCTCAGTAGTGTGTGTGGCCTCCAAGTGCCTGTATGACCTCCCTACAACGCCTGTGCATGCTCCTGATGAGGTGGCGGACGGTCTCCTGAGGGATCTCCTCCCAGACCTGGACTAAAGCATCTGCCAACTCCTGGATGGTCTGTGGTGCAACGTGACGTTGGTGGATAGAGCGAGACATGATGTCCCAGATGTGCTCAATTGGATTCAGGTCTGGGGAACGGGCGGGCCAGTCCATAGCATCAATGCCTTCATCTTGCAGGAACTGCTGACACACTCCAGCCACATGAGGTCTAGCATTGTCTTGCATTAGGAGGAACCCAGGGCCAACCGCACCAGCATATGGTCTCACAAGGGGTCTGAGGATCTCATCTCGGTACCTAATGGCAGTCAGGCTACCTCTGGCGAGCACATGGAGGGCTGTGCGGCCCTCCAAAGAAATGCCACCCCACACCATTACTGACCCAATGCCAAACCGGTCATGCTGGAGGATGTTGCAGGCAGCAGAACGTTCTCCACGGTGTCTCAAGACTCTCTCACGTCTGTCACATGTGCTCAGTGTGAACCTGCTTTCATCTGTGAAGAGCACAGGGTGCCAGTGGCAAATTTGCCAATCTTGGTGTTCTCTGGCAAATGCCAAACGTCCTGCACGGTGTTGGGCTGTAAGCACAACCCCCACCTGTGGACGTCGGGCCCTCATATCACCCTCATGGAGTCTGTTTCTGACCGTTTGAGCAGACACATGCACATTTGTGGCCTGCTGGAGGTCATTTTGCAGGGCTCTGGCAGTGCTCCTCCTGTTCCTCCTTGCACAAAGGCGGAGGTAGCGGTCCTGCTGCTGGGTTGTTGCCCTCCTACGGCCTCATCCACGTCTCCTGATGTACTGGCCTGTCTCCTGGTAGCGCCTCCATGCTCTGGACACTACGCTGACAGACCCAGCAAACCTTCTTGCCACAGCTCGCATTGATGTGCCATCCTGGATAAGCTGCACTACCTGAGCCACTTGTATGGGTTGTAGACTCCATCTCATGCTACCACTAGAGTGAAAGCACCGCCAGCATTCAAAAGTGACTAAAACATCAGCCAGGAAGCATAGGAACTGAGAAGTGTTCTGTGGTCACCACCTGCAGAACCACTCCATTATTGGGGGTGTATTGCTAATTGCCTATAATTTCCACCTGTTGTCTATCCCATTTGCACAACAGCATGTGAAATTGATTGTCACTCAGTGTTGCTTCCTAAGTGGACAGTTTGATTTCACAGAAGTGTGATTGACTTGGGGTTACATTGTGTTGTTTAAGTGTTCCCTTTATTTTTTTGAGCAGTGTAGATACAACTTGTAAGGTTAGGTAGGGTGTCTAAATTCCTTCCATAGTAGCCATTGTTTTAGGAACTTTTGGTGGTTGCAGGCTTCCCAAGAGGAAAGTTCCTCAAAGCGGTATAGTTGGTCAATTTTCTGCTGCAAAATCCCTTTAAAGGGAGTCTGTCATCAACAAAAGCAGTTTTAAACTGGGCAGAATGTGCAATTGGATAGCCTACCTACCGTAGTATTATAATCATATGTGTTTGATCCAATACTACAATAACGGTTTTTATTAAAGCGGTTGGATCATCTCGTACATTGGGGGCATATCGCTAGAATATGCCCCCATTGTCTCTCCCTGTGCCTCCTTCTACTGCTTGATTGACAGGGCCATGTACGGTGAAGCTGCAGAAGCCTGGCCCTGTTGGGAGAGTGTGTCCCAGTGCCCCCAAAATTGTCCATTTTGACCAACTTTATTCTTAAGTGTATTGGTACCTTGTTTTATGGGCATTGAGTCTACCTAACAGCTGATGCAAGTATATTTCTGTATAAAAAGTGAATAACATAGTATACATCATAAATTGATATTCCCTTTGTTATATCATGGCACAAAACTAGGATAAGGCTACTTTCACACTAGCGTTCGGGGCTCCGCTTGTGAGTTCCGTTTGAAGGGGCTCACAAGCGGCCCCGAACGGATCCGTCCAGCCCTAATGCATTCTGAATGGATGCGGATCCGCTCAGAATTCATCAGTCTGGCTCCGTTTGTCCTCCGCTCCGCTCAGCAGGCGGACACCTGAACGCAGCTTGCAGCGTTCGGGTGTCCGCCTGGCCGTGCGGAGGCAAACTGATCCGTCCAGACTTAGGCCTCTTTCACACGACAGTATGTCTTTTTCAGTGTTTTGCGGTCCGTTTTAAACGGATCCGTTGTTCCGTTTTTTGTTTCCGTTGTGTTTCCGTTTCCGTTCCGTTTTTCCGTTCCGTTTTTCCGTATGGCAAATACAGTATACAGTAATTTCATAGAAAAAATTGGGCTGGGCATAACATTTTCAATAGATGGATCCGCAAAAAACGGAACGGATACGGAAGACATACGGATGCACTTCCGTATGCATTCCGTTTTTTTGCGGACCCATAGACTTTAACCACCTCCGCACCGCTGTACGCACAGACGCGTCCTGGAGGTGGTTGATTCATTCCTCCTGGACGCGCCGGCGCGTCCTCTCGCGAGACGCGAGATTTCCTGTGAACGCGCGCACACAGGCGCGCGCGCTCACAGGAACGGAAGGTAAGAGAGTTGATCTCCAGCCTGCCAGCGGCGATCGTTCGCTGGCAGGCTGGAGATGTGTTTTTTTTAACCCCTAACAGGTATATTAGACGCTGTTTTGATAACAGCATCTAATATACCTGCTACCTGGTCCTTTGGTGGTCCCCTTTGTTTGGATCGACCACCAGAGGACACAGGTAGCTCAGTAAAGTAGCACCAAGCACCACTACACTACACTACACCCCCCCCCCCGTCAATTATTAACCCCTTATTAGCCCCTGATCACCCCTGATCACCCCATATAGACTCCCTGATCACCCCCCTGTCATTGATCACCCCCCTGTCATTGATCACCCCCCTGTAAAGCTCCATTCAGACGTCCGCATGATTTTTACGGATCCACTGATAGATGGATCGGATCCGCAAAACGCATCCGGACGTCTGAATGAAGCCTTACAGGGGCGTGATCAATGACTGTGGTGATCACCCCATATAGACTCCCTGATCACCCCCCTGTCATTGATTACCCCCCTGTCATTGATCATCCCCCTGTAAAGCTCCATTCAGACGTCCGCATGATTTTTACGGATCCACTGATAGATGGATCGGATCCGCAAAACGCATCCGGACGTCTGAATGAAGCCTTACAGGGGCATGATCAATGACTGTGGTGATCACCCCATATAGACTCCCTGATCACCCCCCTGTCATTGATTACCCCCCTGTAAAGCTCCATTCAGATGTCCGCATGATTTTTACGGATGCACTGATAGATGGATCGGATCCGCAAAACGCATCCGGACGTCTGAATGAAGCCTTACAGGGGCATGATCAATGACTGTGGTTATCACCCCATATAGACTCCCTGATCACCCCCCTGTCATTGATTACACCCCTGTCATTGATCAACCCCCTGTAAAGCTCCATTCAGATGTCCGCATGATTTTTACGGATGCACTGATAGATGGATCGGATCCGCAAAACGCATCCAGACGTCTGAATGAAGCCTTACAGGGGCATGATCAATGACTGTGGTTATCACCCCATATAGACTCCCTGATCACCCCCCTGTCATTGATTACCCCCCTGTAAAGCTCCATTCAGATGTCCGCATGATTTTTACGGATGCACTGATAGATGGATCGGATCCGCAAAACGCATCCGGACGTCTGAATGAAGCCTTACAGGGGCATGATCAATGACTGTGGTTATCACCCCATATAGACTCCCTGATCACCCCCCTGTCATTGATCACCCCCCTGTAAAGCTCCATTCAGATGTCCGCATGATTTTTACGGATGCACTGATAGATGGATCGGATCCGCAAAACGCATACGGACGTCTGAATGAAGCCTTACAGGGGCATGATCAATGACTGTGGTTATCACCCCATATAGACTCCCTGATCACCCCCCTGTCATTGATTACACCCCTGTCATTGATCAACCCCCTGTAAAGCTCCATTCAGATGTCCGCATGATTTTTACGGATGCACTGATAGATGGATCGGATCCGCAAAACGCATCCGGACGTCTGAATGAAGCCTTACAGGGGCGTGATCAATGACTGTGGTGATCACCCCATATAGACTCCCTGATCACCCCCCTGTTATTGATTACCCCCCTGTCATTGATCACCCCCCTGTAAAGCTCCATTCAGACGTCCGCATGATTTTTACGGATCCACTGATAGATGGATCGGATCCGCAAAACGCATCCGGACGTCTGAATGAAGCCTTACAGGGGCATGATCAATGACTGTGGTGATCACCCCATATAGACTCCCTGATCACCCCCCTGTCATTGATTACCCCCCTGTAAAGCTCCATTGAGATGTCCGCATGATTTTTACGGATGCACTGATAGATGGATCGGATCCGCAAAACGCATCCGGACGTCTGAATGAAGCCTTACACGGGCGTGATCAATGACTGTGGTTATCACCCCATATAGACTCCCTGATCACCCCCCTGTCATTGATCACCCCCCTGTAAAGCTCCATTCAGATGTCCGCATGATTTTTACGGATGCACTGATAGATGGATCGGATCCGCAAAACGCATCCGGACGTCTGAATGAAGCCTTACAGGGGCATGATCAATGACTGTGGTTATCACCCCATATAGACTCCCTGATCACCCCCCTGTCATTGATCACCCCCCCCTGTCATTGATCACCCCCCCTGTCATTGATCACCCCCCCTGTCATTGATCACCCTCTGTAAGGCTCCATTCAGACATTTTTTTGGCCCAAGTTAGCGGAATTATATTTTTTTTTTCTTACAAAGTCTCATATTCCACTAACTTGTGTCAAAAAATAAAATCTCACATGAACTCACCATGCCCCTCACGGAATCCAAATGCGTAAAATTTTTTAGACATTTATATTCCAGACTTCTTCTCACGCTTTAGGGCCTCTAGAATGCCAGTGCAGTATAAATACCCCACATGTGACCCCATTTCGGAAAGAAGACACCCCCAGGTATTCCGTGAGGGGCATATTGAGTCCATGAAAGATTGAAATTTTTGTCCCAAGTTAGCGGAACGGGAGACTTTGTGAGAAAAAAATTAAAAATATCAATTTCCGCTAACTTGTGCCAAAAAAAAAAAATTTCTATGAACTCGCCATGCCCCTCATTGAATACCTTGGGGTGTCTTCTTTCCAAAATGGGGTCACATGTGGGGTATTTATACTGCCCTGGCATTCTAGGGGCCCCAAAGCGTGAGAAGAAGTCTGGTATCCAAATGTCTAAAAATGCCCTCCTAAAAGGAATTTGGGCACTTTTGCGCATCTAGGCTGCAAAAAAGTGTCACACATCTGGTATCGCCGTACTCAGGAGAAGTTGGGGAATGTGTTTTGGGGTGTCATTTTACATATACCCATGCTGGGTGAGAGAAATATCTTGGTCAAATGCCAACTTTGTATAAAAAAATGGGAAAAGTTGTCTTTTGTCAAGATATTTCTCTCACCCAGCAAGGGTATATGTAAAATGACACCCCAAAACACATTCCTCAACTTCTCCTGAATACGGCGATACCACATGTGTGACACTTTTTTGCAGCCTAGGTGGGCAAAGGGGCCCATATTCCAAAGAGCACCTTTAGGATTTCACAGGTCATTTACCTACTTACCACACATTAGGGCCCCTGGAAAATGCCAGGGCAGTATAACTACCCCACAAGTGACCCCATTTTGGAAAGAAGACACCCCAAGGTATTCCGTGAGGGGCATGGCGAGTTCCTAGAATTTTTTATTTTTTGTCACAAGTTAGTGGAAAATGCAGATTTTTTTTTTTTTTTTTTTTTTTTTTTTTTTTTTCATACAAAGTCTCATATTCCACTAACTTGTGACAAAAAATAAAAACTTCCATAAACTCACTATGCCCATCAGCGAATACCTTGGGGTCTCTTCTTTCCAAAATGGGGTCACTTGTGGGGTAGTTATACTGCCCTGGCATTCTAGGGGCCCAAATGTGTGGTAAGGAGTTTGAAATCAAATTCTGTAAAAAATGACCTGTGAAATCCGAAAGGTGCTCTTTGGAATATGGGCCCCTTTGCCCACCTAGGCTGCAAAAAAGTGTCACACATCTGGTATCTCCGTACTCAGGAGAAGTTGGGGAATGTGTTTTGGGGTGTCATTTTACATATACCCATGCTGGGTGAGAGAAATATCTTGGCAAAAGACAACTTTTCCCATTTTTTTATACAAAGTTGGCATTTGACCAAGATATTTATCTCACCCAGCATGGGTATATGTAAAAAGACACCCCAAAACACATTCCTCAACTTCTCCTGAGTACGGAGATACCAGATGTGTGACACTTTTTTGCAGCCTAGGTGGGCAAAGGGGCCCATATTCCAAAGAGCACCTTTCGGATTTCACAGGTCATTTTTTAGAGAATTTGATTTCAAACTCCTTACCACACATTTGGGCCCCTAGAATGCCAGGGCAGTATAACTACCCCACAAGTGACCCCATTTTGGAAAGAAGAGACCCCAAGGTATTCGCTGATGGGCATAGTGAGTTCATGGAAGTTTTTATTTTTTGTCACAAGTTAGTGGAATATGAGACTTTGTATCAAAAAAATAAATAAAATAAAAAATCATCATTTTCCACTAACTTGTGACAAAAAATAAAAAATTCTAGGAACTTGCCATGCCCCTCACGGAATACCTTGGGGTGTCTTCTTTCCAAAATGGGGTCACTTGTGGGGTAGTTATACTGCCCTGGCATTCTAGGGGCCCAAATGTGTGGTAAGGAGTTTGAAATCAAATTCTGTAAAAAATGACCAGTGAAATCCGAAAGGTGCTCTTTGGAATATGGGCCCCTTTGCCCACCTAGGCTGCAAAAAAGTGTCACACATCTGGTATCTCCGTACTCAGGAGAAGTTGGGGAATGTGTTTTGGGGTGTCATTTTACATATACCCATGCTGGGTGAGAGAAATATCTTGGCAAAAGACAACTTTTCCCATTTTTTTATACAAAGTTGGCATTTGACCAAGATATTTCTCTCACCCAGCATGGGTATATATAAAATGACACCCCAAAACACATTCCCCACCTTCTCCTGAGTACGGAGATACCAGATGTGTGACACTTTTTTGCAGCCTAGGTGGGCAAAGGGGCCCATATTCCAAAGAGCACCTTTCGGATTTCACAGGTCATTTTTTACAGAATTTGATTTCAAACTCCTTACCACACATTTGGGCCCCTAGAATGCCAGGGCAGTATAACCACCCCACAAGTGACCCCATTTTGGAAAGAAGAGACCCCAAGGTATTTCGTGATGGGCATAGTGAGTTCATAGAAGTTTTTATTTTTTGTCACAAGTTAGTGGAATATGAGACTTTGTAAGAAAAGAAAAAAAAAAAAAGAATCATCATTTTCCGCTAACTTGTGACAAAAAATAAAAAGTTCTATGAACTCACTATGCCCATCAGCGAATACCTTAGGGTGTGTACTTTCCGAAATGTGGTCATTTGTGGGGTGTTTGTACTGTCTGGCCATTGTAGAACCTCAGGAAACATGACAGGTGCTCAGAAAGTCAGAGCTGCTTCAAAAAGCGGAAATTCACATTTTTGTACCATAGTTTGTAAACGCTATAACTTTTACCCAAACCATTTTTTTTTTTACCCAAACATTTTTTTTTTATCAAAGACATGTAGAACAATAAATTTAGAGCAAAATTTATATATGGATGTCGTTTTTTTTGCAAAATTTTACAACTGAAAGTGAAAAATGTCATTTTTTTGCAAAAAAATCGTTAAATTTCGATTAATAACAAAAAAAGTAAAAATGTCAGCAGCAATGAAATACCACCAAATGAAAGCTCTATTAGTGAGAAGAAAAGGAGGTAAAATTCATTTGGGTGGTAAGTTGCATGACCGAGCAATAAACGGTGAAAGTAGTGTAGGTCAGAAGTGTAAAAAGTGGCCTGGTCTTTCAGGGTGTTTAAGCACTGGGGGCTGAGGTGGTTAATGGAGCCACGGAACGTGATTTGCGGCCAAATATAGGACATGTTCTATGTTAAAACGGAACGGAAATACGGAAACGGAATGCATACGGAGTACATTCCGTTTTTTTTGCGGAACCATTGAAATCAATGGTACCGTATACGGACCGCAAAAAACGGCCCGCAAAACGAAAAAAAAAAAACGGCCGTGTGAAAGAGGCCTTACAATGTAAGTCAATGGGGACGGATCCGTTTGAAGTTGACACAATATGGCTCAATTTTCAAACGGATCCGTCTCCCATTGACTTTCAATGTAAAGTCAAAACGGATCCGTTTGCATTATCATGAACAAAAAAAAATAATTTTTTTTTTTTTTTTTTTTTTTTTTTTTTGTTCATGGTAATGCAAACGGATCCGTTCTGAACGGATCTAAGCGTTTGCATTATATGTGCGGATCCGTCTGGGCACATACCAGACGGATCCGACCTAAACGCTAGTGTGAAAGTAGCCTAAGTCGTACTATATGGCTCCAGCAGCATTACTATTAGTCCACGGAAAAAGTGAATAACATAGTATACATCATAAATCGATATTCACTTTATTTTATATGATGGCACAAAACTAAGATAAGTGGTCAGTATAGGGCCAAACTGTGGCTCCAGCAGCATAACTATGAGTCCACGGTATTCTTTAGCCTCCTTTTCACTGCATAGTATCGGCTTTACCTTACTCTAATCAGTTTGGTAAAAAAGTAGTTTGTTTTCCACTGTGTATATGTCACCCCCTCAATGTAGCAGGTTGCAATGTAGTGATGAGTCCCTCTCACCAATCACTAGTCAGCAGTGTGGTCATTGACTTATGTAGTATCAGCTTGGAACCTCCTCAGATTTGGCAACGTACCAGGTGCTATTTTCAATTTGGTGGAAAAATGAAAAAATGGTGTAGAGTTGGGTAAAGTCAAGCCGGTTCCATGCAGTGGAAAAGGCGCTTTTGCCCCTTTTTTGGCCAACGGCAAAATACTTTAATTTTTTTTCCAATTGGGCTGATGACAGAAGGGATACTATTAAATATATACTGTATATATATAGAAGAAGAATGTTGTGCTATTTTCTTGTCCATTTGATCGCTATGTTGGCCATGTACCAGCTTGTAAGAGAGATTAGTTTGCTCATATTTTGTGGTTTTATGTGTCTGGTATCAGAAATGGATCATAAAAAGGACAAATCCTTTAATACATAAATTACATTGGGTGGGTATGATTTTTAATGCATAATTCCAAAGAATTCCAGATGAACATTTGTAGTGAACAGGGGTGTAACTACAGGTGGTGCACAGGCTGCAGTCACATCTATGTCCTAGTACATTAGTGCACCCAGCAGCCAGATAAGAGGACCGCAACCTATTACTTATTATGGATTGTCCATGGTCATGTGCTTCATCTTGGTGCTTTGTAGATATGCAACTGTTTATTAGTGGCCTTCATACATGTAGATCAGTGGTCTACAACCTGTGATTCTCCACAGGACACTATCTAGATCTGATTGTGGGGTCCAACTCTCTGTTCCTCAGGCAATCAGCTGTTGGAATGGGCTGCATGCTTGGGTTCCTAGGCCTGTGAGGTCCCGTCCATCAGTCACATCACTTTCCGCAGCTCAGTCCCATTGAAGTTCCACCTTACAATGGACAGTGCTTGGTAAACATTGAAGAGGCCACAGTACTTGTCCCAGAAACAAGACATCTTCAAACCGCTAATTGACTGGGGCGCCGGGGGTCAGATTCACACCGTTTTCGATATTGATGACCAATTTTGTGGATAGCTCATCATTATTTAACACCATTAGTAAATAACCTGTAATCCGCTTACAATATATTCTGCGCATTATACATTTCTGCAGTCATCTTTACTTTCACTAAATAGGTTTAATGTGTGGGTATAGTATCGAGCATGAGCGCTACTGCTCCATGCTAAGAGCTAATGCACACAACAACTGCGTTTTTTGCAGTCTGAAAATTGCAGATCCGCAAAACATGGATGCCGGCTGTGTAAATTCCGCAATTTGCGGAACGGGCGGCCCATTATAGAATTGCCTATTCTTGTTCACAAAGCGGACAAGAATAGGACATGTTCTATATTTTATTTTATTTTTTTGTGGGGCAACGGATGCGGACAGCACGGCTTGGATGTGGACCCAAACATGGTTAGGTGCATGAGCCCTAAGTCTGTGGACGTTAGCGAAACAACCATATGCAGCGCTGTGCCATGTATGCAGGAGAAAGGCATATGCCCGTCCATATTCACTCTTTCAATGCATATTATTAGAAAGTAGTTAAAAAATCTACTTATGGTTGACTAGAGACTATGCAAAACATCCAGATTACACATATGGTTAACGCCTGTATGTTACTTAGGTTGGCAATATTAAAATAATGGAATATTCACTTCCAGTTCTGCTGAGCTGTATTTAAACCAAGCCAAAAATCCATATTAAAATAGTTAACTTTTCTGTATCCAGCGACCAAACATTATGGCTTCTCAACCAAAATAAATGGTTATTAGTACCTGTCTTAAATTCTCATGGGCCAAGTTAATTAGAAATTAGCTGCTCTGCTCAGATATTGTGGCTAAGAAATCTTTACTTTCTCATTGATTTTTCTTAACTTCCGATAATAATGGTGGTTTTTTCAACGCATGATTTATTGTTATTGTATATTTAAAACACCCAGCTGCCCCCAATCCCTTCACTTTCCTGGAACCATGCTCTAGAATATTTTTATGGCTTTGTAATGTTTCCATTAATTAAATGGTTTAAGATCCTATTTTGTGCTTTGATGGTAAACAGGAAAAATGGGGGAGAAGGTAAACAAAGGCATGCGATACTTCTAGAGGGGTGACTGGGACATAAAATAATAGAATATTTTAAATTTTTAAAATGTAATAGCAGTCTATCTATTATATCTACTCTACCATCTGTCTTGAATAAATCTCAAATCTATTTAATAATCTGTCCACCTATCTACATGATATCTTTCTGCCCTGTAAATCAGTTTTGTATCTATCCCATATTTATGTAATAATCTGTCTATGACTTTGGTGTTTGTCTGTTCCACCTAGTTTCTACTCAGTCTCGCCGATCTCTCTTTAGTTTATTATTTTACTCGTCCTTTACCCTTCCTGTATCGGCCCCTCCACTTATTTAGGAAGGGGCCGTCGACCAGTTGTGAGCCGCTACTTGGGGTGGTTCGTGCATGTAGGTAGGGACAGTGGGACGGGGTAGTTCACTGATCTGTACTATGACACCATGGCTAGGTTTATGTAGCATTTGTATACCACAGTATATGCATTAAAAGGCGCCTGAAACATACACTAGCCCAGATTTATGGATCCTATAAATGGTGTAAACTTAGACAGGTTGTCTAGACCTGCAACAGATTCATCACAGTAGATCGCCTCAGATGATAAATGTGGTGCAGGGACACTTTTCTCTGACTCTATACCAACTTTTGGTTGGCTTACTTCGCGACAGATTTTGGAGCCAGAATTGTGCATCTTAGGTTACATCAACTTTCTTTTGAATCTCCAAACACTTTCTACTAAGCTTTATGTCTTTTAAAGCACGTCAGAGAAAAAAAGTGCAGAAACCTTAGATGCGCCAAATTCTTTCAATTTGCACAATTTTCCGCCACTTTTTTTGACAAATTTTTGGTGCAGATACATTCGTAAAATCTGGTGCACATAGTTTTCTGTTTTCCGGACAGATGTCTCAAACTAACCAGCAGTTGTATTTAGGTCTCTAAGAGGTGGACTTGTCATCAATTTGTAAGGTCAGACTTCCCCTGTAATTATTTCACTCCTTCAAATTCAGTAAGGTATTCTGTATATTATAGGTCCTTAGCTCCACAGGCAGTAACAACTACACCTGCATATTACTGGAATGTACAGAAAATTGGCAAAATTATGGACTTTAGGGGTTGTTTACCATGACCTCCTGCGCCAGGGTGAGACCATTAGCCTGGGCACATTCATTATCATTTATGCCAGTTTACTGGCGTAAATAACAATTGAAAACTACTTGGTGCATGGACTTTTGGACTTTTTTACTAGGCCTGCATCTGTTCATAAATTAGCACTTCATATGGCAGTGAAAGGGCTATCAAAGCATAAAAGGCTAGTCTTTGATAAATGACTCCACCCGTCTCTGACTGCACTTCATGTTCTGCAACTGCACCATACAGACTTCTGCCCTGCATGTACTCTGTACTTAATAATGTGAATCGCCTGAGAATGACATTAAAGGAGAGCTCCCAGTATTATAGGTGGAGTATGTGCAGGTTGGGGGAAGAGCAGGAGGTCTGTGCAGTATAGCCAATAACTACAAGGCAGGAAGTGATGTCATAGAGGGGGTAACTTGATGAAGCCATTTTGTTATTGCCTGTGGTATTAAAGACTTATGGTGAATTCAACTGGAAAAAAAAGTTGCTCTAGTATGTAAAGTCACTCTACTAGGATCAGTCTACTAAGGCCTCCTGCACACAACAGTATTTTTTCACGGTCCGCAAAACGGGGTTCCGTTGGTCCGTGATCCGTGACCGTTTTTTCGTCCATGGGTCTTCCTTGATTTTTGGAGGATCCACGGACATGAAAAATGAAAAAAAAATCTAAGTCAAGTTTGCCATTGAAATGATAGGAAAAAACGGACACGGATCACGGACACGGATCACGGACACGGATGACAATCTTGTGTGCATCCGTGATTTTTCACGGACCCATTGACTTGAATGGGTCCGCGAACCGTTGACCGTGAAAAAAATAGGACAGGTCATATTTTTTTCACGGCCAGGAAACACGGATGCGGCTGCCAAACGGTGCATTTTCCGATTTTTCCACGGACCCATTGAAAGTCAATGGGTCCGCGAAAAAAAACGGAAAACGGAACCACGGACGCGGATGCACACAACGGTCGTGTGCAGGAGGCCTAAGGCCTCATACACACGACCGTTTTTTTCTTGCGGTCCGCAAAAAGGTTTCCGTTGTTCCGTGATCCGTGTCCGTTTTTTCATCCGTGAGTCTTCCTTGATTTTTGGAGGATCCATGGACATGAAAAGTGAAAAAAAAAACTAAGTCAAGTTTGCATTGAAAATGATAGGAAAAACGGACACGGATCACGGACGCGGATGACTATCTTGTGTGCATCCGTGATTTTTCACGGACCCATTGACTTGAATGGGTCCGTGAACCGTTGTCCGTGAAAAAAATAGGACAGGTCATATTTTTTTCACGGACTGGAAAAACAGATCACGGACGCGGAAGCCAAACGGTGCATTTTCCGATTTTTCCACGGACCCATTGAAAGTCGATGGGTCCGCGAAAAAAATGGAAAACGGAACAACGGCCGCGGATGCACACAACGGTCGTGTGCATGAGGCCTAATGCTGAACATTTCTAAGGGTTGCAGTTTTAAGAAAAGGGTCAATTTTTCATTTACAAAATTGTATTTTTGGATAAGTTATTGAGTATATATAGACCATTTAAATGATATTTTTCTTTTGCAATTTTGTTTTTCATGTGGCTCTAACTTAAAGAGGTTGTCCAGGATTTTACAAGTGATGGCCTATCCTGATGGGTGGGGTCTGATATCCCCCACTTCCGATGATCATCTGTTCTGCAGTAGCTCCTGTGCCTGGAATACACAGCTCTTGTCGCTACAAGGTGAATGGAGCTGGGTAGCTCAGGTGGCAGAGCTAGGGCAACATATGACATATCCACAGGATAGCTGACAAGCATCTAATCTTTGGGGTTCTGACCACTGCGACCCCCAGCGAACACAAGAATGGGGTCCTGGAGTCCCTGGAGTGAAAAGAGTAATGAGCACACATGAACATTGCCGCTCCCTTCAACTCTGTGGTAATGCTAAAGAGAAGCTGAGTACAACACTTGGCTGTCTCCTGCAGTCCCATAGAGATGAATGGAATGGCAGCATTCATTGCAACAATTTTCGTGATTGGTTGTGGTTCGAGCAATAGACCACTGATAAGATACTTATTCCCTATCCTGTGCATTGGTGATATGTTTGTATGGTGCAACAATCCCGTTAAAAGGTTTTATAATATTGGAGAAGTTATGTCTGGTGTTGCAGCTCAGCCCCATTCACTTGAATGAGGCCAAACTACAATACTAGACAGAAAATAATATTGGTGCTATTTCTGAAAGAAAGCAGCCATGTTTTTTTCCAATCTTATACAACCCCTTTAAATAGGTTATTTGCATGACTGATGTTGACATCAAGGACACAAAAGCAATAAAATAGTCATGATCAGGTCTAACAAGTTTGGAGGATTTTATATAACTATCACACAAAGGTGAGAAAAACTAACATTTTGAAGTTTCTAAGAAAAAGAAATTTGAGAAACAGAAGGGAAAATCGTAAAGCACGATCTGTGTTCCGGTGTTCTGTTTGTTTTTCCCTTCGAACATTTTAGCCAAATGATGGCATCAACAGCCCTTAGGAGTTTATGTTTGGAAAGGCATTTGCACATACCTGCCTGAAACATGGCCTTCTAGAATTTCCCAGCATGAGTGAAAAAGCTGCAGCTTTTTGGTCTTTGTTGGATGGGTTGAAGACTGAGAATGTAATTTATGTCTTCACCAGCATCTGTTAACATATCAGGTGGTATTTTTGTGAAAAAGAGTCATATTTTTAGCATAAATCCAAAGGTAAGGCTACATAAAATAATACCTACAAGATGTAGTAAGCTTTGTGATGGCCTAGTACTTGCATCTATGATTGTCTACAACGACAGAGCTGTCTGCTGAAGAACTAACATAATGGATCTCCACCCTACAGGGATGGTGTGTTTAAAGGGGTTTTCCAGGATTTTTATATTGATGGCCTGTCCACATGGCCTGTCCACAGGATACGCCATCAAATATCAGATCAGCGAGTCTGACACCCATCTTCAACACCAGTCAGCTGTTAGGGTGTAGCTCCACTGCAGGAAATAGCCACCAGAACTACATAGCTCCATCCATTATGAGGTGGACGGAACTGATTACTGCTACTGCCGTTCACTTCAGTAACCAGCTCTGGAAGTAGGCACTAATATGGGGTGTCAGACCCTTGCTGATCTGATATTTGATGGCCTATCCCAGAAAGTTTTTGGGGAAATCTAAAAGTGTTCAGTTTCCCTGCAGCGCCTCCACAGGGGAACTTAAACATTACACAGTAGCTATTCAAATCAATGCTTTGTCTGAATAATGCAGAATAGGACAGGTCCTCCACAGTGGGAGACAATCTTTATAACTGATCTTCACTCTGCCTAACAAGTTTAGATCCTAAACAGAGGACTCTACTCCATCTATTAACTCACAACTATAAAATGTCAGAATTGTATCACTATGATCACACTGATGAAGAACTGGAAACGTCCAAGATAAACCTTGAGCGCTGCACGCTTAGACATCATCAGGAAAACGGTCTCCTAAAGCAGCGGGTTCTGCTGCTGCAAATTACGACACATGGAGAGTTGACCTTGCTAGATTTCAATTTTATCAAGTCCCGGGACCCCATTCATTCATAGCATTAGTGGGCTGTTTCTGCCATTTCTCCCCCCATTTAATTACTTTACTATTTCTAAACAACAGGTGACAAAATCCTGTAAATTAAATAATTTTCACAATCACCGATCAGAATGAGAAATGAAGATGTTTACTTTCAGAAGATCTTGCTTGCTTTTTTATAGATGTTGCTTGAGGCGAAGGCTCCACCAAGAACATGATTACGCTTGTAACTGCATTCCCTTCCTTGAAGTCACGTGACTGACTTCTCTGTCGCTCATAGCTTTTGTTAACTCTGTTATTTTCCTGTCAAAATATTGGACCTTATTGATCAAGCTGCAGAAGTGCCTTGTGTCGAAGCCCATGAATGATGCAAACTGTACACAAGGGATATTATAGCAATCGGCCTTCATAGGTATAGAGGCAGTAGGACATCCTTGAGCTCCCTGGAAATGACCAGTTTTTGCTCAAGGAAGTCAATGACGATATATATTTTCATTTTATCCTTTATGTGTTAACAGGAAATAGAATCTTATTTTTAGTTTGTGGAAATCACAGTAAGGGTCCATTCACACGTCCGTAGTGTATTGCGGATCCGCAATACACCCGGCCGGCACCCCCCATAGAACTGCCTATTCTTGTCCGCAATTAATGTGTGCTGTTTTACACTACCAGCAAGGTGCTTGTGATTGTAAGAAATCCACATGCTGCAAGAACCAAAAAATCTGTGAATTGACCTGTGGTGTTGATTTTATATCCACAGTATGTCTTTTTATGCTGCACATTTCCACTACAGATTTCACCTTTCAATTTTTTCCCATTTTCCAATACAAGCTATGGTAAACTAAATGGTGCCATTAGAAAATATAACTTGTCCCTCATGGATATGCGAATGGAAAACGTGAAAAGAGGAAAGGAAATGAAAACGCAAACACAAAATTGGCTTTGTCCTTAAGGGGTTAAGGATGCCCATACACATTCAGATTTTGATCAGGTCTTGTTCAGGGTTTTGATGAATTTTAGAAGCTGAAACTAGGGCCCCTATATATAATATTTTCCAACCTGTAGTATAATGCTCCTATATACTGTATAATGCTCTCCCCGTAGTATAAGCCCCCCGAATAAAATGCTGTCCCCCCCAGTAGTAAAATGCCCCCCTTTCACCCCCACTACCCGCTTTTTCCTTTATTAGTGCTATATGTGTGTGTATATATATATATAATTTTATTTTTTAAACACACACATTATACTCTCCTCTGTCCGTCTGCAATGCACGCAACATATTTCTTCAGGCCACAGGGCGTTAGTTGATGCTTCCTGGCACAGGCAGTCGCGATGCCTGTGCTGGGTCATCGCGCCACCTGTAAACCAGTGCAGGAGGTCGGGATGATGTCATCGCCACCGCCTGTGCTGTTCTACTGCCCCATAGGCTTCAGGCCTAGCAGCCTGAGGACTATGGGACTAAACAGTGGGGACGGGAGCCAGAGGCTGCCCCCTGTGGAAAGTGGCTGCACTGGAATTCTACCTGACCTTTGGTGTGGATTTTACCTTTTGTAATGCATAGTGTGAAATCGGCGCCATATCCATATTGTTTCCACACCGCATTTGCCAGCAGAGTGAGAGACTCCTATGTCTTTAATTGTAATTGTATTCGAGGGGTAAGATTTGTAGTACTTCGGAAGTTCCTTTATCCTACTAGTAAGGCAATACCTTTTTCATCTGAAATATAGATTTGCATGTTTGTTCTCTAGAACTGCTTTGCATGTATTGTGTGGTTGGAAGAGTTAACTTTATAGCCTTGTCATAATGTTTTAATCTCAAGTGTTCTTGTGATAAAGCCGCCATTAATTACATAGTTAGACGAACCCTGGATTCTTTGTAATCATGTCACTTTTGAGAATAGACTGTTAGGGTTTCATTAGCAATTACCAGGCAAAGATTTCATTTTGTACTATTAGAGTGTACCTAGAATCCAGCCAAGAACTTACCTCATCGCAATCTACATCTGTTTTTCCCTACTGTAACGCCACGTGACATCACGCTGTCCTTTGCACTTTGGTATGAGGCCAGTGTGTTTCATACACTTTCCTAAGTATTCATGACTGTAGCTTGTAGGGTTATCATTCACATTTATATCTATGGTGCCTTGCACTATAATGGTACCATTGCACTGGCGCACCTTACTACTCCCCCCATGACAGCTGTTGTCCATTCCGTTTGATCAGAATAGAGTCTTCTTGACAGTTTTTCTCAGTTCAAGAAGTTGAGAAAGCAGCTGTAGGCAGAGTTGTTTTATCAAGTCTCTACACCCTGCCTGCTGATGTGACAGTAGTACTTACCTTCCCATGTCCTTCCTTCAGTATGTACTTAAAGGGCATCTGTCAGCAGATTTGTCCCTATGACACTGGCTGACCTGCTGCATGTACAATTGGCAGCTGAAGACATCTGTGTTGGTCCCATGTTCATATGTTCATATGTACCTGCATTGCTGAGAAAAGTGATGTTTAATATATGCAAATGAGCCCCTAAGAGCAATTAGGGTGTTGCTGTTACACCTAGAGGCTCTGCTCTCTCTGCAAGTGCAGTCCCCTCTGCACTTTGATTGACAGGGCCAGGCGTGATGACATTTACACTACCTGTCAGTGCCCACAGTATGAATAATGCCCTTGTGTAGTGTCCACACTAGTTATAATGACCCCCATTGTGCCCCCACTAGTTATAATGGCCCCCCATAGTGCCCCCAATAACTATATTAGCCTCCAGTGGTGCCCCCAGTAGAGATTGTGCCAACAAATGAAAATAAAAAAAATTCACCTCACCACAGGCATTCATGAAACACTTGCTCTAAACTGGAGGCAGCAGGACCTGAAGCTCCTAGTGTCATCATGTGATGTCATAACGCTGGGAGCGTCAGGTCCTGCCACCTACAATGTGGAGTGTTTCCGCAATTGCCTGTGTTGAGATGAGAATTTTTTCTAACACCCTGCCTTCCGTGCCGCTCATGTACCCATGTTTTAACAGACAGTAGATGTTGCACTTAAACACAGGGCAATTCATTTCAATGGGGTCTGTCTGCCCATCAAAACAGGCAAAAATAGGACATGCCCTATATCCTGTTTTATGATGGCCGCTATTCACTGACCCCATAGACTGCAGTGTTTCTGAAAATGGCCGTGTAACTCCTGTTAAAGAAAAAAATAAGTATGTCACACCAGGGTGGATTTGATTTAAATCACGATTTAAATCACTAGTCAGTAAGGCTTGATTTAAATCATCGTTTTCTACATAAAGACTATTTCTTGCTGGTATAACTTATAATATGCAAGTAGAGAAAGATTTTTAGAATAACAACTTTTCATATTAGGTTGATTATGCATTCATAGGTTTGTAGAAGTTAGGATTAAGGTATTTTTCTCAACTCTGTTCATGTTATAACATTTTTGCTGTGAAGAAGAGGCATGTGATCTCTGCTGAGTCAAATTCAGTTTTGAGAACTGCAAAAGTAAACCAAGCATCTGTGATAATATCTTGTAGGCAGAGAAACTGCCCAATAATCTTACAAAAACCTCTGGAAGAGCATGACATTGTGAATGGATTAATGGAATTTATTTACCAAAAAAATTACACTTATAGAAACATAGAATGTGTCGGCAGATAAGAACCATTTGTCCCATCTAGTCTGCCCAATATATTGAATACTATGAATAGCCCCTGGCCCTATCTTATATGAAGGATGGACTTATGCCTATCCCATGCATGCTTAAACTCCTTCACTGTATTTGCAGCTACCACTTCTGCAGGAAGGCTATTCCATGCATCCACTACTCTCTCAGTAAAGTAATACTTCCTGATATTACTTTTAAACCTTTGCCCCTCTAATTTAAAACCATGTCCTCTTGTAGCAGTTTTTCTTCTTTTAAATATTCTCTCCTCCTTTACCTTGTTGATTCCCTTTATGTATTTAAAAGTTTCTATCATATCCCCTCTGTCTCGTCTTTCTTCCAAGCTATACATGTTAAGGTCCTTTAATCTTTCCTGGTAAGTTTTATCCTGCAATCCATGTACTAGTTTAGTAGCTCTTCTCTGAACTCTCTCCAAAGTATCAATATCCTTCTGGAGATATGGTCTCCAGTACTGAGCACAATACTCCAAATGAGGTCTCACCAGTGCTCTGTAGAGCGGCATGAGCACCTCCCTCTTTCTACTAGTAATGCCTCTCCCTATACACCCCAGCATTCTGCTAGCATTTCCTGCTGCTCTATGGCATTGTCTGCCTACCTTTAAGTCTTCTGAAATAATGACCCCTAAATCCCTTTCCTCAGATACTGAGGTTAGGACTGTATCACTGATTTTATATTCTGCTCTTGGGTTTTTACGCCCCAGGTGCATTATCTTGCACTTATCAACATTGAATTTTAGTTGCCAGATTTTTGACCATTCCTCTAGTTTTCCTAAATCCTTTTCCATTTGGTGTATCCCTCCAGGAACATCAACCCTGTTACAAATCTTTGTGTCATCAGCAAAAAGACACACCTTACCATCGAGGCCTTCTGCAATTTTGCTGATAAAGATATTAAACAATATGGGTCCCAGAACAGATCCCTGAGGTACCCACTGGTAACAAGACCTTGGTCTGAATATACTCCATCGACTACAACCCCCTGTTGTCTGTCCCTCAGCCACTGCCTAATCCATTCAACAATATGGGAGTCCACGTACAGCCTTATTCTAAATAATTAAAAAAAACGAATCTTTATTTCATGATGGAAAAACCTTTGGATGGTAATATATTTTCCTCAAAAAGCATTTTATATAAAAAAAATTCAGATTAAAATTTAAAAAAATCCGATTTAAATAAAATAAATCGGATATTTTTTTATTTTTTAAATCATTGACTTTTATCCACCCTGTGTCACACTGTCGTTTGCATGCACCCTAAGTTTCTAACCTTACCTCCGATGCACAGTAATATTTATTCCCCATGTTAAAGTGAAATATCGCCATTCCTGACCCTAGCTGTGTGACATTTCCAACAGGTCCCTCTTCTTGCACACCTACAGACCACAAATGAGATATATTCAGGGGAGTAACACATGACTAACACAGTATCCCACTACACAGGGTTATTGTGTAGTCTGTAGCCATGGACACAGGCCTGCGTTGGAGCTGTATACGCAAAACGGTAGGGTATTTTTAATCAAGACTGTTAGCAGACTTGCTGCGTTTCTTATTTTAGGTGTATTATAGTAGTAAAACAGAGTTACAATTTACAGCACATACCTTTTACTTAGACTTTTCTGTATGAATAGATGTATCAAGAAAAGCAGCATCAGTGGTCCCAAAAATGATTACTGACCATTGAGTAGGTTAAAGGGGTTTTCCAGCAGAAAAAAATATGGACTTATCTGCTGAAGAGGGTTTTTAACCAAGCTTCCCTGAATACTTTCTGACAGAACATTTTAGGTTTTCTGCCCTGTGGTCCAGCTGTGATGCTGCAGCAGAAATGTAAGTGGAACGTGACATCTTTTCTCTTTCACTTACAGTTTCAGTGTCTATTCTTTATGATTTATAAGAATTCTTGGCTGCTTTCATTTCCTCACAAAGTTATTTTCTACATGCAGAAGAAAAATCTAAAATACTTTTGAATCCAAGCCAAAGAAAGAACAGTTCTAGCTTCTCCCAACCCAAACACATTAGATAGATGTTGGACAGAGACCGTCATTACACCCCGCCACACATTAAAGCCCCCTTTTGGTACCAGTTAATGGCCTAACTGCCATTCAGGAGCCTCCATAATGAAAGTACCTCATATGTAAGACTCAAGCTAACCCTGATTATCTTGTCCATCCCGCCAAAACAATCCCTGGCAAGTTTTAATCTGGTCATACACATTAGATAAATGGCCAAACCTGCCAATTTTATAGGATTGTCTGACCATCTAAGTTATATAAGGGCAACCCAACTGGTCCTTTAAGAGCTCATTAGCCTAGTTTTGGTCCACCTCCGATCCACTCAGCTTTTTTCGGCTGGCCAATAGGAACACTTGGAGGTGGCCGGACCTGGCACTGTGGGCCACCACTTTGCCGGCTTTGTTTTCAGCTCTGTTTACAAGATAGGTGCGGGTCCCAGAGGAGGGAACCCGCACCTATCAGACAATGGTGGCATATCCTAGCGGTATGCCCACATTGTCTGAGAAGGGAGTACCCCTTTAATGAACCCTTCCTGTCAAGTGTCAAAAGTAAAGGCTGATGGAGGTGGAGTGATGGTGTGCAGAATGTTTTCTCTGATAACTGTGGATGGAAGATTGGACAGTGGGGCTTTCGTAAGCATTGTGGCCTACCACGTTCATGGCAGCTGTTTACCCTTTGGCAGAAGGACAATATCAGCAGTACAATGCCAAGAAGAGTCATTTAGTCATGGATTGATTCACAGAGCAGTTAGTTTTCCTTGCTTCTCTGGCCTTCACAGTCCTCAGATCTTAATCCTATATAGCATCTCTGGGATGAGGTATAACCGACTGTTCAGAACATGTCAGTACCTCCTCCTAATTTGTAAACTGTGAGAACCTATCCTCCACTCCACATGGGCTAATATTGCTGAAGAATGATTTTAAGACTTAGTAGATTCTATGTCACAACGAATAGCTTCTGTTCTGAAGGCAAAGGAGGTCCAATGCACTACTAGACGGGTGTCTGATAATGTGGTCATTTAGTGTTTATAACCCCCCCCCCCCCCCCCCCCCCATTTTCTCCATTTTGATTTATTTGCTGCATATAATATGGATGGTTAATAGTTATGTGGTTGATAAGTTATTGGTTGAATAGCTTTTTTGAAAAAAAGAAGACATAAGTTTGAAAAAAGACACAAGGCCCATCAAGTCCAACCTGTAATAGTACTTTGTTGATCCAGAGAAAGGGAAAGTCCCCTGTAAGGTGGATGCTAGCTGCCCTAAATTAGGAGGAAAATTCCTTTCAAAGCCAAATATGGCAACCAGATAAAATTCCTGGATCAAAGTCTCACCTTTAGAAGTCTAGTATCTATTGGGTAATTTCCATGTTTGAAGAAATTTATACTTCACAGTAGAAATGTCATCTGCTAACAAGACTCCAGATGGTATAAGTGATGGGTTTAACGCAAACCATGGACGTTTGCGTTCTTCTTTTCGGCTAACACATCCTACGCGTCTATATTGTGGGGTTGTAAGACCAGCCATATTCTGTTATATATGTATCCCCTTACTCTAAATTAATATTAGAAGTCACTAAGAAGTTCAGGCCATACAATGGCAGAAGGCCGCGGGTCATTAAAATCTTCTACAGGATCACAATGACATAAAGCTGTCAGTATGATCCTGTATCAGTAAGGTCAAGCAGAGGCACACTGCAATATAAATTATGATAATGCCGTGCGCTCCTGCAAGTCCGGAACGGAGGATCACGCTCACACACGGAGTGTGATTCCCGCAATGGACTCACTCGTGTGAAACAGCGAGGTTAATTATTTCTTAAAATATGCACCTCAGCTGCCGTGGAAGCTCATTTTCAAGAATGAAGAGCTTCCTGCTCACCAGTATATGATAGGAATCACCCCTCATCCTCAGCAAATGTACCTTTCAGTTCTGTAGTTGGTATTGCAAGTGCCACTTGAGTAAGGGCAATTTAAAAACCAAATGTAGCCTTTGAGCCTTAGTTTCGGCATCATACACACTTTTTTTTAAAAAAATTGCCGTGATGGCAGCAAAAACATTTTTGCATTAACAATTCTTGGGCATCTTTCTGATGCACCACTACCACAAAATGTGAAAGGGACTTTACATGCAGATGCCTTAGTACAGGCATCCTCAAACTGTGGCCCTCCAGCTGTTGCAAAACTACAACTCCCAGCATGCCCGAACAGCCTACAGGTATCAGCCTACAGCAGGGCATTGTGGGAGTTGTAGTTTTACAACAGCTGGAGGGCCGCAGTTTGAGGATGCCTGCCTTCGTATAAGCAGATCTGTCACATTGGACAGGCAGCTTGTTATAGGAAGATTAGATTTAGATCTAGTTTTGTGGAAATTATTGATTTAAATCCCTGTGCCTACTTGGCTTATGACCACAGAGAACACTCCTACTCAGTGATGGATAGTCCGTTGGGCTGCAATGTTAGCTCGGTATAGACTCCTCTACGCTGTAAACCATTGTTTTGTGAAATACATGCATGTATTATGTGGTCGTGTGCTGCCCATAGTGTTGTAAACCGTCACGCACAATGATACCCGAGTGCATATCTCCCAATGTATGATAATTGTTCACAGCCTGTTAGCCGCCTGGGTTGTGTTACAGTCTAGTCCGCTGGTTTCCTTCCAGTATCATGCCATAATAGAACTTGTGCTTGGTTCCTTTTCTGTATTCCTCTGCCTGCCTCCATTCTCCTACATGCAGAAAAGCATTACCTCTGGTGCTCGGCTCATGGCCTATGATGGGAGCACAGAGTAAAACTCTTATTTGTGATGATATGTCCTGGGGTTCTCCAGGATTTAACAATTGATGACCTATCCCCTAGGATAGGTCAGTATCAGATAGGCAGGGGTCCGACACCTCACAGCTCCACCGATCAACTGTTCAGGAGTAGTTCTGGCCTGGAACCAGCTCCATCCATTGTGTAGTGGCTCCCGTTGACTACTTGGTGTAAGCAGACACATGAATTTTCACATGTCACTTTAAATGTTGCAATGAAGTTACAATTTCCTAAACCTTTACGAAAAGGCAGGATGCCATTTTGCCATGATCCAGCTGAGAATGATAATACTGTATGACTATATTGTTTGGATTCATCAGACGTAACCACTTGGCCTCTATAAAAACCCACAGATCTGATCGCCATGATTGCGACAGATTGGTAAAAATGATCAGCAGAAGGGAGTGTCAAGTGCAGGAAATTGCAGAGTTCATTTTACTAGAATGTGTTACTCATCCCAGCTAAATATACCTGCCTATAAATGCAGACCTTGATTGAGATTTTTGGTAATTATCAGGATAAATCTGTTGGACTGAAGCACTTAAGTAATAAAGCCTTAAATGGAATCTGTCACCATGATCGTAGACTATTAGTACTAGGTAATACATGAGTAGTGCTGCAGATAAGGAGGCCAGATCGATAATTTTTCTTTTCCTAAAGCCTCCCGTTCCCATGCTGTCAGCACTCAAAGCTGCACTGAAATGCGCAGTCCATACTGCAGTGCTAACATAATGAAGAGGACTCCTGTGCGCGTGCATAGCAGTCCTGACTGTATGGACTACAGTGGGGGAATGGGGGCAGTAGGAAAATAAAAGATCATGATCTGGACTCCTTGCCTGCGGTACTACTAATGTATTACTTCAGATAATAGTTCAAGATCCTGGTGACAGATTCCCTTTGAATGGGTTTTCCAGGTTACTGCATCTCGTCTCCCATTCTGCTGAACAACTGATCAGTGCAGAGTATCTGACCCCCACCAATCTTATTTTGATGACCTATCCTGAGGATAGATTATCCGTATCTTGAACCCAGAAAACACCTTTAAAGGAATGGTAGAAGCACAGGACTTGAAGGCGAATGGTGCATGGCTTCTATCTTTGGTGTTCTGTGGATCTCAGTGCCACACACCAGCCCTGGAGCTCCTGGGCACAGTATAACAAACTGTACTAGCGAATGCATGTTTAACCATTAAACCGACCCCAGTATGCCAAGAAGAGGAATCTGTGTAGTCACAATGTTTTACATGATCAGCCAAACGGTAGTACTGAAAAAGATAATGTCACATATGCAGAACCAGAAAGTATTTTCTATTCATCCACCTCTTAGCCATTTTGGGGGCTAGGTGTCGGGTGGGTCTAATTGTAGCCACTAGTATAAATTTATCAGGGCATCAAATTTATTTCCCCTTATGTTAGGGGTTTCTTCATATATCCATGTGCCATCAGTCTGCCCAATATACAGCGCACGAACCCCTACAAATAAGTGCTGCTATAAACACTGCCAAGGGTCTGTGCCAAGAAACTCAGAGTGCATCCTATCTTGGCCATTTCTAATGAAACAGAGACCTGAGGACCATTTGAAAGAATTACCTCCAGTGGCCACCAGGTCCGTGCTGTACACAGAGGACGTCTCTCCATACTAAAAAAAACATCTATGTGTTACTGCTTCAACAAGGAAGATTTTTAATTAGACATGTAAATAAGTACTTCATAGGTCCTGCACTTCATAGGTCCTGAATTTACTGTACAGCAGTCATAGCGTTCAGTCTTGGACTTCACAGTGACCATTGCTCCAATGTTTTACTATGGGGAAAAAGTTGCGAGGGATCTTTCACTTACTGTTGAGTGCCTAACACCAAACAGTTTTTTAATACGGAGACATTATTTTTATTAGCTGGGTGTATTCATACCGGGCTCAGACAGGCATGATGTCTGTAGAACAGATGTCTGATGTCTGTAGAACCTTGATCAAGATGTCCATTATCAACATAATTCACCTACATATTGTTACGGGCAGAGGACGCACTTTACTAACCAACCAGTTTGGCTTTGGGCTAACCCTAAGGGCGTTATCCTGGCACCCCCCCGGTATTCACCCTTTAATCCCTGTACAGGTATCTGGACTTCACTGCAGGAAAGCTACCAGGCCACTACCTCTTTAAATAGTTCTAGTGCAGCTAGTAGCTGACCCACAGGAGTCTTGAGACACCAGTTCGAAGCACTGAGGGGTCAGGCAATATGCATAGTCTGGAGACAGGCTAAATTCAGGGCAGGCAGCGTACAAGTGTATCCATTAGACAAGTCTGAGGTCAGGGCAGGTGGCAGTAGGGCAATCGGAGAAAAAGGCCGTCACCTGTCACCGGGATTTTAGGTATAGAGCTGAGGACATGGGTTGCTAGATGGCCGCTAGCACATCCACAATACCAAGTCCCCATAGCTCTGTGTGCTTTTATTGTGTAAAAAAAACGATTTGATACATATGCAAATTAACCTGAGATGAGTCAGAGCTTGAAAATATGACTCTTCTCTGGTCACACAAGTAAGATATGACTCTTTTATGTTAATTTGCATATGTATCAAATCGTTTTTTTTACTGGATATTGCGGATGTGCTAGCGGCCATCTAGCAACCCATGTCCTCAGCTCTATACCCAAAATCCTGGTGACAGGTTCCCTTTAAAGGGCCAGTGCGCACATGCTCTATAGAACAGGCCAGGAGGCCTACCACAATGCGCAGTCTGCAGCCTCCACACACCATCAAGGATGCTAAGAGCTCCACCAGCAGGAGAACAGGGACAGGCAGAGTGCATGGCCCGCCAGTGCAACATATATATAGATATAAATTATGGATCTTAAGTTTGAGGTTATGTTCACACAAGCAAACGTATCAAGTGTTATCAGATTTGTAAGCCTACTCATGTGGAAAGCTTTACTTTGGCAAATACAGTTTACTTGCAAATCTGTATGCCAAAAAGAAAAGTTCTGTAAAGTTTTCCCTTTCCATTCCCTCTGCTGGGATCCAATCCCATTTTCATCGAAAAATGTTAGAGGGAACACAGGCTGCAGTTTATGGCTGTTTAGTTAGTGCAGCATTCCTGTGTGCTATATCATGTGTTACCAGCTGGACGGACATCTGCAAATCCAGAGAACGGCATTGTCCTTGCTCCTCTATGCTTAGGAACGATTCGGCTTTAAGCTGAAGACCTGAATTATGTGGACAGACTAGTTTTTAAGGACATATTGCTTGGCAATAGAAATGACTGACAGCCATTGCAGATACTGAAACTGAGCATACGTACCAATAGAACTGTATTAAAGAGGGGATCCCATGAAAAGTATTACTATGCAATGAATAGGGCATTACAAATGAAGTACTATTTCAATATACATGCAATAAAAACTTGCAATAAAAATACTTTTTTTTTTTTTCATGTACATTATATTTTCCTCTCTGGTAGCGCCCTCTGCTGTTTGTCCTTTAGGTCCACCTTCTCCTGCAGTCAGTGGTGGACTAACATGCTTATTAGTAGTTTCCCTGCTTTCTTAGGCTACTTTCACACTGCTGGCAGGACGTCTCTGGATCCAGCATTGCCAGGCGGTACTGGAATGGCCGCCAGCCCCATTGACTATAATGGAGTCCGGCAGAGATCCTACCTGGCAAATATGTTGGGATTTGGCCGGACACATATCGCTGCACACAGTGCATTGTCTGCCGGAACATCCATCCACAAGTGTGAAAGAAGCCTTAGGCCCTTTTCAGACAAGCGAGTGTCTCGCTGCGGACTCGCAGTGAGGCTCCCAGAACTGCCGGGGTCACATAGCATTATATTTATTTATGATGCTATGTAACCCTTACAGTTCTGGAATGTATTAGATGACCCTGACATAATGCTGTCAGTGTCATCTAATACATTCCAGAATTGTAAGGGTTACATAGCACTCGCTCTTCATTCATCCCTACTTTGGAATTCATAGAAATACATAGCTTTATCTCTAGACAGTAGAGACGTTATGAGGAACATGCTTGATAAGCTGCTGTCCAATCACAGAAAGGAAGGATGTCCCCCCAGATAAGTGAGTGAAATAGTTTCAAAAAGTTTCAAATTTGTGGATTAACCCCTTTAAGAACAGAACACCATGGCAGGGCTACATGTCAGTGAACAACTGAACTACTATGCACTCAGCCTGCATTATTTATGGAGGACATTGATCAGAATAGGAGATGATACCCATTGACCTTAAACAAGCTTCATACCTTTGTCACCCAAATTGACAGCTACTTAAGGCCGAATGCACACTGCCGTGTTCCGCGGCCGAGAGCGATCCGTGATATGCCGGGCTGGATTCCTGTTCAGAGCAGGAGCGCACGACATCATTGGTTGCTATGTATAGTGTATTACTGTAGTGCAGCGGCGGCATGAAGTGCACGGCGTCATAGCAACCAGTGACGCCGTGCGCTCCTGCTCTGAACAGGAATCCAGCCCAGCATACCACGGATCGCTCTCGGAACACGGCCTGGTACATTCGGCCTAAGTCTGTGAAATTTGGTGAATGCAATTTTCAGGTCACCCTCTGGTCACATAGAGGCCCCGTGTTCTGCTATATAGTAACCAGTTCTCCAGTAGTGAATTTCACCTATAATGGCAGCCCCATGCGGCGGACTACTTCATGCATGGTGTCACGCTTTATCCAACGCCATAAAAGCAGTAGACTTCTCCAGCAGCGCTCCATCTGCATGTTTGCCTTGTTACACAGGACGCATTCTTGCCATTCTCGCAGCTGTTGTATTTTATTCTAGCAACCATTTATGCAGTGTATAGTAATATTCATTACAAATGCTGAATGCAAAAGTAAAACCTCTCCTCTACTTTGCAGATTTTAATTTCTAAGGCTACTTTCACATCTGCGTTGTGCTGTCCAGTTTTGAGATCCGGCACAGGGTCTCAAAACCACAGTTTGAATAATACAACCGACTGCATCTGTTCAGAACAGATCTGGTTGTATTTTATCGAAAATGAAGATACTGGATCCGGCACTAAAACCACTGTAAGTCAATGGGCACCGGATCCATTTGTTTTTCGTGTCCGACAAAAACAGATCCGGCACCATTGACTTGCATGGTTTTTGGTGCTGAATTCGGCCTGTTCAGTTTCCCATGCCGCATACAGAAACGCAGCTTGCAGCGGTTTTGTGTCCGGCATGGGAACCCAACAAACTGGAACAGAATGCCTTATGGTGCACTCCGTTCTGGTTTGTTCAGTTTTCTCCCCATTGACAATAAATGGGGACAAAACTGAAGCGTTGTGCTGCAGTTTTTAGACCCTATGACGGATCTCAGAACCGGACAGCACAAAGCAAGTGTGAAAGTAACCAAACTCAGGAGTAGGAATCGGTGAGGAGAACAAGGCTTTATCATGAGTGAGGAGCTCTGTTGGTCAGAATTATAAATAATCTAAGACTATGTCACGTTGACCCACAGGTAATTTCACAGAATAGCATTTTCATGACTTTAGAGTGTCATGATCTACAGATCATTGAAAGAGAATTGACGTACTACAGGCCGCTAATACCTGCAGTGCTGATCTTGGCAGCCCATGAAAGACAGACATTTTAATACGTATTTGTCATCTATGAATTTCTGCTGACTTCTTACTCGAGAATGAGATATTCTGGACTTAAAAAGGACCTTTCATGGGTTTATGTGTTAGAAACTTGTATGCTTACCACTGTTTTTTGGCGCCTGATATGTTCATTTAGACCATCGGTAGGAGGGAGGAGGAGACATTTGGTTTTTTCAATAGGCGTCTCCTTCTCCCAGGATTAGACCTCGCTACAACCGGGGAAAAGGTGACGCCCATTGAAAAACCCGGCCGTCTCCTCCCTGTACCGATACTCTAAATCAATATACTGGGCGCAAAAAAAGCGGGGACACAGTGCCGGAACGGAGGGGTATTTTAGAAAAAAAAGAGGGCTTGCATCTGTAGGGTCTGCCCTGTCTGGTCAGCATGGCAGTTTCTAACACAAACCCAGGAAAGGTCCTCTTTAGGGTCCATTTACACGTCTGCAACTGTTTTGCAGTCCACACTTTGAGGACCGCACAAGGTTGGCACTATAATAGAAATTCCTTTTCTTGTCCGTGGCTGTGTACAAAAATAAGACATGTTCTATTTTTTTTGTGGCCCGCAGAACGGGACCATTGAAAATGAATGGGTCCTCCCCTGTTCCGCAAAATGTGTGAATGGACCCTAAATTGTATTTCCTACTGAAAATTGAGGATTGTAGAGTGAAGGTATATTCTGATAAAAGATTTTGACGTGTCTGGAGACTTCTTGGTGCTTTCAATCCTAACTCTCCATGCATGTTTAACCTCTTCTGGGTATTGTCGGGTTTCCAGCTTTTCAGCTCTTTCATTGGGATATTGTCACACCCTAGTGTGAGAGGGAAACCCCACACCGAACATAGAAGGGAAAGGGAAAAGAAAATAAGGCCTGGAAACTAGGGAAGGAAGATGGACACCTCCTAGTGAAAACCCTAATGAAAGCCCTGATTGACTACCAGTATGAACAGACCCCAGAGGTAGGTGAGTTCATACACAGGAATACCTAAAGTCCTATCTAACCCTAGAGGACCATGGTACTAATGACAGGAAAGAGACATCCTGTTCCTCCAAAAGGAAGGATAAACGGGAGTCTCCCTAAGGCCTAATACAAAACAACAAAGAAATGTAACACACAGAAAAGCCAAAATACTCAGGGAAAGGTAGCACTTAACTTCCAAGAGGCTATGGCAGCACCAGGAACTCAGCCGAGATCCAAACACCAGCTATCCACAGGTCCAACTGAAGCTATAAACCGCACAGCATTGTGGGAGACACAACTATAAATAGGGAAAGTTAAATGACCACAATAGCAACAACTGGAGGTTAGAGGTGTGGCCAGTACCAGAAACAAAACAGACGCCTATTGATCCACAAGATAAACCTGTCAGATCAAACCACGTGTTGCCAGTCTCACAGATCTCCTGCCACTCACTGTTGCGGGGACGTCTGTATGTCTTGGTATGTCCGTGACAGATATACAGTACAGACCAAAAGTTTGGACACACCTTCTCATTCAAAGAGTTTTCTTTATTTTCATGACTATGAAAATTGTAGATTCACACTGAAGGCATCAAAACTATGAATTAACACATGTGGAATTATATACATAACCAACAAGTGTGAAACAACTGAAAATAAGTCATATTCTAGGTTCTTCAAAGTAGCCACCTTTTGCTTTGATTACTGCTTTGCACACTCTTGGCATTCTCTTGATGAGCTTCAAGAGGTAGTCCCCTGAAATGGTTTTCACTTCACAGGTGTGCCCTGTCAGGTTTAATAAGTGGGATTTCTTGCCTTATAAATGGGGTTGCGTTGAGGAGAAGTCAGGTGGATACACAGCTGACAGTCCTACTGAATAGACTGTTAGAATTTGTATTATGGCAAGTAAAAAGCAGCTAAGTAAAGAAAAATGAGTGGCCATCATTACTTTAAGAAATGAAGGTCAGTCAGTCAGCCGAAAAATTGGGAAAACTTTGAAAGTAAGGGCTATTTGACCATGAAGGAGAGTGATGGGCTGCTGCGCCAGATGACCTGGCCTCCACAGTCACCGGACCTGAACCCAATCGAGATGGTTTGGGGTGAGCTGGACCGCAGAGTGAAGGCAAAAGGGCCAACAAGTGCTAAGCATCTCTGGGAACTCCTTCAAGACTGTTGGAAGACCATTTCAGGGGACTACCTCTTGAAGCTCATCAAGAGAATGCCAAGAGTGTGCTGAATGAGGAGGGTTGGCACAAAGTAGAGAATGGCAAATGCTAATTGGCATTTGTTGCAGCCAATTACGGTCTGTAGAATACTCTTGTAATGGGGCCCCTTCATTGTAGCAGAGCCTGGGGTCACTGAAAGGATCTTCTGGTTGGCCAGGCCAGCCCTGCCTATGTGCATTGTGCACTTATTTTTAGCCTACAAAAACCCTTTTGTGATCTGTACACAGCGTATATATGTAATAAATGTTATTCGTGTTTTGCCCCTGGAGAAAAGAACATTTTACTCTGTTCCAATATGTACAAGAATCCCTGCCACGCTTGCTGCCGGCACAACTTCTCTTGTTTCACACTTGTTTGTTATGTATATAATTCCACATGTGTTAATTCATAGTTTTGATGCCTTCATAGTCATGAAAATAAAGAAAACTCTTTGAATGAGAAGGTGTGTCCAAACTTTTGGTCTGTACTGTACCTTAGGTCCCTATTAAACCACACGATTTCTGGCCTGTATAATCGATCAGCCGATGATTGATCAAACAGATAAAAGATGCCCGATTATCAGCAGCACATCTCCCTGTGTAATGCGGGGGTTGGGGGGGGGTAGGATTCGTTCCCCCAACATTCAGTTTGCATCGGCCTGTGTAATCAGGCTGACGCATACAAGTGCCAGTAGATGTGTTTTTTTTTTATCCATTTGTGCTCGTACTGCTGAACGTCGAGCAACGTAATATAGCTCTTAAAAGGAATGTGTCGCCTATACTTTTTTTGCCCTACTTAAAACCAGCTAATGATACAGATTGTTTTTTTGTAATCTGTTTTATATTTTCGGATTTTAGATTTGTTAATTAGGTTTCCTGTACATGGTTATGGAGGCAGCCATCTTACCTCAGCTGCTGTTAAGACCATATGCATATGAAGATGTGCCTTTTGTGGGAGAGTTTTCTAGGTATGCTTGATGCAGATGTCATTGCACAGGAAGGGAGAGGAGATAAGTTGTGTCCATCACCTACTGTGAATGGTGGATCCTGTGTTATCAGTACAGATGTGTTATCTTTCATTGTAACCCTGCCTGTTATAATAATGAGATAAGACATGATCTTTAGGCTACTTTCACACTAGCGTTTTTGCTGAATCCGGCCGGGCTCAGCAAAAAACACTTCTGTCACTGATAATACAACCGTCTGCATCCGTTATGAACGGATCTGGTTGTATTATCTTTAACATTGCCAAGACTATTGTGTCTGAGTTAAATGGATCCGTCCCCATTGACTTGCATTGTGGGTCATGCCGGATCGGTCTTGCTCCGCATCCCAGGACGGGATGCAGTTTCCTCTCCGGTATGAGAACGGAATGCATTTTGGAGCGCGTCTGGTTGTAGGACAATACATGTAATGTTGGTTGGCATATTTTATGTAATCTTAGTTCCATCAGTTATGAAGATTTGATGCAGTATAGAATAATTATTTTTTATCCTAATGTCCATATACAGTATATTTTTTGCATTCCTTTGCTCAGTAAGATACATTGGCCTTTACTACCCTATTATGAACATATTTGAAGGCCATAGTAGATTTCCCACCAAAGTGCTGAATGAGGAGGGTTGGCACAAAGTAGAGAATGGAAAATGCTAATTGGCATTTGTTGCAGCCAATTACGGTCTGTAGAATACTCTTGTAATGGGGCCCCTTCATTGTAGCAGAGTCTGGGGTCACTGAAAGGATCTTCTGGTTGGCCAGGCCAGCCCTGCCTATGTGCATTGTGCACTTATTTTTAGCCTACAAAAACCCTTTTGTGATCTGTACACAGCGTATATACAGTACAGACCAAAAGTTTGGACACACCTTCTCATTCAAAGAGTTTTCTTTATTTTCATGACTATGAAGGCATCAAAACTATGAATTAACACATGTGGAATTATATACATAACAAACAAGTGTGAAACAACTGAAAATATGTCATATTCTAGGTTCTTCAAAGTAGCCACCTTTTGCTTTGATTACTGCTTTGCACACTCTTGGCATTCTCTTGATGAGCGTCAAGAGGTAGTCCCCTGAAATGGTCTTCCAACAGTCTTGAAGGAGTTCCCAGAGATGCTTAGCACTTGTTGGCCCTTTTGCCTTCACTCTGCGGTCCAGCTCACCCCAAACCATCTCGATTGGGTTCAGGTCCGGTGACTGTGGAGGCCAGGTCATCTGGCGCAGCACCCCATCACTCTCCTTCATGGTCAAATAGCCCTTACTTTCAAAGTTTTCCCAATTTTTCGACTGACTGACTGACCTTCATTTCTTAAAGTAATGATGGCCACTCGTTTTTCTTTACTTAGCTGCTTTTTTCTTGCCATAATACAAATTCTAACAGTCTATTCAATAGGACTATCAGCTGTGTATCCACCTGACTTCTCCTCAACGCAACTAATGGTCCCAACCCCATTTATAAGGCAAGAAATCCCACTTATTAAACCTGACAGGGCACACCTGTGAAGTGAAAACCATTTCAGGGGACTACCTCTTGAAGCTCATCAAGAGAATGCCAAGAGTGTGCAAAGCAGTAATCAAAGCAAAAGGTGGCTACTTTGAAGAACGTAGAATATGACATATTTTCAGTTGTTTCACACTTGTTTGCTATGTATATAATTCCACATGTGTTAATTCATAGTTTTGATGCCTTAGGTGTGAATCTACAATTTTCATAGTCATGAAAATAAAGAAAACTCTTTGAATGAGAAGGTGTGTCCAAACTTTTGGTCTGTACTGTATGTAATAAATGTTATTCGTGTTTTGCCCCTGGAGAAAAGAACATTTTGCTCTGTTCCAATATGTACAAGAATCCCTGCCACGCTTGCTGCCGGCACAACTTCTCTTCCTGCAGACTATTACTCTTCTCATTGCACATTCGCCACTGCAATTTATGTATATCTCTGATGATAATCCTTCCAGCGAGTGTCTGTTAATATGTCATAATTTCTCCAGGCATGCTCTGCTCACAGCCATGAATGTTTAATTACTATTTGGCTTAAAAAAAAAAAAAGACTGTACAAAATTCTGCAGAAACCATGATTTCTGACTCATAATTTCCTATGCATTGAATACAAGAGGCCACATCTTTGATCCCTTTAAGGCCTTATCATGCTATGCAGTCTTCATTTATCCGGAGTTAAAACTAGGGTTCAATCAATAAAATGAAGCCTTTTATGCTTTTTTTGTTTGGGTTCCACTGCTGGTTTTGCCTTACAATAGCGAAGGTTGTCCTCTTTAAGGCTAGGCTACACGACAACATTGTGTCGCAGCAATTTCACACAACATTTTTTGTAAGGTCTGGGCTACACTGCGATTTATTTTTTATTTTTTTTTTGTAGTGCCACTGATTGATTCTTACTACTGCAGCTGGGTCCAAATAAATGAATTCAATTGAATGCAATCTTGGACTGCAGCTGTCATTCAATAGTTAAAATCAATCAGTTGCGCTACAAAAAGTCGCAGTGTAGCCCAGGCCTAATGATAGTTAATGGTGTCGCACTGTGACATGCTGTCACTGCAACACGACAAGCGCGCAAAAATCCATCCAAGCTGGATTTTGATGCAACTATCTCGTTGCAGTGCAACACAGTTGACTATCATTACAAAAAATGCTGCTCAACACATGTTGCAGTGTGGTTGTACCCATTTTGTCGCGCGACAAATGTCGTCATGTAGCCCTAGCTTAAAGAGATATTCTCACCTCAGACATTCATCGCATATCTACAGGATATGCCATAAATATCTGATAGATGTGGAACCTACGCTGTTTGAGAAGGGACGGTCCTCATCCCACTGTCCACCACATGCTGGCTGCAAGAGGTGGCCTGGTCAGGGAGAGAAGGAAGATCACAGATGTTCCTCCGGTCCCTGTATGGGTTTAGATCATCCCAGGGAGGAGAATCACATTAACTCTTCATGTTATCTCCTCCCAAATCAATCAGAGAGCATAATAGCTCTTTGATTCATGCTGTCATGGTAGAATTTTTGTATGATCCTTAAACAGGGGATCTAACCATATTGTCTGCAATTATGCTAATCTTAAAATTTAGTGTGAAGACATGACTCATGGTGGTATTTGCGTCATCCTCCGCCAATTCCCACTTCAAACGGCAGGAGACCCTCACTTTATTAGCAAACACCTGCGTTACAACCTAAAAATACAAATGAGCCAATAGGAATGTGACATGTGTTTTAGCAACGAGTGACGTATATATCCTCATAGTATGCATCTGTTTAAATTCTTTCTTTATTCAAGTTTTTCAAGTTCAAAAAGCAACATTCTTTTTTACAAGGAAATAATAATGCAGATCAATGTCACATACAAAAAATAAAATTGATATACATAGCATTAAATGTCATGTCATGTATTACAATAAGATTATACAATAAACAAGTGTTAATGTAGAAAAAATCTAACTCTCAAAAAAGTTGTTGAACCTATAACAGTTGTCGCTGGGACGACAGGTAATCAAATAGCAAATTAGGACTGAAGTCTTTATTAATAACACAATAAAATGCTTGCTATTTGTTATGCACCTATTCCACTACAGTTTCCTAATATTTAGGAGTTTAGTCAACTTCTAAATTACTGAGTGTAACAATCCAGTCGGGTCATCCCAGCCGCATGCATCTGGGCGCAATTAAGATACTCCAGCGCGGGGAAATCAAAACTGTGGGAATTCCTTTGTCCAGATACATAGCGTCCCCTCTATAGCCATGTAGCTTTTATACCAAATATTGCAACCCAGGTATATCCAAGATTTAATGATGTTTTAAATAATCCGACCATATCATTGTCCTCCTCTTAAACATAATTCCAAATCTTGGATCGCAAGTTACATTTACCCTTTTAAAGGGCAGGGCAGAACCATTGACCTGGATTGGCATCGCCCTTGATCTGAGTTATAAACACTTCCGGGCATGACCTATAGGAAGAGGTTGCCATTTATAAAACATTGTCAGAATTTAACCCTTTACATTCTAAACACCCACTAGTGTTTGCTAAAATAATCTTTTCTGAGCTTCCCTGATATGGGGTTGATGAAATATTGGTAGAGGTAGTAGACTTATGTCTACGAATACTGACTACATACTACCAATCTTTTTATGTATTACCCATATAAATTTCTGACTTGTACACATCTCACACTGATAAAGATACACACAGAGCAAAAATTAACCTCACATCACATAAAATACACAGTGCAAGATCCCAAAACCATCAACACCCAATTAGCTGATATTAAAACCTTCAAACCTTTCAACCTCCTGATCATCTATAGAGTTATCTTCCCAAATCATGTTTTAATTGCATCAGGCCAGATGACTCTATATAATTACATCAAGTAGAACCCTGGCACACATATCCCTGATACAATACAAATATCACTGACCATCAATTTACCATGGGCATTTGATACCACTATAACAGGCCTGAATCAGATAGACCTCTACGTACAGTAGCCTTCAGGTAACGGCTTAGTGTAAGCTTGTACTTGTAACCACTTCTACCTCCTCGGGTAGCATCAGGGCATCAAACAACTCGCTCAAACATTTAGCATTCTTGATGGGCTTGTCCGTGGATCCAACAGAATCTCTGCTCATCCAGATTAGACCATAATAGTGAGTGATACCGAAGGCATACCTAGAATCTATATTGTTAACAATCTTACCCTCAGCCAGTTTACAAAGTTCAGTGAGTGCCTTCAACTCTGCCTCCTGCTCGGACATTGCTGGAGGGAGTGGTTCTTACTTGACAACATCCGTTTAGGTAGTGATAGAACATCCTGTTCAAAATGATCCATCTTTCAAGAAACTGGAACCATCTACAAGAAGCTCAAAGTCTAGGTATTAATTGGAACTAAATGTACATATACTTTGCCTTTCCTTGACCCCCATGTTCTGCGGATGCAAATACTCTGATAACCCAGAGCGGCGGGGCCGTGCAGGCACTGTACTCTGGCCCCGCTGCTCAGTATGTACTGTATACGTAGTGTTAATCATCATATCTAAACTGCGCTCCCCATGTGTACCGTACTTACCGGTACACACGTCACGCTCCTGTAGTAAGCACTAGCAGCTAGCAGGCAGGCCGGGCTGCAGGCGGCCGTAACTCACTTAGGTCACGTACCTGCTCCGCCTGCTTCATTCATAAAGTATGCGGAGCAGGCACGTGACCTCCGTGAGTTACGGCCGCCTGCAGCCCGGCCTGCCTGCTAGCTGCTAGTGCTTACTACAGGAGCGTGACATGTGTACCGGTAAGTACGGTACGCAGGGGAGCGCAGTTTAGATATGATGATTAACACTACGTATACAGTACATACTGAGCGGCCCCGCCGCTCTCCCTGCCTACTACAGACCCTCCTCACTAATACATCGCAGACTGCGATGTAAATTGCCAGCATTCGCCCGATAAGACGCAGGGGCACTTTCCCCCCACTTTTGGGGGGGGGGAGTGCGTCTTATGGGGCGAAAAATGCGGTACAATGTGTCGGCAGATGAGAACCATTTGGCCCATCTAGTCTGCCCAATATACTGAATACTATGAATAGCCCCTGGCCCTATCTTATATGAAGGATGGCCTTATGCCTATCCCAACTATAGGTCTGTTCAAGTGTTTCACTCACTACATATGAGGTCATTAAACTTAAAGAAGGACTTTTGCTATACTAAAGAAAACTCAGGGTTTGGTTTAGATACAATAGGTAATCAGAAGACTGATTCCTACCTAATGCATCATATATCAGTAAAGAAGAGGTATTGTGAATCACCTTTTCTACTACCCTTAACATCACTTGTCCACACCCCCTGGAGTTTGGTGAAATGTAGCCTGCTCTCCTAAACCAATTCTGCTTTGCTTTTCACAATGCACTAGTCTTACCTAAGATGTCCTGACATACAACATGTAACACATAACCTATATACAATGCAAACATAAAATACACAAGGGCCCATTTGACATCATACACTTTTTACACATAAGAATGTATTGAAGCCCCAAACCAAAAAAAAGAAAATTCATTTGGTGCATCAATTTTTTTATCGAGACGTTCTGTCTGGGTCTGCTTTGTCATTCCTACAAATTACAGTCATCACCTAGTTGGAAGGATTTAAAAGTAAATTAGCAAGAATCCTCCAGGTATTCCTGACGTCCATTATGTATAGCTGCAAAATAAAACCCATAAAACAATTGTTTTCAAAATTAAAAAAATATTCACCCAATATTAAATGTAACAATGAGCTCATTTTTTTTTACTATGTGGATTTTCTATAACCCAATTTTAAATAATCCTACTATATCAATGCTTTCTGATTGTCACTTATGAGGGGTGTCTCCTTTTTCCCCAGAAAAGATGAGCAGTAATTAGCTGTTTAACTCCTCAGATGCTGCTCTCAGTACTGACAGTGGCACCTAGGTAGTTTTACTTAAAAAAAGAGAACTTTGGCCCCATATGCTTTCTTATTGAAAATGTAACATGATATGCCCTATCCATAACAACCCAGATTACAAATGTAATACATTATTTATCAGTCACAGAAAGCAAAAAAAAAATATAATAATAATAATTATTTAGTAAAAATGTTTGTATTGTGCATGTAGTAGTATAACGATAAAAACTCTATATAAGTTTGGGATCGACGTAATGGTACTGACCAACATAATAAAGTTATCATGTTATTTATGCCACACAGTGAATACTGTAAAAATAAATCCCAAAACTATGTTGAAATTGGTTTTTTTTATCCCCCAAAAAATAAGTTAGTAAAATGTATTTTATACATTATATGTACCCCGAAATGGTTCCTTGTCCGAGGGGGTTGAGTGAATGGTATGTCTGGCAGCCATCTAGAAATTTGTACACACATATTCAGATCTATATTTGGGTGCAGATCCTTCTTCTAGCACAGGGATGCCCAACCTGCGGCCCTCCAGCTGTTGCAAAACTACCATTTCCATCATGCCTGGACAACATACAGTTATCGGGGGATGCTGGAAGTTGTAGTTTTGCAACAGCTGTAGAGCCCTAGGTTGGGCATCCCTGTTCTAGTACATTGAATTGGAAGGATAGACAAGTCTCTTTAGATACAGCTAAATGTTTCCACCGATCTTTTATGAACTTTAATGAACCCCTGTTCCTGTTCATCCTTAGAGGGAATCCCTTCCCACAGGTCTTGCTGAAGTAGATCGCTTCTAGAAATCACTTATCCTTGCAGATGATCAGGAGATGCTTCTAGTCTCTTAATTGTATTTTTACGAGGTAGTTTTATTAGAAAGTGCCAGTAGAGAAGAAGCGAGAGTGTGCACTCTTATGTAACCCTAACATCACAATGCTTTTTTATGTTAGGTAGTAATATTAGGCTTGTGGGGGGATTTGTCTTGTGTAAATAACACATGTTCATTTCATAGTGAAAAATTATGCAACTTTGTAATACTCGGACAGATTTATCGGTGTATTTACAGTCGTTCTTCAGTGCTTCTATAGTATAATACCTGGGTATATATGCCAAATTCTACAAACCCTTAAAAGAGTTGCCCTTAGGTCCTGTGGATGTCAAGTGGTTCCCTCGCTTGGAATCCCATCTGTGCGCAGAGCGTAGAGCTGCTAATATGCAGAATCCCCCTGTAGTAGCAACTCAGTTTGAAGTGAGCGGCCAATGGGACTATTTGCCCAGAGCCTCGAGAGTGACTCTTTTATTAGTGGGTTGTCTGTGATGACACAACCCCGTCAATGCCCATCACAGTATATTATACCCTTTTGAGTCTGTATGAACTCTCTCCACATTCATCATGGGTCCCGATGTTATTTCAACATTCATCCCTTTTTTTTTTTTTTTAGAACCGTCCCTCTCCCCATGTCTTCATTTCTATTTCTTTAATTATTTTTTATGAATGTTGATGACTTAAAGAGAACCTGTCACTATGAAATGCAGCGCCATCTACAGGCAGAGCAGAAGGAGCTGAGCAGATTGATATATAGTTTTTTGGGAAAAAAGTGGTCCTGGAAAAAAAACTAAAAGTGGCCCCATGTTGGAGGGCAGGGCCATCAGAGTTGTGCAGAGCAAAATGCCACCCCAGCAGAACCAAATACCACAGTGCAGAACAAAATACTGCCCCGGCAGAACCAAATACCACAGTGCAGAACAAAATACTGCCCCGGCAGAACCAAATACCACAGTGCAGAACAAAATACTACCCCGGCAGAACCAAATACCACAGTGCAGAACAAAATACTACCCCGGCAGAACCAAATACCACAGTGCAGAACAAAATACTGCCCCGGCAGAACCAAATACCACAGTGCAGAACAAAATACTGCCCCGGCAGAACCAAATACCACAGTGCAGAACAAAATACTGCCCCGGCAGAACCAAATACCACAGTGCAGAACAAAATACTGCCCCGGCAGAACCAAATACCACAGTGCAGAACAAAATACTGCCCCGGCAGAACCAAATACCACAGTGCAGAACAAAATACTGCCCCAGCAGAACCAAATACCACAGTGCAGAACAAAATACTGCCCCAGCAGAACCAAATACCACAGTGCAGAACAAAATACTGCCCCGGCAGAACCAAATACCACAGTGCAGAACAAAATACTGCCCCAGCAGAACCAAATACCACCGTGCAGCACAGAATACTGCTACCCATGCCACAGTATGAAACTGTATCATTGCCCTGAGAAGGGCAATATAGTTGAATTCAGACGGGAATCTGCAGCCACTGGCCAAGTGCATAGGGGCCTGATGCTCCTACATTGATTGATTAATGCTGAGAGCATAACATGTGTATGTACCCAGTTGGTGGCCATGAGGAAGCCGTGGGTTTCCCTGGGCATCAGCCCACTGGTAACTTTTCCTGTAGAGTCTATGGCCTGTCCGCCCCTGCTTCATCTGCAGCACATTTTGCCTTTTTTCCAGATCTGGTACATTCTCCTCTTTTCAGAGCTCTTATGTACTCAAACTTTGTAGTGTATTTTAATATTTTCATATTATTCTTATGTGTTGTAAAATTAGTTATTACAAACCCCTGATGAGCACAACCAGTTTGCTTCTATTTAATGCTTATCTGTATTCTATTAAAACCTATTATGAAAATATATTTGCTTTCTGGTAACCATATTATACACCGGCAGCACAGTACATGTGAAGTCCTACTTTGGCTCGCACATTATTTCCTATCTGGGCTGCGTAGACTTTATGCTACTGTAGTAACGCATGTCTAACATTCCACAGGTTTTGCCGTAGCCCAATGCATAAACCAGCACAGCGCATCACCAGCATCTTCTCCATCACCCCCATCAAGCGGCAGCTCCAGCAGCAGCACAGGGCCTTGTGAGTCTGTCACGTCCAGTTTAACATCAACTCCATCTGCAATTCAGAGTCCATCAGGTAAAATCATTCAATTCAGTGTTATCATTTTTCATTGTTTTTTGTTTTACCGTCTCAAAATCGAGATTCACTGATCCAGAATTCTGAAAGATGTTTTTAATCTTTTTATTTTCGTTATGCTTTCTTCATATTGGATTGCAAAGAAAGAAATGGGGGTTAGTCAGCACATCGCAGCGCGCAGGGGCACATCACCATGGCTGAAAGGCTCAAAAGCAAACACAAACACAATGCAACAGCATTCTGCAAACATAAATAACAAAGTAAATACAATAGTGCCATACTCACTATAGAAAATGTATTAATGCTACTTTATAAATGTGAGCTTCTTCGCAAATACATTTTATACAAAATTATTTGTGCCTATCCGCCAATGGCAAGGTGATCTCTATAGGACAGGATCATGGTACCATACTGGCCTCCATTAAACCTACATTCCCTGAGCTTAATGGAGGCCGGTATGGCACCGGCTAGCATTCAGATTAAGGTCAGAATTAGGAAACATCTATCTGAAGTTTTCATTTTGCCACTATTCATAAAGGCAACACGGCAGCGTTTGCGGTACAAGGGGTTGAAAGAGTTTCTTCCCCTATTAGTGGGGGGTGACCATAAGCAGAAGTTATTAAGCAGAGAAGCTTTCTGGATGTTTAAATTGGGAAGTTGTGTGCCAAATGGTTCTTCAAAACAAATGACTTGTTTTTAGTGTGTTGGATTTTTGGATCCCCGGACTTGTTTGTCTTTTGAGGTATGTTGAGCTTTTCCCTCTTTTTTTTGAAGGAGCAGGTGATGGTCATAATCTAATTGTTTCTTGCTCTACCCATGCCCATAAAAGATGGGAGCTCATTTTATTTGTGTATGTCATGATAAAGGACCATTATGTGAGGGTCCGAAACGCGTAGACTGTACATGTATTGAATGTCTGGATTTTTTACCGCAAGCAAATAAATTTCACCTTTTATGGGAAGCTGGATTTTTCAATTTGTTCAGAGTAGCTCCAACATTATTCCATTTTCTACAGTGAGTATGGTACGATTGTATTTACTTTTAATGTTTGCGTTTGCAGAGTGCTGTTGCATTGTGTTTGTCTTTGCTCTTCCTATTGAATCTTATGATTTCTGTTACAAACTTGGCTAGGTGATATCGAGGTCTAAATTAATAACCGCAGCATTAGTCCTTAGATGTACTTATTATTTAGGCCTATTTATGCTAATGTTCAAAACGCTAATCACAATGTGGGGTCTATAGCAAAAGAAGAGGTGACAATAGCCTCACGTCGTCTGTAGAGGACCTGGAGGAGATTTAGTGACAACAGCACCATGCATTGGATCCTGCAGATTAGCAGTGGTCACCAGTGCATTCTTGTATTGTTGCTGTGTCTATGCATGCCATGATTATAGATTCAATAGGACTAGGAAAATCTTGAACAAAAATCGAACGTTGTAGAATTAAAGTATAACTGTCGTATTTTATTTTTTTGGAGTATTGGATTGTGGTGATTAATATCTCCTTGGTGGCCCTATTTCAACTTTTCACTGTGTATTCAATTACCCCTTAATTCCACATTTTTGTCCCCTGTACTGCCTACTTTTACCTGTGCTTAAAATAGGGTTGCTAGGCATGGTCCATCTATCTGTTGAAGGACGGAGCACGCAGAAGCAGGCTGCGTGCAAGGTCACATTACTGACAGCCAGGGACTGTAAGTAAATGATTAAAGCCAGGTCCTCCCCAGCAGCTGATAACAGTGCCTGGGCTGTGTGCACTTCTCCCTGTCCCTGCGCTTGGCAGACTCTCCCTCACTCAGCAGAGCTGGAGAATGCAGAGTTGGAGCAGCGCAGACCAGGGAAGGGAGATCTGCCGTCTGCTCAGTGTATAAATGAAAGCAACATGTGGTAAGAGGACCCCTTTGTGCTGCAGGAGATTAACCCTTTAGGGGGAGGGCTCTGGTTACTGACACTTTTGGGGGGCTATTGTTACTGGCTAGTGAGGGCAGGCGGGATTAGCCTCAGGGTGAGGGCAGTGGCGGCCATCTTAACTGAATAGTGAAATTGCAGTTTTATGCAGACTGGTTGCTAAGGGCTGAATCTTATTAAATATGGGGTAAGTCAGTCTAATAGTAACTGATTCTGGAATATCATGTTATTAGTAACTACATATATGAAAATTGTCTAAATATGACAGTTATCCTTTAAAGAGGACCTTTCACCGATTATTACACTATGAACTAACTATACAGACATGTAGAGCGGCGCCCGGGGATCTCACTGCACTTACTATTATCCCCGGGCGCCGCTCCGTTCTCCCGTTATGTCCTCCGGTATCTCCGTTCCCTAAGTTATGGTAGGCGGAGTCTGCCCTTGTTCTTCTGTAGTGCTGGCCAATCACATTGCAGAGCTCACAGCCTGGGAGAAAATAACCTCCCAGGCTGTGAGCTCTGCGCTGCGATTGGCCAGCGCTAGAGCAGAACAAGGGCAGACTCCGCCTACCATAACTTAGTGACTGGAATCTCCGCCTACTATAACTTAGTGAGCAGAGATACCGGAGGGCATAACGGGAGAACGGAGCGGCGCCCAGGGATAATAGTAAGTGCAGTGAGATCCCCGGGCGCCTCTCTACATGTCTGTATAGTTAGTTCATAGTGTAATAATCGGTGAAAGGTCCTCTTTAAGTTGGTGTCATGCATGAAATGTTAGATATATAGTCCATTTTCTAATTGTGATTTTATAGTTCCGCAGTATATCCTGTAGGTAACCAGTCTCCTATAGTATCCTTTTCATCATTCTATGGAGATAAGTGAAATGTCACCTGTGGAGCTGAAATGAATATTTGCACAGGCGGCAAACACATTCAGATGTAGCAGAGCTAGATTTCCACCAATAAACCATGATATTAAAACCTCTGACAGGTGGAGTGAATAACATTGATTATCTCTTTGCAAAGGCAAGAGGTGGCATGTTTTAAGCTGAAAGTGATTGGTCAGTTCTGGAAGATGTCACATACATCGGACGGGTCTTGTGGAGTCCATGACTCAAAAGGATCCAAGCTTGGTGGACCTACGTAATATTAGGAATTTGGATGTCATATTGTAGCAGATGGGTGTTATCCTCTTGCCCTGTATTTAACATTTGATTGCTTTGAATAAAGAAGTTGTATATTTTCAGCAGAAATGCAATGTACTCCAGTTATCTGATGTTTGTGGTTAGTGTCATCGGGCCTCTCAGAAGCCAGATGTTGATTGTCAGTTTGCATTGGACAGTCCAGTTTCTTAGGCTGGTCATATACATTTAAAACCTGTCAGCTGGTGGCTATCTCGCCCCATCGCGCGCCCCCCTAAGTCGTTAGCTTCCAATTACCTCTGGTGGCTTATTTCCCAGAAAGCAAAAGGATTGGGCATGTTGAAATCCAACATCCCAATCCTTCTCCCCGCCAACAGTTTGGAGATCCCTATGCACAAAGCCAATGGGAAGTCCTCCTAGAAGTTACAATGCCTCCTGGTTTATAAGTGATTTAATTTTCCTGCCAACTTTTACTGTATGTGAATTTGTGTTCTTCTAGCAATAAGGTTTACATCTGGTACAAATCCCCTCCATTAGGAGAGACCTGGCACTCAGGACTAGATTTCATCCGTTCATTTCCCTTTTTTGGTTTTACAAACCCCATTAATTCAAGCATGCAATTAGCACTGGCACAAAGATCAATCAGAGCATTTACTTATTGAAATGAAAATTGCCCAGTGAAGGGAATGCACTTTTAACAGACTTTTAATAGTACATTAAAAGCAGCCGTAAAATGACTCTAATGTAGAGAAGGCTGGCGAGCGGTTCTGACACTTATTCTTCTGCTTATTCCCAATCGTTCATTTTTGTACAAGTTCTTATAGATCAAAAATGGTGTTCCTAAGAGTACTTTCACACTTGCGGCAGAGTGATCCGGCAAGCAGTTCCATCGCCGGAACTGCCTGCTGGATCCGGCAAAACGTATGCCAACTAATGGCATTAGTAAGACTGATCAGCATCCTGATCCGTCTTATAAATGCATTGAAATGCCGGATCCGTCTTTCCGGTGTCATCTGGAAAAACTGATCCGGCATTTATTTTTTTTACATTCTTTGAATGCCGAATCCGGCACTAATACATTCCTATGGGAAAAAAATGCTGGATCCGGCATTCAGACAAGTGTTCCATTTTTTGCGCCGGAGATAAAACCGTAGCATGCTGCGGTTTTATCTCTGTCCTGATCAGTCAAAAAGACTGGACTGAAGACATCCTGATGCCTGCTGAACAGAATGCTCTCCATTCAGAATGCATGGAGATAAAACTGATAAGTTCTTTTCTGGTATTGAGCCCCTAGGACGGAACTCTATGCCGGAAAAGAAAAACTCTAGTGTGAAAGTAGCCTAAGGCTAGGTAAATCCAGTAGTCTGTTCCGTTAGAGGAGCAGACCAGAGCCGGACACCACCGCACACCACTGGATCCCCATTCACTATAATAGGATGTGGTGGGTTTCCGGCATAAATGCCAGCTTTCATCAGGACAAATACTGCTGTGTATATATGCAGAAACCCACCGGATCCTTGTTGGACCCCCTTATAATAAATATGGATCCGGCAGTGTCTGGTTATGCTGGATATGGTGACTCCAGTAGTCTTCTCCTTTGCCAGAACAGACTCCCAGATTTACCGTCCACAGATGTGAACCTACCATAAGATCATGCAGTAGATTAGTAGCTTTATACTTGACTTTCCAGCTCAGTCTACATTCTATTGTGTATTTCATTTAATGAAATGTGAAAAACTCTCCCCTGACTCTACCATAGAGAAGCCTGTCTGGATACCTTCAATGGCCATGTCCTTTCAATGCTGATAACCCCTTTAGGTTTGTTTATCTTGGTGGATTTTCAAATCTGCAGCATGTCCATTTATATTGTAAATCCATTGCCAGATTTGATGCAGAAATTCCCCTTTGACTTCATGGGGGAGGCTATGCACAAATGGAAGCCAAACTTCATTTCACCTGAAGTCGTGTGAGACTTCAGTGAATGAATTCGGCATTCATTTCTGCATCTTCAAAAACATTTCAAATTAGGAGTCCGAAGTCGGGTTTGGTACCAGAACTGACTTTGGATTGCTAATTTTAAATGTTTTTAAAAATGCAGAAATGAATACTGAATTCTTTCACCGAAGTCTTGCGCGGCAATACATGCTGTACGGAGACAGGTCTCCAGACAGCATTAAAACCAAAGTGTTAGAACGAATTGAATAAGGATCTATGATCCGAAGCTCGATTCCCTCAAGCCTTCTCACCACCAATGACCCTTCTCTGGCGCCCTTGCCAGCCTATGTACAATCCAGCCTCCTGCAATGACATCTCTCACATGGAGCAGGGGCTCAGCCCAGGAGGCAGGGTTGTACATAGACTGGCACTGAAGTCAGGGAGGTTTTTTTTTTCCAACCGCTCAACTGTTTTCCGCAGGTGAATTCTGCAGGTAAATGTGCACAACAATGAACACCATTTGGTGCAGATTTGATGATGCAGATTTTTCTGCAAAATTGCTGCAGAAATTTTTAGTAGCAATTCCCAAGGGTGTTCATGTACACTTCGGGGGGATCTTAAGGGCTAAATCCAGATTAGATGTTGTTAGATATGTAAGCCTGTGTTTCCACGCAGCAGAAAATTTCCTCTGCAAAGATGGCGTAAAAATCCATTGCATAATTCGGACAAGTGGATGAAACCAGAAAATAATCTGCAAGAGATCTTACAGAATTAAGAATAAAGCAAGTTTGTGAATGAATTTTGTTGCAGATTTTTTCCACGTAATTTAGGTTTCGCCCGGTCATACCCCATAGGTGTATTCAGACACCGTGGTTAAAACAGATGGAGAAACACATGCATTATAAAGGCAGATACTCGTTCTCCTCTGTGCACCATTCACTGTTGCTGTGACATTCAGGCCCTGTTGTTAATACATTTTTCTTGGGTAATATTCTTTGTTGTCATCCAGAGGAAACCGGAACACAAACCCATCGAAGGACTTATTTTCCACAGAATTAAGCTTTGTATTGTTTGGCAAAGAATTGAGGTTGCAAGTTCCAATTTGAACAGCTGCCAGCCTCCAAACACTGGTGTTATGGTGACCCAAACCTTCTCCTACTGCAAACTTAAGGGGTTCTCTCATCATGGACAATGGGGGCATAGCGCTAGGATATGCCCCCATTGTCTTATAGGTGTCTTATAGGTGGCCCCCGCTCCCATTCATTTGTATGGGGCCGACGGAAATAGCCGAGCCAGTGCTCCGCAATTTTTTTCGCAGGCCCCATAGCAAATGAAAGGAGGGCGGCTGCGCATACGCAGTGTGCCCTCCTTCACTTGCGGGGCTCCTTTCTCGATATAGCCCAGAGGTGGGACCCGCACCTATAAGACAATGGGGACATATCCTAGCTATATGCCCCCATTGTCCATGATGAGACGACCCCTTTAATTTCTAGTACTAAAGAAAAATAGTTTTCTGCTGAAATCAACAGAGATTTCCTTCCATGTATTCACAGCGAGTGCTGTGCTCCAAGAATAATAACACTTTATCCTACTGAACTTTTTCTAGTCGTAGGACGTTAGGTCACTAATTCTACTATTAGCTTATACTCCTGACCTGTAGAGAAGGAGTACAAGTCAGGCCACTTTCACATGGTCAGTATTTGTAAGCCAAAACCAGGAGTGGAAGCTCTTCTGTGTTTTGGACCCAATCCAGGTTTAGGAGGATTATGTATTACCATACACTCATACTTTCTATATTTTCTGTTCTTTGCTTAAATATAGGCATGGGAATGATGTTGCTTTATTTTCTGCATCTCTTTTCATTACACCTACTCCTTTTTGGCACCTAAAGTGAATACCCACCTTCTGCCATCATGTCACTTTTAGGTCATTACGTTCTGTGCTGATTTATTCCTTAAAGGGGTTATCCAGTAATCAATAATGATGACCCATCCTGTGGCGGCAAACTGCAGACCCTATTGATTTATAATTGGGTCTGTAGGGTTCCATGACGGTGTCTATCAGTTTGATGGGCATCATTTTGCTCATTAATGGCCCCACACCACAAAAAGTGAGCCTATTACATGTGAATTAGCATATTATTGGGAATTTATAATCATTTACTCATTGGGCCCAGTGGAAATAAGTTGGCCAACTCCTCTGTTGGTAGTAGATTTGATAGAGGGTCCACCATTTTATCTGCTCTGTTCATCGTAATACATGAGTTGAGGTAATCAGTAAGTAGACTTTATATAGACCAGAGGTGGGTATAATTCCTTGTGGTAAAAAGGTAAGGACCTCAAGTCTTATTAATATAACTAACCTCTCGGCTCTTCACCCTTGTCTTGATATCTGGCATGTACTTGCTTCATTGTCTATGTAAATGCTACTGTTTCAATGTGTCTTAACCCCTGTGCTCACTCCTTTGTGTACTCTCCTATGTTAAATCCTCTTATGACCTGTCACTGTGTTTCCCTCTAGTAAGATCTGGCAGGAAAGGAAGACGGCGAGTCTTTAGTCTATCGGAGGCAGACAGTCACGGAGGACACTGGGTTTAGGCCCTCGAGCTACAACTGCCTCAGTGAGTCTCATTAACGCTAGCGCATCTTCAGCCCGTTCCATGAAGCACATCCATTGATAACTTAGAGTGTGAAAGTAATGATGGTCGCCTGTACACTCACCGATTGTCTTCTGTCAGATTAATCCATCACTTAGTTATTGCTTATTGAAAGGCTATTCATTCATTACTTAGCAGTTTTTTTCCTCTGTTTTCAAAAGTGACATCAGAAAATGGTCACTATTGCAGACGGATTATATCTGGCTTTCCCAAAATCCTGCCCCGTTATGCAGCACTATAGAAGTGACTGAAAAGATATATCTTTCAGGAGTCTGGAAAAGTAGAGAGACATCCACTATGGAAACTGTAATGGAGGCCATACATGAACTGAAAGACCTAGAATTACTTGGAATTTTAGGTGTAAATCTGTTTTACATACATTTTTCACCTCACTTTAAAGGGAGCCTGTCGCTGCATTTACACTTATTAAACTACTGGCAGCGTCCCATTGTATAGCATTTTGAACATGCCTTTTGTTTGGCCTTTTTGTTGTTTGTTTGCAATATAAAATAATCTTTATCCATATGCAAGTGTCATCTATTGTATCTCTGCGATTGCCCAAACCCTTCTGTCCTAACCGTGCATTGCTCTTCCCCTGTCCACTCTATCCCCCTTACCCTCTCCCTGCAATATCACTTATCCCTCTCGGTGAAACCTACAATATTTGTCCCACGCCTGCACATTACAACCGCTACTGTGAGCACCGGCTTCACAACTTGAAATGCAGTACCCCAGACCTGGGGCTATCTGCAAATGTATTTTATATTATTATTATTTATTATTAAAGCACCATTCATTCCATGGCGCTGTACATACGAAAAGGGGTATACATACAATAATACAGACAATTGCAATAAGCTTGAACAAGACGAGTTACAAACTAGTACAAAAGGAGATAGGGCCCTGCCCGCGAGGGCTTACAATCCACAAGGTATAGTTATGTATTGTTATTCTATGTTTTGGCCATAATGTCCAGTAAGGGATATGTTTGGCAAAAGGTTGGCAGGAACACGGCTAACCGTCCTCTTTCTCCCCTCATAGTAGGAGTTGGCTCGTCATGTTTCCTGCCAGGGGAGAGGAAGCACACTTCAGAGCTTCTGTTAGAAATTCTCCAGAGAGATCAACTTTATTCTGTCTCCAAAACATAATAGAGAGACAGAGTGAACAAGTGAGCAGCTGAAAACGACATCAATCGCCAGGGAGCTATGGCCTGAGGGGGTACACTGTGACACAACACTTCATCAGGGCCACCACCACTTCCACCCTCTGCACCAGCTCCTCAGGGGCCCACCACAGGCCCACCAGAAGAAGAGGCAGAGCTGTGAAGCTGATGCCCACAGTGGGACATAGATCACAAGATGTCACTGAGAGGGTTGAGTGATGTCATAGGGCGATGGAGAGGAACTAAGAATGTTAGACCAAGAGGGCTTGGGCATTTGAAGCCCCTCTTGGGGACTTGCATATGGAATAAAGATCGCTTCCTGGTGCAAGCAAACAACACAAAGGCTAACAAAACTATGCTTAAAATGCTATACAGGCATACGAGAAAAGATGCCAAAAGCATCATTAAAGTGACATTCCATTTTAAAGGTTTCATTGATTGAATGTAATTATTTAGAAGGCCTATAATGTTTTATTTTTTCAATTGTGGTAGCTATTTTTTTAAAAATCTTTTTAGATCAGCCATGTTGGAGGCAGCGCAGCACTGTGTGTGTGCGCTTTATGGCAGATACAATAAATGGGTGTTGATTTTCCAAAAAATGTCAGTAGATGGTAATAAAGTACAGCCCCCTCCACAAAGGATCACGGCGAGGCAGGATCACACATACAGAGATTTATCTGTTTGTATAATATTGCTACATACGTTGTCTTATCAAGGCCTCCAGCTGTAAATAAAGCTGCCACACTCTGCTGACCTTGTCCTTGTCTACAGAGACTCGTCCGCTTATTGTTACAGCTCTATTAGGAAGTGTGAAAACTGGAATATTTCAAAATTTCTTTTGTGTTGATAGTAACAAACAAGTGAATCAGCAAAATATAAATATACTTTCAGAATTCATACTGGATAGTTTTGTATGAATAGTATAATAAATAAATACTGTCATTTTCTGATATTAACATCCCTTTCATTTCACCAATTTGTGTCCAAAAAAGTGAGCATGACACTAAAAAACTGCTGCAAAATCTGACAGAATCAATATAATATTTATATTGGAACATAGCAGTTACTGACATGATCTGTAGGAAGAGGATATTCTATTAATAAAAAAATGTACAATTGCCGCAGTTGTGTTACAATAAACCCCTTATTAAAGGGGTTTCTTGGGCATTATGAAAAATATAAGCATGCCTCTGACCTGCTGAAGAAAGATTGTTGCGTTAATACTTACTGCTCCGCTGTTGCTGCCATCCCCGCTGCACTCGCACAGGCTGCGCGCCCTTCTGTCAGCTGCCGAGCTGATGTCTATGCGTCTTTACCTGTTCAGCTGCATAATGGTAAATGCATGTAACCATAATAGTGGATGCAGCTCAACATGATAAAAAGGGCACACATCCGATCAGGACCCAGGAGGAAGAGCGCACAGCCTGTGCGACTGCAGCAGAGATGGCGGCGTCAGCAGACAGATAAGTATTACCAAAACAATCTTTCTGCATCACGTCCAAGTAATGCTTGTATTTTTCATAATTCACCTAAGATTCATACCTGTGATCTCTACACTCAAGGCTGAGCACTTTTCACTAAGCTATAGCCCTTCCACATAGAGAAGACAGACATTACTGGTGACTTTATAATCATATATTGTGCCTGTGACTAAAGCAGTAATATGTAGATTAGCTTTCTGAGCAGATCTCGTGGTGTGTGGTAAGGCTATAAAGTTGTGTAGATGATATGTACATGCTCTAGGACACAGCTCTGCCCTCAGCCTGCTGTCTAGCCCTGTCAATCAAGGGGAGGGGGGAGTGTGCAGAGCACAGGGGGTGTTACAAAGCAGTGCTCAAAGGATTAAGCCCTGCCTGCTGGTGCTCCAACTTGCTAATTTGCATATGAATAAAACACAGATATCTCTGCAGCTGTTTATCATACAGACAAAAGAAAGGTATAGTTTTAATACACATGATGAACCCTACCAGGCAGTATATCTGGTTTAATAGGGTTGATCATGCTGACAGAGGCTCTTGTGTTGTGAAAGAACAACACAATTCCACCAATTTTTAGGGTTTCATTTTATACTATGTTCACTTTGTGATGATAAAGGCATTTTAACTTTATTGTGCGAATCAGTATGATTATGGGAGATACCACATTTTCTCATGGTTTACTACTATTGGAAAATCAAAAAGTTCTCTTTAAAAAAAATACAAGCGATGAGGCAGGCCCTGCTCCATTATAGTGGTGCATTATTATGGTACCAAGGGTTAGCTCCCTACACTCAGTGATGTAACATTATAGCACTAAGCATTCAGGAGTTAGTGTTTTCCAGTCACAAAAGGCTATACCCTGTCAATAGGGTAGGGAATATCCGTTAGATCAATGGTGCTGAGAATGGAGAACCCATGCCCCCGAAATGGATGGAAGGGCTGGTTAAGCGTTCATCTCTCTAGGACGGCTGGAAATAGCCGAGTGCCATACTCTGCTATGTTAGGCAGTCCCATAGCGAATAAGTGGCATGCTTGATTTGCCCCTCTATTGATTTTAATGGCACAGAGCCTCCGACCTCATGATCAGTGGAGGTCCCAGCTGTCAAACCCCTTCTGATCTAATTTGGTATTCTCTATTCTAAGGATATGGAATCAATTCTAACTGGAATACGCTTTTAATCTTGCTTCTACCAATATACTGACCTTGTGTTCAAGGAAATGTCGTGGTTTCAGACTTCTACTTCAAGAAAATCAAGAGAAATGTATTTTACGTGAATTGCCAATATTTTAAATGCTATTCACTTCTTCTAGCTTGGATATTTCATGTTCTGGTCTGTTGATTAATGCTTTCTAAGAAATTGTCAGAGAGACGTCGTTTGCACAGAGCTTGTTCTTAAAGGCTACTGACACCTTTGGGGGCTTTTTTATTACTGCATTTTACTCGTTTTGGAATAAAAATCATTTTTTAGATTATTCTTTATTAAAAAAAATTAACAGTTTTTGTTCTACTGCTTTCTGGAGATCATTTATTTCTGCTTTACAGTGAATCCATCAGGGAGTTGCTCTGACTGCTCGTTCTGTTGCCTTTATTTTTGAAATCCTGACGGCTCAAAGGCCATATTCTTATCAGACTAAGGCCTCATGCACACGGCCGTTGTTTGGCTCCGCATCCGAGCCGCATTTTTTGCGGCTTGGATGCGGACCCATTCACTTCAATGGGGCCACAAAAGATGCGGACAGCACTCCATGTGCTGTCTGCATCTGTTGCACCGTTCCGTGGCCCCGCAAAAAAAATATAGCATGTCCTATTCTTGTCCGTTTTGTCTACAATGGGCCGTCCGTTCCGTTCCGCAAATTGCGGAAGGCACACGGGCGGCTTCCGTTTTTTTGCGGATCCGCGGTTTGTGGACCGCAAACAACGGCACGGTCGTGTGCATGTAGCCTAATAAGAATTTAGCTATAATGAGTGTTTATGAGCTGTCAGGAGTTTGAAGATGAGCGTTACAGATCTAACCATTAGAGCAGCTACCTGATTCACTGTAAAACAGAAGAAAATAGTCTGCAGATACACTGAAAGTGAAGTAGATACATTTCTGATAAACACCAATTGAAGAATAATTTAGAGTCCAAAATGAGTATTCGGATTCGGCACATAACTGACAGGAACGGAGCCTAACATATCACTTTGACGCTAATGGGATGCATTTGGTTTCCGTTCTGGAGAATGTTTTTGCATGCAGGACTTTTCACTCCACTATTTTTGACAAACTCTGAGACGGAAGCCCCGAATGAAGCCTCCAATGCAGATGTGAATGTCACCTTAGTCTCAGAGAAGTCCCATGGCTCAAAAACATGAGACTTGTCTGCAACTAGCTGTTGCACAACTGTTTTCAGACCATGATTTGGCTGTTAAAACGGCCAGTTGCACCTGACTTGCTTTGGTCTATGATGTCAAAGTAGCCATGCAACCTATGACCAAAAATCCAGCAGTGTTGTATTTTTGTGATTTGTCACAGCAGGTCATGCATTGAATCATGACCCCATTGATAACTGACAATGCAATTTTCATGTTTCTGTGTAACCTTGAAGAAGTCCGGCTGGGTGTTACCAGCTGCGACTGTGTCCCTGCACTGTCTGACATGACCAGTCAGTGCTGCTAGTGTCATACTGTGCACACCACGAACTGGTAACACCCAGCTGGACCTTCTTCACAAACTGCTACCAATTCATTCATAACTTTAACAGGAATAATTAAGGAATGACACAACATAGAATCATAAGAATAGATGCTGCACACATTGACAAAAAAAAATCCGCCAAGAAGAAGGCGACAGAATCAAATAAAACTTTCTATGTGTGAATGTAATGATTATACATGTCAGTGACTACAATAGTAGAGTGAAAGGATATGTTTATTGGGGAAAACTATACCATTGAAAGGAGGCTGTAGAGTTGGGCTGCCCCTAGCTTGGATACAAGATGAGATACGGTTGGGCACGGAGGAATACACGTTCTGTATGGTATCCTGAGGCACATTTACCCACAGATCTTGCAGCTGGGCCTGTAGATCCTGCACACTGGTAGATTGGCGAAGCTGATCCCATAATTGCTCGATTGGCGATAAATCTGATGACAAGGCAGGCAAGGAATTATTGCAATCTGGCAGGGACAGTGCTGGGAATCTGTTGCTGTATGTGGACAAGCATCATCCTGCTGAAATATCCCAGAGGCAACCCATGTCTGCACATATCGCTGAGCTGTAGGACTACTAAGGGTGACTGACTGTTCTATGTGATTGCTCCGCCGCTCATCACACCAACAGTTATGGCAGTGTCACTCCACAGCAAAGGTGGAATTGAAACGCTCACAAGGCCTCCATACTGTAACTTGACCATTGTCAGATCCCAAAGAGAACCTGGATATGTTCTATCTACTGTTGGTCTATCTAATCCCCCCAGAGCCTGTTCACTATTTATCCATGCCCTCACATAACCACTGCTCCCAACACCTAACAGCTAGGTGAGAATGGTCTAGATGGGGGGCAGTTTGTTGAAATTACCATCCTGCTTCTCTCCATCCATTGATGCACCCCCTCTCAAAGTCTGTCAACTGGGCAAAATGTCTTCAAGGGTATTGTAGAGCAGTCAACAGTCTCTAACTAAGGCCTCTTGCCCACCACCGTATGACCTCCGAGATATACGGTCCGTGAGCGGGCCATATATCCCGGAGCGGCATTGATCGTACGCACAGAAGCGCACAGCATCATAGATTTAAATTTTGCCTGCATATGTTTTCAAGAAATTTGAGTAAGCCGCAGTACTTCCAAACCGACGTTCATTTAAATGGTCACTAAAGGCTTGGTTGCGCTGCCCAAATGTCGGGCAGATTATCAGGAACAACCGTTCCAACGAACGCTAGTTCCCAATAATTGGCCCTTGTGAAGGTGCCGCACATCACCCGATGAACGAGCAAAATGCTAGTTAATCACAAGAAAGGATCTTTGGTTCAGACCACCTCAATCATCGTTTCTGGGCAGCAATGATCTGGTGCTCAGAAACAATGAATTTGTAGGAGGACAGGCAATAGTAGTAGCCATCGCTCGCCCTTATACATTGGAGGTCATCGTTGTATGTAAATACAGGCTTTCACCTCCACTGACTAGCAGGCAATTATTGGGAAGGAATGCTACCTTCCCGATAATTGTTCATCAGTGCAATGTAAATGTGCCTTTACTTTTTGCACAACTTTGAATAAATCAATAGTACAAGAGACCATAAAAAAACTTTTAATATTGTCCAGGACATATCCACTCCACTGAAGGATCAGATTACACATGTCAGTACAAGTCTATGGTGAGGTGAGGGTGAGGAGTGAGTAGGAGCAGCGTGAGACAAGACTCCAGGAGAGACGACAAACTGCAGCTAAGAAAGAAGTTTATGTCTCAGCCCAAGTGATATATTCACAACCATACAGATCAGTATTTCTCTGTAATGTCCTCCATGATACTGGGGCTGCTTCTGAGTGAAGCCTCATCATGCGACTGTATTTTCGGTCTGCATCCCATCTGCATTTTTTGCAGATCAAATCCCGATCTATTCATTTCTGTGGAGCTGCAGAAAAATGCAGACAGTACATGGATTCTATACAGTTAACGTGGCTTGTCTCTATCCCAGTTTGTTCGGATATCCACCATCCTTATAAACTGTTGCATAAATGTAAACTTGGGAAATTTCATTTCATTTTTCTTTTCTTGCTTTATCAAAAAAAAGATTAAAACATGCTTAGCAAAATAGTTATTATAAAAACCTTATTCCTTTTGCTTGTTCAGCATCCATGTATCGCTAGTGAGAATATGCCCTAAGGAAAAATACGCCAAGCGGAGTGCACGGAGTATGCATGAATATACACTGCTCAAAAAAATAAAGGGAACACAAAAATAACACATCCTAGATCTTAGTTAATTAAATATTCTTCTGAAATACTTTGTTCTTTACATAGTTGAATGTGCTGACAACAAAATCACACAAAAATAAAAAAAATGGAAATCAAATTTTTCAACCCATGGAGGTCTGGATTTGGAGTCACACTCAAAATTAAAGTGGAAAAACACACTACAGGCTGATCCAACTTTGATGTAATGTCCTTAAAACAAGTCAAAATGAGGCTCAGTAGTGTGTGTGGCCTCCACGTGCCTGTATGACCTCCCTACAACGCCTGTGCATGCTCCTGATGAGGTGGCGGACGGTCTCCTGAGGGATCTCCTCCCAGACTTGGACTAAAGCTTCTGCCAACCCCTGGACAGTCTGTGGTGCAACGTGACGTTGGTGGATAGAGCGAGACATGATGTCCCATATGTGCTCAATTAGATTCAGGTCTGGGGAACGGGCGGGCCAGTCCATAGCATCAATGCCTTCGTCTTGCAGGAACTGCTGACACACTCCAGCCACATGAGGTCTAGCATTGTCTTCCATCAGGAGAAACCCAGGGCCAACCGCACCAGCATATGATCTCACAGGGGGTCTGAGGATCTCATCTCGGTACCTAATGGCAGTCAGGCTACCTCTGGCGAGCACATGGAGGGCTGTGCGGCCCTCCAAAGAAATGCCACCCCACACCATTACTGACCCAATGCCAAACCGGTCATGCTGGAGGATGTTGCAGGCAGCAGAACCTTCTCCACGGCGTCTCCAGACTCTGTCACGTCTGTCACATGTGCTCAGTGTGAACCTGCTTTCATCTGTGAAGAGCACAGGGCGCCAGTGGCGAATTTGCCAATCTTGGTGTTCTCTGGCAAATGCCAAACGTCCTGCAAGGTGTTGGGCTGTAAGCACAACAACCCCCACCTGTGGACGTCGGGCCCTCATATCACCCTCATGAAGTCTGTTTCTGACCGTTTGAGCAGACACATGCACATTTGTGGCCTGCTGGAGGTCATTTTGCAGGGCTCTGGCAGTGCTCCTCCTGTTCCTCCTTGCACAAAGGCGGAGGTAGCGGTCCTGCTGCTGGGTTGTTGCCCTCCTACGGCCTCCTCCACGTCTCCTGATGTACTGGCCTGATGTACTGGCCTGTCTCCTGGTAGCGCCTCCATGCTCTGGACACTACGCTGACAGACACAGCAAACCTTCTTGCCACAGCTCGCATTGATGTGCCATCCTGGATAAGCTGTCCTACCTGAGCCACTTGTGTGGGTTGTAGACTCCGTCTAATGCTACCACTAGAGTGAAAGCAGCATTCAAAAGTGACCAAAACATCAGCCAGGAAGCATAGGAACTGAGAAGTGGTCTGTGGTCACCACCTGCAGAAGCACTCCTTTATTGGGGGTGTCTTGCTAATTGCCTATAATTTCCACCTGTTGTCTATCCCATTTGCACAACAGCATGTGAAATTGATTGTCACTCAGTGTTGCTTCCTAAGTGGACAGTTTGATTTCACAGAAGTGTGATTAACTTGGAGTTACATTGTGTTGTTTAAGTGTTCCCTTTATTTTTTTGAGCAGTGTATATTCATGGTATGTTACAGTAAGACGCGTCCCTGATCAAGTCACATTACAGTGGAAAGTCTATTTATTTTCCAGAGTTGCTTGATCTCCATTTGCCGTGTCTCACTCGCTTGTAAAGGGAGTAGTTCTACTTATAGGTCTATATTAACAAATTACTTTAAATACAGATACCAGATTCAGTCTTCACACTAAGGCTAGTTTCACTCTAGCGGCAAGGGACTTCGGCAGGCTGTTCCGGTGAGTGAACAGCCTGTCGGATCCGTCCTGCCGCTAGTGCACACGTGCCCCCGGACTACCGCTCCGACCTAATTGACTATAATTGGGGTGGGGCGGAGTTCCAGCAGCGCATGGCGAGAGGCCACCGGAATAAAAGTACGCCATTATAATGAAGTAAAGAGAATATCTCAGAATTTTTTTTGTAACAAAAAGTAAATTAGAAAAGTAACTGGTTTCTCATGCCGAATTAAATAAAAATAACATTTAATGGCGGCAAAAACCCTTTAAAGAAACACTCCAGGAAGAACGGATACATTGTATGCCTAGTGCAGGACCTGAGAGGGTGGTGTACGATGTCTGATGTTCTTTGAATCTCTATGTCATATACTTCCACTTCAGACCTAGCCATGGTATATGACTTCTTCCTTTATGTCTCACAATCTACATCTTATTTTATCCAGTGACAACTCAGGTTTATACATCATGCCTCATGCACACAAATGTATTTTTGGTCTGCATCCCCCCCTTATTTTTGCGGATCCTATGCATACCTATTCATTTCTACAGGGCTGCAAAAATGCAGACAGAATACGGATGTCTTCCGTGTCTTGTCCACATCTGTGCGGCCGTTGTGCAAACACAGCTGGTATCCGTATTTTGCAGATCCGTGGTTTGCCTTAGATTATGAGCCCCAGTAGGGACAGGGACTGTAAGTGCTATGTAAATGAATAAAATATTAGGGTATGCATTGGATGCTATAACCTAACATGGAACAGTTTTTTTCTGTTCTCAATTATCAAAAACTCATGGGGCCTGCAACCCTGACATTTCATTTATTGGAAGGTATTGGGGCTGGATATTTCAGCAATGTACGATATACAAGTGGCAGCTGCAGCCAGTGGTATGTATAGTAATGTATAGTAGTTGGTATACTATGTTAGGTTCTGTTCACATTGTATGTTAATAGGGTCCATCAGAGTTTCTGTTTACTTTTTTGATATTCTGTTCTTGTGTTAAAAACACCTGAATCCTGAGGAGCGGCGCTACAATCAGTAGAGTCTGTCCAGATCTGGCATAGCTATCATGGCTCTGATATGATTGGAAGCCATGGTGCTTGTGTGAACAGAGCTTTACGTGTCATCCTTTTGTTTTTCTTCCTTGACCCTTCCTTGTTTTCCCCAGCGTTTGACTGTTTTTTAGACCGTTATTGCTATATTTCCCCATGTAGCATTTGTGAACCTCCATATGCATCTGTTCTACTGACTATAAAATGAAGCCATACCTTTACATTAATGATGTCAATTTTCTTTTACCAGATGAATCTCCCACTCCTGACCAACCTCCAGTGACCATTTACAGTCAGATGGAGTCCAGCGATGACACTCAGTACACCGGCTCCAGAACTAGGAAAAGTTCCTTGCGAAAGGCAGATGGTGAAATAACAAACTTGGCCCCCAGCCTGACTCCAGCACCCCAGCCAACCATCTCCTTAATATCTGATGATACTGATGCGCTCAGCGTGGAATCTCTAACATTGGTTCCACCTGTCGAGAGTATTCATACATTCAGTTTCATTATGGAAGCTTCAGAAGAACCTGGAGACTATATCCAGAAAGGAGATGAAAATGCTGAGCTTAGCATGACTGGAAAAGCTGATCTCCATACAGAGCAAGAAGAAGATGAGCATTGAGAATGGAAATCATTTCTCATCTATTTTTACAATGTAAAGTGTAAAGCCATATTATCAGCCTTGTTAAATTGGAAACTGGGACTGTATCTGGTGTGTTCTCCAAGGCTGAGAATTACCAATGACTAAACCCTGGTACCATGAAAACATTGTCACCTCCAAGCTGTCTACAGACATTCAATATGCACATTCATGGAAAAGAGCTAACGGCCTGCTACTGTATATGCTGCACACATCTCCCTCATGTTGCTACTATGCTACGTTTTATCTACTAAGATTAGGACAGACCAAAACCACTTCGATGACCATGAATGCATTCATAGTCTTGATACTTTCTGTCCCACCTTGTCATTTTGTTGTAAATGTCTCTCTGTAAGGCCTCATTCACACATACGTGGACCATGGTCCGTGAAAACCCGACCTGCTGAGTGCACAAGTGCACGGCGTCATTGGTTGCTATGACGCCATGCGCTTCGTGCCGCCGCCACTGTACAGTTATACACTCGTACGAGCGTATACAGCGGCGGCACGAAGCGTATGGGCCGGGTTTTCACGGACCGTGGTCCACATATGTGTGAATGAAGCCTAAGGCAAATTTTAAATCATTTTTTGGATGGCATTTGTCTTACATGAGGCGGAAAGTAGTACTTTGCACTGTTTGGCATTTTGGACTATTTCTTTACACAGCCTGTACCGGTATTATTTATGTCTTTTAGATGGTTTATTTCTATTTCACAGTTTGATTTTGTTTGTTTTTTTCGTTTTCTTGGCTACCATCTTGGTTTCTAAGACACCAGCAACAGCTATGAGGGCAAAGAGAATTAGCTGTGCTGCCTCTAGGGGTTTCCAGCGAATATGTGACAAGTCGTAAGAATGATCAAATGTGGAGGTTAAGTCGATGGAAATTTCCCAATCTTGTAAATAATGGTCACTCTCCTTTGAGTATACAGTTGCTACAAAAACCACAGTGTGCTCACACAACGTTTCTTAAAGGGTTTTTCTAAGACTTTTCTACTGATGATCTGTACTCTAGTCCTGGGACCCTGCCGATCAGCTGGAACCGGTGCTTGCATTGGATACGTCATTAGTAGAAAAGTCTCGGAAAACCTCTTTATTGCCCATTGACTTCAGTGAAGGGCAACTGCACATGTGCAGTTACCTTACCACCTTATACCTTATGAATGAGAGAAACCCACATTCACTAGACCAGGGGTCACCCACCAGAAGTTCTCCAGCTGACTGCCAGTGCATACAGGGAGTTGTAGTTCTGCAACACCCAGACCGCCACAGGTTGGGAGTCACTGGTCTAGGCAATACACCTAACAGTCCCCATCTCAGATATGTCTGAATGTTATAGTTTTTGACTGTTACCCTTCACAACCATCATACAACAACTTTCATGTGCTCTGGTGCATTACATCATTCTTCCTCTGAAATAAATAATGGAATACAGTGTACAGATTAGACACATGGAGGCAAACCTAATTAAAGTTTATTCAGTTTTACGTCTTCCCCGTCTGTAATATATGGGTGTATGCATTCATTGCTATTCACTGCGCTCGCTAAGAACTCCTACTTTTCATTTCTATGGTTTCTAGTCTAATATAGATACAAGTCTGACAATAATTAAGGGCAATGCTTCTTTTTGTTCATATTTCTGGACTGTAGTCATAATTTAAGTTAAACCCACTGTATGTATAAGTAGTCAGGTGCACTGTATATAGAGATGAGTTCTGAGGACTTCTCATTCATCCCTGTTTTTACAGTATCTGTATTATCAGTGTATAGTCATAGCATGCTTTTTTAGTTTCTTTGATACATTCCTAGGAAGTGCAGTAGTGCATGCCACGCTCTCAGCCTCTCATGTCTTCATCTTTATTTTCAGAGTGTTAATCTCACTTCATCTGAGCTCCCACAATTCATACACTGCTGTGTCTTGTCTAGCAGCAATGGGCTTATATTTTGTGTATTTTAGATTATTTTATTAGCCTAATAACACTATCCTTCCCAGTTACCGTATTTTTGTTCCATAAGATGCACCACCCCCAAAGTGGGGGGAAATGTTAGTGCGTCTTATAAAGTGAATAGTAATAAGCGCTTCCATTATGGATGCACTCGTTAGTACACAGTAGGACCAGGAAGCAGTGAATATAGTGCTCCTCGTGCTGGCTTTACTCACCACTCCCTGGTTTTCTGCTGGCACCACACTGTGCTGTGTCCTGATTGCGTAGAGCATCAGGACGTAACGCACGTAAGTGTGCAAATATGACCTGACGCTGTGCGATGTCAGGTCACAGTGCAGCACTGCAAGAAGAGAGAGCTGGGTCTCCCAAGTGGCGGTGCCATCTAGAACAGGAAAGGTAAGTTATTTTATTTACTTGTCTGATGTATGTCTGATCTGAGGTCTGATAAGAATTGGGGGTCTGATGAAGATTGGGAGTCTGATTTCGGGGTGAAGTCTGATGAGGAATGGGGGTCTGATGAAGATTGGGGGTCTGATGAAAAATATTTTTTTTCTTATTTTCCTTCTTTAAAACATAGGTGCCTTTTATGGTCAGGTGCATCTTACAGAGCGAAAAATACGATACTTCATGTTTGGCAGGAACACAGTTACACTTCCATCATCCGTATTGGTTTAACAGTACCCATGGAAGAACTGGTTGTGTCACTGTCCATGATTGTCAGACAAGGAATGATCAATTTTAGAAAACCTATGGTAGCTTGCAACGGCCTACAAATAAGAGTGGGGGGGCATAACTGGGACACCTATTATGTTGTCAGGATTTGTTACCCAGGACCGAAGGGTCTATTTTTTGTTGTCCATGCTAATAATGCAGTTCCTCTATAGAGGAGTCTTGCAGAGGTCCTGGCCACCCAATAGCAGATGGGATGGGGCCAACAAGGGTCTATAACAGCCACACACTATGCCAGGACCAAAAGAAAAACAAGCATACCGAAAAGTGTAATTGTGTTTGTAAAAGTGAGTGCTTACTGGATCTCAACAGTTGCTCAATAAATCTATTTATTTATAATATTTAGTACATTACATTTTTTTGAATAGTGGTTTATGCTATCATTTGGCTTCTTGTCATCCAAAGTTTATACTGCACTCACTATGCATCTTGATTAGGCAAGAACATTTTAAGAAATGTGTTTCCCTCTTTTGTTGTTGTAGGCCCCATGGGTTTTATAGGTCTTTATAGCAAGCAAATATGTTGTGGCAATTGGCATATAAGAGAACGTTGTCCCAGAATTTTCAGTGTCTCAGCCATTGTTCAGAAGGTGCACACTGATAATCTCCTCCATTTAGGAAGGATATGTTAGTCTGTGTATACTGTACATAGACTATTTATTTCTGCTACTGCAGAGGAACATACAGTAAAACCACCGCCTTCTACATGTGTAGACTTATTGAGGCACCAAAGTTACATCCTTGGGGCCACAGCCAATGCATTTATGCAGGTTTCTACAGGTTCATAATGATGTGGGAAGTATTTTAGTTCACAATAAATTAATCATAAGTAAATGAAAACTCAATTATAATATTTAGAAAAATGTTCTCTACATTGTTTAAGTATTTTTGTTTAATGAGAGAAAAAAACCTGGTAAGTCTTGTGACTCAAGTCTACTGGGAATCGCATTACAAGCCATTACACTAATCACTTGGAACATGATTCAGGAATAGAGCCAACCTCTCCCATCATACAACTGTGTCTCCTCCTAGAGTATTGCATCAAAGAGCGTGCATAGCCCAATACATGTTCGTACAGCCCTTCACCTCCATTACACAGTAATACATCACACAGACCAGCCTTCCCTTGTACAGAAAACAATCATACATCCCTGTACTCCATCTTGTAGTATTTCAGAATGTAACTTCCCCTCATCTTGCTGTATCCTATATCCAGTCTTGTACTTCCACCTAATCCTGGACCATCCTTGTTCATCATGTTCCTATTAACTGCATTCTCTTGTGTCACATAAGCCATTAGACAGGATAACTACTTCTCTCTAAACAAGGGCAAAAAAATGAAGTGTAAAAAGAGTAGTGTAACATAAAACGGTAGGCTTAAAGAAGGCCCTGTGAGGCCTAAACGTTGCCTTTTTACTACTGTACTGCCCCTGTGAACCAATAAAAGATTAATTTTAAACTTCAGACCTCTGCACTGGAGTTTCTCTTCTATCATAAAAAAGTAGGATTTACTGAAACTTTATATGTGTGACTGTAATGAAGTGATTGTAAGTAATTACAATGTTAGAGCGAAAGCATTAGTTTATTGGGCACAACTATACAGTAGAAAGGAGGCTCTAGTGCCCAGTTGGGCTGGCTCTAGCCTGGATACAAGATGAGATACTGTTGAGCATAAAGGCAGCCCGTTTGCCCACAGATGTTGCAGCTGGGCCTGTAGATCCTGCCCACACTTTGGTTGCTGAAGCTGGCGTCCCATCTGGTTCTATAAATGCTCAATTTGCGCTAAATCTATTGACTGGGCAGGCCAAGAAAGTGTTGCAATCTGGTAGAGACATTTTTGGGAAACCCTTCTTGTGTGTTTTTGAGCGAGAATTATCGTGCTGGTAAAATGCCAGTTTGAAACCCTGCAATAAGAGGGCAACACATGATGCTGCCGAATGTCCTACACATATTTCTGAGCTGTTAGTATCACAGGGCAGTGTGTTGCTCCACATCAAAAGCAGGATTGAAACACTCACCACAAGGCCTTCATACTGTATTTTCCTGCGTATAAGACTACTTTTTAACACATGAAAATCTTCTCAAAAGTCGGGGGTCGTCTTATACGCCGGGTGTCGTCTTATATGCCGGTATACGGCATGCTGAAACTTACTTCCTAGCCGGACTGGAGAAGCTGTCCTTCTTCAGGGACAGGCGCCCTCTAGCTGATCCACCGTGCGCTGCATCCCCGCCAGCCGCTCCTGAAGCAGCCCCCTCTCCCTGCTCTCAGTGGTTTTCTCATGCCGGCAGTATCACATTGCGTACTACCGCTCAGATCGTCTTGAAGACAGGGAGGGCTGGGCAGGCAGGGAGAGCTGACCCACCCAATGCAAGCAGGCTTTGTATGCAGTGTGCACAGAAAATACCGGTACATCGCTTGCCGTGATTGGCTGGTTGTTGTATAATGGGTTAGATTGACGATTCTGAGGGAAGGCAGGGGGAAGCAGGAGCATCTGCACTTCAGCCAATTCTAATGTTGGAACGACGAATCTCTAATGAAGTTTGGTGTGCATCTTATCTGTGGTGAAAAAGCAGTCTATCTGGGGAGCAGATACATGTGGTGAATACAGTACAGCACCAGTATCTGTACATACAATACAGCACCAGTATCTGTACATACAGTACAGCACCAGTATCTGTACATACAGTACAGCACCAGTATCTGTACATACAGTACAGCACCCGTATCTGTACATACAGTACAGCACCGGTATCTGTACATACAGTACAGCACCCGTATCTGTACATACAGTACAGCACCGGTATCTGTACAAACAGTACAGCACCGGTATCTGTACAAACAGTACAGCACCGGTATCTGTACAAACAGTACAGCACCGGTATCTGTACAAACAGTACAGCACCGGTATCTGTACAAACAGTACAGCACCGGTATCTGTACAAACAGTACAGCACCGGTATCTGTACAAACAGTACAGCACCGGTATCTGTACATACAGGGAGTGCAGAATTATTAGGCAAGTTGTATTTTTGAGGATTAATTTTATTATTGAACAACAACCATGTTCTCAATGAACCCAAAAAACTCATTAATATCAAAGCTGAATATTTTTGGAAGTAGTTTTTAGTTTGTTTTAATTTTAGCTATTTTAGGGGGATATCTGTGTGTGCAGGTGACTATTACTGTGCATAATTATTAGGCAACTTAACAAAAAACAAATATATACCCATTTCAATTATTTATTTTTACCAGTGAAACCAATATAACATCTCAACATTCACAAATATACATTTCTGACATTCAAAAACAAATCAGTGACCAATATAGCCACCTTTCTTTGCAAGGACACTCAAAAGCCTGCCATCCATGGATTCTGTCAGTGTTTTGATCTGTTCACCATCAACATTGCGTGCAGCAGCAACCACAGCCTCCCAGACACTGTTCAGAGAGGTGTACTGTTTTCCCTCCTTGTAAATCTCACATTTGATGATGGACCACAGGTTCTCAATGGGGTTAAGATCAGGTGAACAAGGAGGCCATGTCATTAGATTTTCTTCTTTTATACCCTTTCTTGCCAGCCACGCTGTGGAGTACTTGGACGCGTGTGATGGAGCATTGTCCTGCATGAAAATCATGTTTTTCTTGAAGGATGCAGACTTCTTCCTGTACCACTGCTTGAAGAAGGTGTCTTCCAGAAACTGGCAGTAGGACTGAGAGTTGAGCTTGACTCCATCCTCAACCCGAAAAGGCCCCACAAGCTCATCTTTGATGATACCAGCACAAACCAGTACTCCACCTCCACCTTGCTGGCGTCTGAGTCGGACTGGAGCTCTCTGCCCTTTACCAATCCAGCCACGGGCCTATCCATCTGGCCCATCAAGACTCACTCTCATTTCATCAGTCCATAAAACCTTAGAAAAATCAGTCTTGAGATATTTCTTGGCCCAGTCTTGACGTTTCAGCTTGTGTGTCTTGTTCAGTGGTGGTCGTCTTTCAGCCTTTCTTACCTTGGCCATGTCTCTGAGTATTGCACACCTTGTGCTTTTGGGCACTCCAGTGATGTTGCAGCTCTGAAATATGGCCAAACTGGTGGCAAGTGGCATCTTTGCAGCTGCACGCTTGACTTTTCTCAGTTCATGTGCAGTTATTTTGCGCCTTGGTTTTTCCACACGCTTCTTGCGACCCTGTTGACTATTTTGAATGAAACGCTTGATTGTTCGATGATCACGCTTCAGAAGCTTTGCAATTTTAAGAGTGCTGCATCCCTCTGCAAGATATCTCACTATTTTTGACTTTTCTGAGCCTGTCAAGTCCTTCTTTTGACCCATTTTGCCAAAGGAAAGAAAGTTGCCTAATAATTATGCACACCTGATATAGGGTGTTGATGTCATTAGACCACACCCCTTCTCATTACAGAGATGCACATCACCTAATATGCTTAATTGGTAGTAGGCTTTCGAGCCTATACAGCTTGGAGTAAGACAACATGCATAAAGAGGATGATGTGGTCAAAATACTCATTTGCCTAATAATTCTGCACTCCCTGTACAGTACAGCACCGATATCTGTACATACAGTACAGAACCAGTATCTGTACATACAGTACAGCACCCGTATCTGTACAAACAGTACAGCACCCGTATCTGTACATACAATACAGCACCAGTATCTGTACATACAGTACAGCACCCGTATCTGTACATACAGTACAGCACCCGTATCTGTACATAGATTACAGCACCAGTATCTGTACATACAGTACAGCACCAGTATCTGTACATACAGTACAGCACCCGTATCTGTACATACAGTACAGCACCCGTATCTGTACATACAGTACAGCACCGGTATCTGTACATACAGTACAGCACCGGTATCTGTACATACAGTACAGCACCCGTATCTGTACAAACAGTACAGCACCCGTATCTGTACATACAGTACAGCACCCGTATGTGTACATACAGTACAGCACTGGTATGTGTACAAACAGTACAGCACCGGTATCTGTGCATACAGTACAGCACCGGTATCTGTGCATACAGTACAGCACCCGTATCTGTGCATACAGTACAGCACCCGTATCTGTGCATACAGTACAGCACCCGTATCTGTGCATACAGTACAGCACCCGTATCTGTGCATACAGTACAGCACCAGTATCTGTACTCACAGTACAGCACCAGTATCTGTACATACAGTACAGCACCAGTATCTGTACATACAGTACTGCACCAGTATCTGTACATACAGTACAGCACCAGGATCTGTACATACAGTACAGCACCAGGATCTGTACATACAGTACAGCACCAGGATCTGTACATACAGTACAGCACCCGTATCTGTACATACAGTACAGCACCCGTATCTGTACATACAGTACAGCACCCGTATCTGTACATACAGTACAGCACCAGTATCTGTACATACAGTACAGCACCCGTATCTGTGCATACAGCACAGCACCCGTATCTGTGCATACAGCACAGCATCCGTATCTGTGCATACAGCACAGCACCCGTATCTGTGCATACAGCACAGCACCCGTATCTGTGCATACAGTACAGCACCAGTATCTGTACTCACAGTACAGCACCAGTATCTGTACATACAGTACAACACCCGTATCTGTACATACAGTACAGCACCGGTATCTGTACATACAGTACCCGTATCTGTACATACAGTACAGCACCCGTATCTGTACAAACAGTACAGCACCGGTATCTGTACATACAGTACAGCACCGGTATCTGTACATACAGTACAGCACCCGTATCTGTACATACAGTACAGCACCCGTATCTGTACAAACAGTACTGCACCGGTATCTGTACATACAGTACAGCACCGGTATCTGTACATACAGTACAGCACCGGTATCTGTACATACAGTACAGCACCGGTATCTGTACATACAGTACAGCACCGGTATCTGTACATACAGTACAGCACCGGTATCTGTACATACAGTACAGCACCCGTATCTGTACATACAGTACAGCACCGGTATCTGTACATACAGTACAGCACCAGGATCTGTACATACAGTACAGCACCAGGATCTGTACATACAGTACAGCACCGGTATCTGTACAAACAGTACAGCACCAGTATCTGTACTGGTTCATACAGTACAGCACCAGTACATACAGTACAGTATACTGGGCTATGGGGTAGAGTGGCAAGACGAAAGCCTTTTCTTACGAAGAAAAATATCCAAGCCAGGCTACATTTAGCAAAAACACATCTGAAGTCTCCCAAAAGCATGTGGGAAAAGGTGTTCTGTTCTGATGAAACCAAGGTTGAACTTTTTGGCCATATTTCCAAAAGATATGTTTGGCGCAAAAACAACACTGCACATCACCAAAAGAACACCATACCCACAAGTGAAGCATTGAAGATAAAGGATAGTATTTTCTGAACCTTTTTTTTGTCGGCGCTGAAAACAGGAGGCAATGTTCCACGTAATTTTGTATAAAACAAGTAGATTTTTATTCTTTTGTCAACGCGTTTCAAGGGCGCACAGCCCTTTTCATCAGGACAATAAAAAGCATGTAATGAATGATGTCAGAACATTAGTCTTTTGAATGGTATTTTGGCGCGCAGGCCAGTAGTTTTGTGGGCCGGGAGCTCATGTTTATGACGCTACTGGTGATGTCAGATAGGAACGCCCCCATTTTCCCAAATGTCTCCGGAGGTAAAGATGTGATTATTGTATGTTATCTGTCTATATGGTAGTGCATGTTTTTTTTTTTTTATGTTTATACATGTTTGGACCTCTTTGTATATAAAGATATTGTTTGGGCCGTCCCATCTTTTCATATGCGCTCTCATGCTGCATGGTTCTTTTGCTACTAGCAGCACTGTAAAGCATGGAGGTCAGACTTGGGTAGCGCTGTGAACTACTGCAGGAGACAGTTAGAAATATGCGGATGGTTCTAAAGTTAATCGTATTCTCATAGGTGCATAGATCTGGCGCTGACCGGCAGCAGGAGAGATGTACTACAGGTCGCAGCATCGGGTATGAATATGATAGTATTATAGTACTCATGTTCTGGGGGGATAGAGGTCTATTCTGTTGTTTCAGAATAGTGGTTATTTTGGGCAGAGGTAGTGATGGCTTATATTAGGCAAGGGTTATACAGAGTGTCCCGTGGCAGGGTGCCGGCCTAGTGCTGAAATAGATGGTGTCAGAGGGATCCGTGGAGATGGTGTCATAACTAGAGTTCCAGTTTGGTGACGAACGGCAGTGGAGCTGTATACTGCATGCTGTGTCAATGTACTAGCGATATTATGTTGCTACTTGGCCAGAAAGGAGAAAGGTATATCCGTTCCGATGTAGCAAACTTTAGAGTTACAGTATGTTTACATGTTTCGATGTTGGATTGTAATACTATTAGTTGCATTTTAATTGAAAGTAGGGGCTGATTTTTGTATGCTCGATTTGTATTGTTTCTGAGCTTGTTTTTTGAATGTATGTTGTTCTTTGCATAAACGAATAGAAGTGGGGCACACTCTTAAGTATGGGGATCTTTATTGACACAATAATAATATCACAGTGAATAACAATATATAAAACCGACACAATGTAGATAAGAAATCAATATATATCAATATATAAAACTGACACGATATAATGGCGGTAAAAGAGTAATTAATGAACAAGAAAAATGGATAAGATCAGTGCATATTTAAAACGAGCAATAAATAAGCGAACAATAAAAATAGAATTAAATAAACAATGGTCATAAGATAGCAATATAAATAAGATCCCAATAAATATATGGATTTTCGTGGAGAATAATGTTCCCTCATGCACTGAAGTCCACTCCGGTACCAGTCCTAATATCAAATGTTTGGAGGAAATTATAGTTCCAAGTACATGCCGCAATATAGATTGAATTGTATAATGAATCGGCAAGTTATGCGAACAGCGGCGTCCCGCTGTAATAGTAGCAAGTGATCACTTTTGATGAATATACGCAGGTCTTACCCGAGGATGCTTGATACTGGATAGTGGCCCCTCGACTCGGCTTGTAAGTAATGTCTCCGGTCTCAAGGGGTAGTAGCCAGGTTTGAATTTCGCGCCTGTAGGATTGTTTGATACACGTGGTGAAGTCCGTCTCACGTGGAGTAACGTCCTAATATATCGGCGATTCTCTGGCGATAAAAAAGTCTTCCAGGCTTCCTCTGAGTTGCAGACCCTCTTCTGTGGATGGTGGGATACCAAACGCGTTTCGGGGATTTACTGAGGAGACCCCTTCTTCAGTGGTTACCATCCATCTATTCCTGTTCCCCTTTTATAGTGAACTGGGGATGAAGAAAAGTCTGGTACGGAGTTTCGGAATTGGCAGGAATTGGGATCTGTAAGTTTAGTTTACTTACTAGTAATAGGTATTAGATATGTTTATGTTTTCGCATATATCAGCCATCATATACTTATATTACCATAATCCTATATTGACAAATATATATATTGACATAAATATATACAAAAAGGCAGATGTATAAAAACAAAGATAAAAACACGTTAGTTAATATATCCTAAAGTGGACATAAATGGTGATACTGTCTCCACCTATGTAGTCTACATTGTGTTTCTATCATGTTCACTTTAAGGACACATCACATGAGAGGGGACATCATGTAGATAACGCATCTCGTAAAACGCGCACCTATGTCGCAAGTATCATAATGCATAAAGTGGCTCTACATTTTCTTAGATAGTCTGTTCAATGCATCATTAAATATTAACTACAAATTGTCTGGCGACTATAAGGAATCGGTATCTTAAAAATCAGTATCATGAATCGCTTAATATAAAGTTATATCAAAGTGGCTGTATAGAAGCAAGGAGTCATGCTGAGTGTATGGAAAAAATAGGTAACGCATAATACGGTGATAAGAATACCAATATCTCCTGTGGCATCTCACCATTCAACAGGTGCACCCAGTGTCACATACAGTCTAAGTGCGGCTATATTGTATCACTCAAAAGGCGCACCGCCTGTCGCATACATTTGTAATGCGGTTGCGGTGCGTCTTTCTAATCATCGGTGTTTAAATATTTTGTCTTTATTTTTAAGTTACTTTTACTTCTAAGCTATTTTTAAACCAATCCTTCTTTGCATACCTCAAACAGATTCAGCGTTATAGAAATATAAATTAATAATATAATTTAAGATTAATATGGCTAAAAATATTTACAGATATTAATAGAATATAATAGTCATAGACCCACATAATGTAACGATTCTTCGGGTCGCATTCAATGAGAGATGGGCAGCTACAATGGGATTCAAATATACTTTTCTAAAATTCTTCAAGATATAAAAGTGGATTTAGTGAATGGGGGCCAGATGTAGAGGAGAAACTGCAAGACTTTAAATATCGTACAGTTAGTCATCGACAAGTGGCTCCCATCCTATAGAAAACCAAATAGCTCAAAATCTGCGTTGAGGCCCCCCGGTTGTAATGTGTTCAGTTCAAAAATTCGTTTGGTTTCTAAGCGTGACATTTTCTCTATGTGGTTACCTCCCCTCCAATCTTTGTGCACTTTGTCGATTGCTGAGAATTTAAGGCAGGAGGGGTCTTGGTTGTGTGTTATTTTAAAATGATTCGATAGGGAATGATTTTCGAAACCCTTCTTTATATTTCCAACATGTTCCGCAATGCGTTTTTTTAGGGTTCTTTTGGTTCTCCCTATATATTGGAGCTTGCAGGGGCATTCAATCACATAGATAACATCCTCTGTACTGCATGTGAGGAACTCATTAATTTGGTGACAATGGTTATTCGTTGTTGATCTAATTTCCGTAGTTTTTTTGGGGAACGAAGTTAGTTTACAATTACCACATCTGCCACAGCGAAAAAAGCCTTTTATGTTCGCCCAAGATTGTATAGTGGGGATGTGGTCTTTCTTTTTTTGGACAGTAGGTGCTACTTTAATACTTAAATTGGGGGCCTTGGTGAACACTATTTTTGGTTTAGATGGTATTAAAGTGCTTAAGATCTTATCATTTTTCAGTAAATACCAATGTTTGTTTAAAATGTTTTGAATTTTTCTAAAATCTCCATTAAAAGGCAAAATTAGGCGTAGACTGGGGTCTATCGGTTCAGTCTCTTTGTTCATTATTTTTTTGTCTACAAAAAAATCCTCCCTATTCATTCCTTTGACTCCATGGAGTGCCACATCTAAGATCTCTATAGGATATTTTTTTGCTAAAAATTGATCTGTCATAATTTTAGCTTCTTTCTCAAATTCTTCATTAAGTGTGCAGTTCCGTTTTGCTCTCCGTAGTTGTCCCTGGGGAATATTAATCAGCCAGTTGGGGAGATGACAGCTATTGAAAAGAATATAGCTGTTACAAGCTGTCGGTTTCACAAACGTAGTGCATTGTAATTTTCCATCTTGATTTAAAATACGCAAATCTAAAAATTCTAGTGAGGTCTGACTCGTGTTCCCTGTAAAGGTTAGATTCCAATCATTCTCATTAATATCCCTTAAAAATAATTTCAAAGAGTCCCCATCTCCCTGCCAGATAAAAAATATATCGTCGATATATCTTTGCCAGAGCACCAGGTTCGTCCCCAGCTTGGGCAAGATGTTTTCATATTCCCACTGTGCCATAAATAAATTGGCATAACTGGGGGCGAACCTAGTGCCCATGGCCGTGCCCTGTGTCTGTATATAAAAGTCTCCCGAAAAGTTAAAATAGTTGTGAGTTAAAATAAAATGGATACCTTCAACAACATAGTCAATCTGTATTTGTTCTAAATTGCCATCCATTAATAATTGGGATGCAACTGATTTTTCTCCTTGTTCGTGTTTGATTACAGTATAAAGAGACTGGACATCAAGGGTTCCCATGATCCAGTTTTCATTAAAGTCCAGTGATTCAATGATTTTTATAATCTGTGTACTGTCTTTAACGTATGAGGGGACTTTTTTTACCCTAGATTGTAAGATTACATCTACGTATTTTGATAAATTTGAGGTTAGTGACCCAATTCCTGATATAATCGGGCGACCAGGCGGGTTAGTTAAATCTTTATGTACTTTAGGCAGACAATAAAATACAGGGATACGTGGGAATCTATTGATTAAAAAATTCTGCTCATCTTCATTTAAAATACCCATCTTTCCACCTTTAATACATAATGCTGTTAATTCTGCTAAAAATAATTCAGTAGGGTCATTTTGAAGTTTCCTATAGGTGCTGCTGTCGGAAAGTTGGCGCAAACATTCAGAGTTATATTTCTCTAGGTCCTGAACTACTATTGCACCTCCCTTATCTGCCGGACGGATAACAATATTTTCTTCTTTCTGCAATTCCTTTAGGGCCTTAACTTCTGCGTTGGTTAGATTGTTTCGTTTATATCTAATTTTTTCTTTTAGTTTACGAATATCATGTTCAACGCATTTTTTAAAACTTGCCATTTCCTGACTTATCTCATTCCTAGGATATTTTTTTTGAGATTCTTTTAAGATCCGTGTGGACAAATGTGTTATTGATATTTGATATTTCTCGATTTATGGGGTTTTTTAGAAAATATTTCTTTAAACAGAGTCGCCTTATAAATTTTTCGACACCAATAAATGTATCAAATTTATTCAATTTGTTGGTGGGGGCAAATTTGAGGCCTTTGTTTAGTAAAGTGACCTGTGCATTCGTTAGATTTTTTGTGCTCAAATTGATAATGGAGTCATTCGTGATTATAGTATTATCTATCTGTGCCTTTTCCCTCTTCTTTCCCCTTCCTCTACGTACCTTTCCCTTTCTCCGTGATTCCTTGTCCTCATTCGATAATCTTGTGTATTGTAGTGTTCCTGTGTCTGTGTTTTTTCTACTCTGTATTGTTGTGATCTGTGCATTTCGTGTGAAGTTAGAGGTTTGTGCCTGAGGTTGTATTGGTGATCTATCTGGGGTTCTTTGTTTCGTGTATATGTGCGTGGTGATTCGTGCCTCGTCCGTGTTCTGTGGTGTGGGGGTGTCCTGTCTAAAAAATGTTCTCGCTCCTCCAGGATCTCAAACCTATTCTGGATAGGTATAGTGTACTCATTCGTGAATTTATCTCTATTAGGTATATCATCTATTTGTGAAAAATTAGGAGTGTTAGGTCTCAATAATGTTTCTCGTTGTGTTTCCCCAGTATCATAATTTCTTCTATTAGTTCTATTGTCATAATTTAATTTTTTTGTTTTTTTATCTATAATTTCCTGTTCTATCCTGTCCAGATTAGTACATAGTCTGGACTGGAAAGTTAGGAACTCCGAATTTTGAGGTAATTTGTCCACTCTCGGACGTAATTCATTAATTTTATTCGATGTCTCTGTCAGGATCTCTAGTCTCCTTTTAATGATAAGCTTCACAAGGGAAAGAGAATATTGATGTAATGTTTCGTCCCATTCCCTTATGAAGGATTGGCTGCATAAATCTTGAGCTGGATTTTTGATTAATGTCAGGCCCTTGGGAATACTGTTATTCTCTATATATCTAGTCAGTGTTTTGACTTCCCACCTTTGTTTTAGTTGTCTAATCAAGAGAGTTTCTAATTCTCTAAAGGTGTCTCTCATGGATATAGTATCATCATTATAGATTATTTCACTTGTTGCAAACTTTTATATCTTGAAGAATTTTAGAAAAGTATATTTGAATCCCATTGTAGCTGCCCATCTCTCATTGAATGCGACCCGAAGAATCGTTACATTATGTGGGTCTATGACTATTATATTCTATTAATATCTGTAAATATTTTTAGCCATATTAATCTTAAATTATATTATTAATTTATATTTCTATAACGCTGAATCTGTTTGAGGTATGCAAAGAAGGATTGGTTTAAAAATAGCTTAGAAGTAAAAGTAACTTAAAAATAAAGACAAAATATTTAAACACCGATGAATAGAAAGACGCACCGCAACCGCATTACAAATGTATGCGACAGGCGGTGCGCCTTTTGAGTGATACAATATAGCCGCACTTAGACTGTATGTGACACTGGGTGCACCTGTTGAATGGTGAGATGCCACAGGAGATATTGGTATTCTTATCACCGTATTATGCGTTACCTATTTTTTCCATACACTCAGCATGACTCCTTGCTTCTATACAGCCACTTTGATATAACTTTATATTAAGCGATTCATGATACTGATTTTTAAGATACCGATTCCTTATAGTCGCCAGACAATTTGTAGTTAATATTTAATGATGCATTGAACAGACTATCTAAGAAAATGTAGAGCCACTTTATGCATTATGATACTTGCGACATAGGTGCGCGTTTTACGAGATGCGTTATCTACATGATGTCCCCTCTCATGTGATGTGTCCTTAAAGTGAACATGATAGAAACACAATGTAGACTACATAGGTGGAGACAGTATCACCATTTATGTCCACTTTAGGATATATTAACTAACGTGTTTTTATCTTTGTTTTTATACATCTGCCTTTTTGTATATATTTATGTCAATATATATATTTGTCAATATAGGATTATGGTAATATAAGTATATGATGGCTGATATATGCGAAAACATAAACATATCTAATACCTATTACTAGTAAGTAAACTAAACTTACAGATCCCAATTCCTGCCAATTCCGAAACTCCGTACCAGACTTTTCTTCATCCCCAGTTCACTATAAAAGGGGAACAGGAATAGATGGATGGTAACCACTGAAGAAGGGGTCTCCTCAGTAAATCCCCGAAACGCGTTTGGTATCCCACCATCCACAGAAGAGGGTCTGCAACTCAGAGGAAGCCTGGAAGACTTTTTTATCGCCAGAGAATCGCCGATATATTAGGACGTTACTCCACGTGAGACGGACTTCACCACGTGTATCAAACAATCCTACAGGCGCGAAATTCAAACCTGGCTACTACCCCTTGAGACCGGAGACATTACTTACAAGCCGAGTCGAGGGGCCACTATCCAGTATCAAGCATCCTCGGGTAAGACCTGCGTATATTCATCAAAAGTGATCACTTGCTACTATTACAGCGGGACGCCGCTGTTCGCATAACTTGCCGATTCATTATACAATTCAATCTATATTGCGGCATGTACTTGGAACTATAATTTCCTCCAAACATTTGATATTAGGACTGGTACCGGAGTGGACTTCAGTGCATGAGGGAACATTATTCTCCACGAAAATCCATATATTTATTGGGATCTTATTTATATTGCTATCTTATGACCATTGTTTATTTAATTCTATTTTTATTGTTCGCTTATTTATTGCTCGTTTTAAATATGCACTGATCTTATCCATTTTTCTTGTTCATTAATTACTCTTTTACCGCCATTATATCGTGTCAGTTTTATATATTGATATATATTGATTTCTTATCTACATTGTGTCGGTTTTATATATTGTTATTCACTGTGATATTATTATTGTGTCAATAAAGATCCCTATACTTAAGAGTGTGCCCCACTTCTATTCGTTTATACACTTTATTACTATCAGACTGGGTGGTGTCTGTTAGTGGGTGCACCTCTGTTGGATCCCCATCTCATTCTAGTGCGACATTTCTTTTTATGTTGTTCTTTGCGTTAGTACAGTGGGATTTCATTTATAGATAAAAGTCTATAGGAATTTTAAAGCGGTGGGGTAATTAGAATGTATCCTTTTGGTTGGTGTATCATGATTATGACAGAGGAGCATAAAATTATATAATCATAATAAAATAAAATAAAGGGGTGGGGGGGATTAGTCGCGTAGAGATAATAATAATAATAATAAAAAAATATATAGTAAAAAAATAATATAAAAATAAATAGTTAAATAAAAAAGTTTTGGTTTTTTTGTGTGGAAAGTTTTTTATGTAAATTTTACATATATATAAAAATACACAAAAATCCACATTTATGTACAGTACAGACCAAAAGTTTGGACACACCTTCTCATTCAAAGAGTTTTCTTTATTTTCATGACTATGAAGGCATCAAAACTATGAATTAACACATGTGGAATTATATACATAACAAACAAGTGTGAAACAACTGAAAATATGTCATATTCTAGGTTCTTCAAAGTAGCCACCTTTTGCTTTGATTACTGCTTTGCACACTCTTGGCATTCTCTTGAGGAGCTTCAAGAGGTAGTCCCCTGAAATGGTCTTCCAACAGTCTTGAAGGAGTTCCCAGAGATGCTTAGCACTTGTTGGCCCTTTTGCCTTCACTCTGCGGTCCAGCTCACCCCAAACCATCTCGATTGGGTTCAGGTCCGGTGACTGTGGAGGCCAGGTCATCTGGCGCAGCACCCCATCACTCTCCTTCATGGTCAAATAGCCCTTACTTTCAAAGTATTCCCAATTTTTCGGCTGACTGACTGACCTTCATTTCTTAAAGTAATGATGGCCACTCGTTTTTCTTTACTTAGCTGCTTTTTTCTTGCCATAATACAAATTCTAACAGTCTATTCAGTAGGACTATCAGCTGTGTATCCACCTGACTTCTCCTCAACGCAACTGATGGTCCCAACCCCATTTATAAGGCAAGAAATCCCACTTATTAAACCTGACAGGGCACACCTATGAAGTGAAAACCATTTCAGGGGACTACCTCTTGAAGCTCATCAAGAGAATGCCAAGAGTGTGCAAAGCAGTAATCAAAGCAAAAGGTGGCTACTTTGAAGAACCTAGAATATGACATATTTTCTGTTGTTTCACACTTGTTTGTTATGTATATAATTCCACATGTGTTAATTCATAGTTTTGATGCCTTCAGTGTGAATCTACAATTTTCATAGTCATGAAAATAAAGAAAACTCTTTGAATGAGAAGGTGTGTCCAAACTTTTGGTCTGTACTGTATATATAGAGATATGTTTATATATGTGAAATTTATTTGTATTTATATGAAGTGTGGATAATGGTGTGTAGGCGTGTGTATATATATATATGTATATATACACTGCTCAAAAAAATAAAGGGAACAATTAAACAACACAATGTAACTCCAAGTCAATCACACTTCTGTGAAATCAAACTGTCCACTTAGGAAGCAACACTGAGTGACAATCAACTTCACATGCTGTTGTGCAAATGGGATAGACAACAGGTGGAAATTATAGGCAAGACACCCCCAATAAAGGAGTGGTTCTGCAGGTGGTGACCACAGACAACTTCTCAGTTCCTATGCTTCCTGGCTGATGTTTTGGTCACTTTTGAATGCTGGCGATGCTTTCACTCTAGTGGTAGCATGAGACGGAGTCTACAACCCACACAAGTGGCTCAGGTAGTGCAGCTTATCCAGGATGGCACATCAATGCGAGCTGTGGCAAGAAGGTTTGCTGTGTCTGTCAGCGTAGTGTCCAGAGCATGGAGGCGCTACCAGGAGACAGGCCAGTACATCAGGAGACGTGGAGGAGGCCGTAGGAGGGCAACAACCCAGCAGCAGGACCGCTACCTCCGCCTTTGTGCAAGGAGGAACAGAAGGAGCACTGCCAGAGCCCTGCAAAATGATCTCCAGCAGGCCAAAAATGTGCATGTGTCTGCTCAAACGGTCAGAAACAGACTCCATGAGGGTGATATGAGGGCCCGACGTCCACAGGTGGGGGTTGTGCTTACAGCCCAACACCATGCAGGACGTTTGGCATTTGCCAGAAAACACCAAGATTGGCAAATTCGCCACTGGCGCCCTGTTCTCTTCACAGATGAAAGCAGGTTCACACTGAGCACATGTGACAGAGTCTGGAGACGCCGTGGAAAACGTTTTGCTGCCTGCAACATCCTCCAGCATGACCGGTTTGGCATTAGGTCAGTAATGGTGTGGGGTGGCATTTCTTTGGAGGGCCGCACAGCCCTCCATGTGCTCGCCAGAGGTAGCCTGACTGCCATTAGGTACCGAGATGAGATCCTCAGACCCCTTGTGAGACCATATGCTGGTGCTGTTGGCCCTGGGTTCCTCCTACTGCAAGACAATGCTAGACCTCATGTGGCTGGAGTGTGTCAGCAGTTCCTGGAAGACGAAGGCATTGATGCTATGGACTGGCCCGACCATTCCCCAGACCTGAATCCAATTGAGCACATCTGGGACATCACGTCTTGCTCTATCCACAAACGTCACGTTGCACCACAGACTGTCCAGGAGTTGGCAGATGCTTTAGTCCAGGTCTGGGAGGAGATCCCTCAGGAGACCGTCCGCCACCTCATCAGGAGCATGCACAGGCGTTGTAGGGAGGTCATACAGGCACGTGGAGGCCACACACACTACTGAGCCTCATTTTGACTTGTTTTAAGGACATTACATCAAAGTTGGATCAGCCTGTAGTGTGTTTTTCCACTTAAATTTTGAGGGTGACTCCAAATCCAGACCACCATGGGTTAAAAAATTTGATTTCCATTTTTTTTTTTTGTGTGATTTTGTTGTCAGCACATTCAACTATGTAAAGAACAAAGTATTTCAGAAGAATATTTAATTAATTCAGATCTAGGATGTGTTATTTTTGTGTTCCCTTTATTTTTTTGAGCAGTGTAATTACATTATTAGATTGTTACAAAGGAAATAGTTGTGTGTATAATTATGTCTATAGTATCGAGGATAGTTAATAATAATTCATATAAATAGTGGATATGATTTGTTTTGTTTTGTTCATAGTATGGTTTCTGAGATTTCGTTAAGTCCATATGGTGCAAGGGTGTCCAGCTGATATATCCAGTACACCTCTCTCTTCTGTAGAGTATTAAATCTATTAAAAGGATTTTCTGGTATAAAATCAATCAGGGTTATGGTTAGGGGATGTTTTTCTTTTTCAATTGTGGACGCACAATGTCTTGAAAGGCTATGTTTGAGATATTGCCTGCGTATATTGTATCTATGTTGATTTAGACGGTTATGTAGGGCCTGGGTCGTGCGTCCCACGTACTGGAGGCCACATTTACATTCGTGCTCTTTTGGTTCGCTGGGAGCTAACACTATGAAAAACATATTAGCTTCTAGCAAACCAAAACAGCACGAAAAAATCACAGAAAGTGGCAAGCCGGGTTTGAAAGGCAGCTATAAATGTGGAATAAAAACCTGTCTATGCTGCAAGTCTATTACACATAATCGCACACTATTTACCTCAAACAGAAATGGATCCACCTTCATGATTAGACATCATATGACCTGCCAAACGTGTTATGTAATATACCTTGTCGAATGTAAATGTGGCCTCCAGTACGTGGGAGCACCGGACAGGGTTAAAAGCAGAGTGTGCTTGGCGTGCATGCTGCACCTGCATTCCCTGGACTTTGTGTGCCTGTCATGGCCCACAAACAGGTAGGAACTAGTGTTAGGGACCACTCCATAGAGGCGACCTTGACGTGGTGAGTGGCTTATTACGCTTTGGCCAAAATGTACACCAATGCCTCATCCAGCATAGAGGCAGGGCAGAATGCTGGTTGCAGAGTGCTATTGCATTTGTATTTTAACTTTTCATATTAGTTTGATTAGGTTGATTCTGCATTCATAGGTTTGTAGAAGTTAAGATTAAGGTATTTTTCTCAACTCTGTTCATGTTATAACATTTTTGCTGTGAAGAAGAGGCATGTGATCTCTGCTGAGTCAAATTCAGTTTTGAGGACTGCAAAAGTAAACCAAGCATCTGTGATAATATCTTTTAGGCAGAGAAACTGCCCAATAATCTTACAAAAACCTCTGGAAGAGCATAACATTGTGAATGGATTAATGGAATTTATTTATAAAAAAAATTACACATATAGAAACATAGAATGTGTCGGCAGATAAGAACCATTTGGCCCATCTAGTCTGCCCAATATACTGAATACTATGAATAGCCACTGGCCCTATCTTATATGAAGGATGGCCTTATGCCTATCCCATGCATGCTTAAACTCCTTCACTGTATTTGCAGCTACCACTTCTGCAGGAAGGCTATTCCATGCATCCACTACTCTCTCAGTAAAGTAATACTTCCTGATATTACTTTTAAACCTTTGCCCCTCAAATTTTAAACTATGTCCTCTTGTAGCCGTTTTTTTTCTTTTAAATATTCTCTCCTCTTTTACCTTGTTGATTCCCTTTATGTATTTAAAAGTTTCTATCATATCCCCTCTGTCTCGTCTTTCTTCCAAGCTATACATGTTAAAAGGCTTCTGTCACCCCACTAAAGGGCTGGCCGGGATCTCCTCCTCCGGCCAGCCCTGTCGTCATTTCAAAAATCGCGCGCCTGTGTTGATTCGGCGCAGGCGCTCTGAAATGAGGAGGCTCGTCTCCTCAGAACTCCCTCAGTGCGCCTGCGCCGATGACATCACCGAAATAGAAGACGTCATCGGCGCAGGCGCACTGAGGGAGTGCTGAGAAGACGAGCCTCCTCATCTCAGAGCGCCTGCGCCGAATCAACACAGGCGCGCGATTTTTGAAATGACGACAGGGCTGGCCGGAGGAGGAGATCCCGGCTGGCCCTGTCAATCAACACGACGAGGGGGCGGATTTCTGCAGCAGCTACCAGCAAGTAGCCGCCCTACTTGCTGGTAGAGACCGAATTTACATATGATAAAACTTCGTTTTTTGCAGAAACTGCTGGATCAAAGTAAGTAACACAATTATATTGTCATATATCGCAATATAACTAATTTAACTAGCCCAAAAAAAAAAATCACTTTAGTGGGGTGACAGAAGCTTTTTAAGGTCCTTTAATCTTTCCTGGTAAGTTTTATCCTGCAATCCATGTACTAGTTTAGTAGCTCTTCTCTAAACTCTCTCCAAAGTATCAATATCCTTCTGGAGATATGGTCTCCAGTACTGCGCACAATACTCCAGATGAGGTCTCACCAGTGCTCTGTAGAGCGGCATGAGCGCCTCCCTCTTTCTACTGGTAATGCCTCTCCCTATACACCCAAGCATTCTGCTAGCATTTCCTGCTGCTCTATGACATTGTCTGCCTACCTTTAAGTCTTCTGAAATAATGACCCCTAAATCCCTTTCCTCAGATACTGAGGTTAGGACTGTATCACTGATTTTATATTCTGCTCTTGGGTTTTTACGCCCCATCTTGCACTTGTCAACAGTAAAGTTTAGTTGCCAGATTTTTGACCATTCCTCTAGTTTTCCTAAATCCTTTTCCATTTGGTGTATCCCTCCAGGAACATCAACCCTGTTGCAAATCTTTTTGTCATCAGCAAAAAGACACACCTTACCATCGAGGCCTTCGGCAATTTTGCTGATAAAGATATTAAACAATATGGGTCCCAGAACAGATCCCTGAGGTACCCCACTGGTAACAAGACCATGGCCTGAATATACTCCATTGACTACAACCCTCTGTTGTCTGTCCCTCAGCCACTGCCTAATCCATTCAACAATATGGGAGTCCACGTACAGCCTTATTCTTCATAATTAAAAAACTAATCTTTATTTCATGATGGAATAACCTTCGGATGGTAATATATTTTCCTCACAAAGCATTTTATATAAAAAAAATCCGATTTAAATAAATAAAAAAAATCAGATTTTTTAGATTTTTTTTTTTAAATCATTGATTTTTATTCACCCTGCTTGGGACGAAGTGAATGACCGAGTCAACCATTCAAGAACCATAGGGTTGCTGGTCAAGACACGACCGCTAGATGACACCGGGAGCTCAGGCCTCTCTCTGCGACCCCTGCTGCCACGCCCCCTTACTCTGCTGCGACCTCTGCCTGCGCCAGAAACAGTTAGGCCTCTGCCATTCCCCTGTGCAGAGCCTGGCACTTCTCTGTCTGACATACTGTTAGATCAGATAAAAAAAATAAAAAGGAAATTAAAACTGTATATATTCTCTGTGTATATTGTGTTATATCTAGTGTGCCCTTACGGTGATTAAATATACACTCACCTAAAGAATTATTAGGAACACCTGTTCTATTTCTTATTAATGCAATTATCTAGTCAACCAATCACATGGCAGTTGCTTCAATGCATTTAGGGGGGTGGTCCTGGTCAAGACAATCTCCTGAACTCCAAACTGAATGTCAGAATGGGAAAGAAAGGTGATTTAAGCAATTTTGAGTGTGGCATGGTTGTTGGTGCCAGACGGGCCGGTCTGAGTATTTCACAATCTTCTCAGTTACTGGGATTTTCACGCACAACCATTTCTAGGGTTTACAAAGAATGGTGTGAAAAGGGAAAAACATCCAGTATGCGGCAGTCCTGTGGGCAAAAATTCCTTGTGGATGCTAGAGGTCAGAGGAGAATGGGCCGACTGATTCAAGCTGATAGAAGAGCAACGTTGACTGAAATAACCACTCATTACAACCGAGGTATGCAGCAAAGCATTTGTGAAGCCACAACATGCACAACCTTGAGGAGGATGGGCTACAACAGCAGAAGACCCCACCGGGTACCACTCATCTCCACTACAAATAGGAAAAAGAGGCTACAATTTGCACGAGCTCACCAAAATTGGACTGTTGAAGACTGGAAAAATGTTGCCTGGTCTGATGAGTCTCGATTTCTGTTGAGACATTCAAATGGTAGAGTCCGAATTTGGCGTAAACAGAATGAGAACATGTATCCATCCTCTGATGGCTACTTCCAGCAGGATAATGCACCATGTCACAAAGCTCGAATCATTTCAAATTGGTTTCTTGAACATGACAATGAGTTCACTGTACTAAAATGGCCCCCACAGTCACCAGATCTCAACCCAATAGAGCATCTTTGGGATGTGGTGGAACGGGAGCTTCGTGCCCTGGATGTGCGTCCCTCAAATCTCCATCAACTGCAAGATGCTATCCTATCAATATGGGCCAACATTTCTAAAGAATGCTATCAGCACCTTGTTGAATCAATACCACGTAGAATTAAGGCAGTTCTGAAGGCAAAAGGGGGTCCAGCACCGTATTAGTATGGTGTTCCTAATAATTCTTTAGGTGAGTGTATAATTTAATCTTGTGCTGTCTTGTATCTCGATCACGAATCCCCACATCCATGTTTTGGCCTAGTTATAAGCTACCGCGGGTTGGTTTCTCACCCTGTATAATCCCGTTAGCGGACCGGGCTTATATCAAACGAGAAGCTGGTGGCAAATACCCGCGCTGAGACAGCGCTGTTTTCACTGCGGCAGTGAAAAGGCTCTCTCAGCTTGTTGCCTCTGTGTGCCCGCGTGGACAGGAGGTGTATGTGTAAACTGTACCACGCTGCCCTTTCCTGCTCCTCTGGAGGGCGTAACGTCACGTTTTTGGTAACCGTGACCATACCGCGTCTCGTGAGCTCGACGTAGGCGACGTCGAGCGGGCACGAGGTGTGGTATTCGTCACATATTGGTGGCCGCAAAGTGGGATCGAGATACTAGTGTGAGTATGAGACCCATACTCCCAGACACTAAAGACGACCAGCAGTAGTTTTTGCCGCTGGAGTCTTAAGATCAGCTCAGCATTAGACAATCTGAGTGCAAATACAATAAGGTTTGTGTGCATCAGGGTGCAGTCTGTGTCAGTGACCATTCGTGGCAATGATGGCCAGTTACACAAGGAGCAAAGCTAAGGAGATGGCCGATGCTTTGAATGGTGGTGGGGAGGACACAGTCCAGATAATTGGTGGAGAGGAGGTGGAAGGCGAGGGGGAGCACAGCCAAAGCTCCTCAAGGAGCCAGTTGCTAGAGGTGAGGTCCGCGGTGGGCCTCACTCTACCTGCACATCCCCCCAGCCAAGCTGGCTCAGCTGCTCTCCTACAAGCTGACATGGACCATCTCCAGGCCAGAGACCAGGCAGATCGTGAGCAAGCAGAGGCTGCAGAGCATCGCGAGCGAGCAGAGGCTGCAGAATGTCGTGAGCAGGCCGAGCTTGAGCACCAGCTACAAATGATCCAGCTGAAGCTCCAATTCCAGCAGCCCTCCCCAGCCCGATGTGAGTCTCTAGAGGTCCGGATTCCCAAACTGCGGGCGGAGGACTTTCCCCTACTGGACAAAGATGGGGACCTGGGCACCTTTTTGTTGGCATTTGAGATGGCCTGCCATCAGTACCAGCTGCCAGAGGACCAGTAGGTCAGATTCCTCACGCCACGGCTCAGGTTAAAAGCGCTTGAAATCTTCGGGTACCTGCCCAGCAAGACCATCCTGAGCTATGAGGACATCAAACAGGCTCTGGTCAGGCAGTATAACTTAACCCCTGAGTCGTACCGGAAAAAGCTCAGGAATTTGCAGTGGGGTTCTACCCAGAACTGTGCCGATTACATGCGGGCCTTGCTGAGAGCGGTCGACCAATGGACCACAGGATTGAAGCTTACCACCGTCCAGCAGCTGAAGGAGCTCGTCGCCACCGAACAGTTCTTGTGGAATTGCCCGGAGGATCTCCAGCAGTACCTCCGTGACCGGAAGCCAAAGGAGGCCTCCGCAACAGCAGCCCTGGCCGATGAATACACCAACAACAGGACTTCAGAGGCCCGGAAACCTGTTGGCTGGAGAGGGGGTAAGACACACTCTGCCCCTGCGGCCCCGGCTTCACTTTTTTTCACGTCGGTGGGGGAACACCGACTGTGACACCTGTGTAAACAGCCAGGACACTTCAAGGCCACTTGTCCACAGCGCCCGAGGGACCCGTCCCAGACATCAACCCGGAAACCGTCCACTGTGTTGTGTGTGGGTGGGGGTGGTGGGAGGTCCCTTGACAATGTTCAACCGGTCACCGTGGGCCAGGCCATGGCCATGGGACTTAGAGATACCGGCGCTGAGATGACACTGGTATGGCCTGAACTGGTGGCACCCCATGATTTACTGCCCGGGAGATCCCTTACTGTCTCCGGGATTGGAGGAGTAGAATCGGCGCTGTCCGCCGCCAAGGTCTATTTGGACTGGAGCGCCGGTCGAGGAGTAAGGGAGGTGGGGGTATCCGCAAATATCCCAGCCAGTGTTTTCCTGGGGACAGACCTGGGGCGGGTTGTGTCTAAGTACGTGGCCGCTGACCCCTAAGGTCCGATTCCCCAGAATGTAATGTAACTCTTTTATTATGAAAATACAAAACTTTACAGAAGATAAAACAATATTTATACAACAATGTCCCCACTGGCCCAGCTACATTCATACCCCCATTTATACCTTAATAACATAGAAAACCTAATAATTAACCTTATAACCGCATAACTATAAACCCCCAAACTAAAACTTACCTGGCCGCCCGGCTGTAAAACCGAAACAAAAAATAGACAAATTTCGTCATAAACAATATACATAACAAATTATATGAACAGAAAATAACAGAATTAAACATAAATAAATAAGGGCGAAATTATTTTTATTTTTTTCGCCACCTATTTATGGAAAGATCACCAATAATTTAACCTAACCTATTCTAACCCTACCCACACTTTCTTTCTCCGCCTCATGTCTCTATCATGTCTCTATCATGTCTCTATCACATAGTCCGAGGCCAGCCTTACCTCCACCACCCACATCTAGCCCCTCGCCCCATGTCCTTTCATATCCGAATAGTCCAGGGCTAGATGCAGGCCTCCCCACACAAAAACACAAGAAAACACCCCCCTTCCGTCGCCCACCCAACCTAACTAACCCCAACTCTCTCTCCTCTAACAAACATAGCAACTAACTAACATAGCTACAATTACCTTACTGTACAAACTCCCAAAGGCCTAAGTTCAGTCTTTGCAAGCCTCTTTTCAAAAAAAAAAAAAATTCATTACAAAACTAAAATCTAAGGTGAAAGCATCATTCCACCACCAGGAACAGTATGACTAGACTTACGGTACATCAAAAGCAAAGCCTTTCCTGAGGAGAGAGGCCCTACTGGTACCCAGTCTCTCATACTCAAGAGAACGCACCTTTACCAGGTCACCCAGGATGTTCCTACAAACCTCGTCCACCGGGAGGACTTTCTGCTGCGTAGAAACTAAGCACCGTGCATTCCACGTGTAGAACCTAACCACTATACTGACTAGAAAAACTGTGCATGGGTCCCTCCTCCCCAGGTCTCTGAACACTCCATAGGCCCATTCCGCATGGGAGAGGCTAGCTAGCTCAGGCCAGCCAATGGAAGCTCTCACCCGATTGTACACCTCTGTATTAAAGGGATAATGAAGCAGGAAGTGCTCTATACTTTCCACTATGGAGCCACACTCCTCCCGGGGACAACCCCTTTCATCAGAGTTCCTGTACTTCAAGTTGTCCTTTACATACAGCCTCCCGTGAAAGCAGCGCCAAGCCAAGTCCAAAAACTTCAAGGGGATCCTTAGCAACTGTAACCCCTTCTCTAGATCCCAGCTTGGGCAATCCTTGAGGGCCAGGGGCTTTTGAAAGTGGGACAACAAGACACTCTCCTCAAGGGACCTCCTTGACAGAGTCCTGATCTCCCTCACTTCCAAACCCCACCGGCGGATCACCTTCAAAATCGGAGTGACATAAGCCGGAAGATATCCGTGAGGCGTATGCAAATCCTTCACTTGCCCTCCTGTCTCCCATTCCTGGAAGAACGGCCGAAACCACCCCCTGCAGGAGACTACCCACGAAGGAACCCTCCCCAACCAGAGGTTTGCCAAATTCACTTTAACAAAGGTGTTTACAAGAAACACCACAGGGTTGACCATAGACAACCCCCCTAGTCTCCTCGTGCGGTAAGTCACCTCCCTCTTGATCAGGTCCAGTCTATTCCCCCATAAGAGCTGGAAGAACAGACTATAAACCCGAGTCCAGAGAGGCTCTGGCAAGATACACACACTGCCCAAATAGATCAGCAAAGGGAGAAGGTAAGTCTTGATCAGATTCACCCTTTCCCTGAGGGTCAAAGACCAACCCTTCCACTGGTCAACCTTCTGAGCGGCGATCTTAAGCCTGTTGTCCCAATTTTGGGTGGGATAATACCCATGGCCGAAATGGATGCCTAGGACTTTGGCCGACGACTGGGGCCCGGGAAGGGTGTCCAGGAGATCGAAAACAGGATCACCCCCTCCCAGCCAGAGACTCTCTCACTTATCCCGATTGATCATGGACCCGGATGCCTCCGAGTAGCCGTCCACCTCAGACATCACGTATTCCGCCTCCCCTCTCGAGGACACGAAAACAGTGTCATCATCAGCGTATGCTACTGCCCTCAGAGTGGCTTCTGGTGCTGCCGGATCCATCCCGACTCCCGCCAACAGACCATGACCGATCCTCTTAAGAAAGGGATCAATCGCGAACATGTATAAAAGCGGGCTCAAAGGACAACCCTGACGAACGCCAGACCCAACCTCAAAAGAGCAGCAAGACCAACCGTTCACAAGCGGGAAAATCTCCACCCCCGCATACAAGAAGCTGATAAAGGTCGCCTCCTGACAATCCTTACCAGCTCTCCCTAGACTTCTAAGCCCACATTCAGACCCTGAAGGTGGGAATAAACGTGTCCCCGTGCCTAGGCTGAATATTCCCTAAAATCCCTAAGATGGTAAAAGGGGGAAAGAGGCAGCCTGCTCCCTCAGACCTGGAGGAGGCCGGCGTCTCTCAAACAGCCTAGACAGACAACCACAAGATAACAAAACCAACTTATCTTTTACTGAGCAGGAACAGCAAATCCTTCCTTCCTCTGAGCCAGACAGCCGGACACCCCGACCCAACTTTATCCTGGTGGGATCTGTGAAAAGCCCTCCCCAGTCGGCTGGCACTAACATCCACAGCCGGAACACACATCCTCTCCTCAGGGCCGTATCCCCTCCAGTGCACCAGGTACTGAAGGGAACCCCGAAGAACTCTTGAGTCGAGAACCCTGGAGATCTCGAACACTAAATTTCCATCAACCAGAACAGGGGGAGGAGCCAATGGCGATGGTTCCACCGGTTTCACATATCTCTTCAGTAAAGACTCGTGGAACACATCATGGATCCTCCAAGTCTGCGGAAGATCCCGACGAAACACTACTGGATTGACCCCTGCAGATATTTTGTAAGGTCCAATAAATCTTGGACCCAGTTTCCAAGATGGTACTCTCAGTTTAATATTTTTTGTAGATAACCACACCAGATCACCCACACACAGGTCCGGACCAGTCATACGTCTCTTGTCAGCCATTCGCTTATACCTCTCACCCATCTTCTCCAAATTCACTTGGATCCTCCGCCAGATAGAAGACAAGGCAGAAGAAAATCTCTCCTCCTCTGGCATCCCAGAGGAACTAGTCCCAGAAAAGGTACCAAATTGAGGATGAAAGCCGTATGCGCCATAAAATGGCAACTTACCCGTGGACTCCTGCCTACGGTTATTCAAAGCAAACTCTGCTAGGGACAAGAATGAGGACCAGTCCTCCTGATTCTCAGCCACAAAGCACCTCAAGTAGGTCTCCAGGTTTTGATTAGTACGCTCTGTCTGCTCATTCGACTGCGGATGAAAAGCCTAAGAGAACAAAAGTTGAATGCCAAGCCGAGAGCAGAACGCCCTCCAAAACCTGGAGACAAACTGCGTGCCCCTATCAGAAACCACATCCGAGGGAATGCCATGCAATTTCACGATATTATCAACAAAACTCTGAGCAAGAGTCTTGGCATTGGGCAGACTGGCTAACGATACAAAGTGAACCATTTTACTAAAATGGTCTACAACCACCAAAATTACTGTTTTCCCGGAGGAACTCGGCAGATCTGTAATAAAGTCTATAGACAAGTGCGTCCAAGGACGAGACGGAATAGACAAAGGAAGAAGTGAACCAGCAGGTCGAGTATGAGCAACCTTTGACCGTGCACAGGTTTCACAAGATGCTACGTAATCCTCAACACTCTTACGTAGTAACCCAGGCCACCAGAGCCTCCGAGACACAAGATCAAAGGTGGACTTACCACAGGGGATGTCCAGCTAGGACAGTATCGTGATGTTCCTTGAATACCTTGTATCGCAGTCCATCAGGAACAAACAACCTCCCTGGGGGACAAGAACCAGGAGCCCCCTCCTGGGCTCCCAAACCTCCATCTCCAATTCAGGGTACAGAGCGGAGACCACCACCCCATCAGCCAAAATTGGAGCAGGATCCTCTGAATCACATCCCCCAGGAAAACTGCGAGACAACGCATCTGCCTTGACGTTTTTAACCCCCGGAGGAAAAGTAACCACAAAATTGAACCTGGTAAAGAACAGTGACCATCTGGCCTGTCTAGGATTCAGACGCTTGGCAGATTGCAGGTAAGCCAAATTCTTATGATCCATATATACAGTAACGGGATAAGACTCCCCCTCCAACCAGTGACGCCATTCCTCAAAGGCCAATTTGATGGCCAGCAATTCCCTATCTCCTACATCCTAATTCCTCTCGGCGACCGAGAGCTTCTTGGAAAAAAAAGCACACAGAACCCCTTTGCCAGGAGATGAACCCTGCGACAGCACTGCTCCAACCCGCACTTCTGATGCATCAACCTTCACCACGAATGGCTGAGACACATCGGGCTGCACCAGAATGGGAGCAGACGCAAAACATTCCTTAATAGCCGAAAAGGCCTGCAATGCCTCATCCGACCAGACAGAGACGTCGGCGCCCTTCTTAGTCATTGTAGAGGTTTTACAATGGTAGAATAGTTCAAGATAAATTTTCTATATTAATTAGTAAACCCCAAAAACCGCATCAAAGCTTTCTAATTCTCCGGTCGGTTCCATTCCAGAACCGCCTGGACCTTTTCGGGGTCAATACGAAAACCAGAGTCAGAAAGCAGATATCCCAGAAACGGAAGCTCCTGCACAGAAAACACACATTTCTCCAATTTGGCATATAATTTATTCTCCCGAAGGATCGTCAAAGCCTGTCTCACATGATCCTGATGGGTCTTCAGATCAGGAGAGTAAATTAGAATGTCATCCAAGTAAACTACCACGAACCTCCCCACAAAATGATGGAAAATGTCATTGACGAATACCTGAAATACCGCTGGCGCGTTAGTTAACCCATAAGGCATAACCAGATTCTCGAAATGACCCTCGTGCGTGTTGAAGGCCGTTTTCTACTCATCCCCTTCCTTGATTCTGATCAGATTGTAGGCCCCTCTTAAATCCAACTTGGAGAACACCTTGGCGCCAACAATCTGATCAAAAAGATCGGAGATCAAAGGAAGGGGATACGGATCACGGACCGTAATACGGTTTAATTCCCGGAAATCCAAACAAGGTCTCAGCGATCCATCCTTTTTCTTTACAAAGAATAGACCCACTGCCACCGGAGACTTAGATGGCCTAATATGACCTTTTGCCAAACTCTCGGCAATATACTTCCGCATGACCTCTCTTTCAGGCTGAGAAAGATTGTAAAGCCGAGACTTTGGCAACTTAGCCCCTGGGATGAGATTAACTGGACAATCATAGTCACGATGAGGGGGCAATTCCTGAGCCCCACCCTCCGAAAAGACATCCGCAAAATCTGAGAGATACTGAGGTAAAGCCATAGTAGACACACCAGAGATAGATGTGCCAAGACAATTGTCCGAACAAAATTCACTCCAACCAATGATCTGTCTTGCTTGCCAATCTATAATTGGGTTATGTTTTGTCAACCACGGTAACCTTAAGACTATAGGAGCAGGCAAGTCCTTCATGACAAAACAGGACATGATCTCAACATGTGAATCACCCACCCTTAACAGAATACCATGAGCAATATGAGTGAGACTCCTTTGAGAAAGAGGGGAAGACTCAATTGCGAAAACTGGAATTTCTCTTTCTAAAGTGCAAGTACTTAGACCCAGATTTTGAAGAAAAAGAAAATCAATAAGGTTTACCCCAGCACTACAGTCAATGAATACTTCAACCAAAAAAATTCTTGAGTCTAGCGCCACCATAGCTGGAAGGAGAAAACGAGTATTACAGGGAGCTTGCATACCTGCTTGCTCCACCACCCCATTCACACTACCAAGAGTCAGGGATGTTTTTTTTTTTTCTTTAAGTAAACCTCTGTGATTCTTTCTCATCAACATGCGGTTAAACAAAAGGACAAGCAAAAATAAAATGACCACTTTTTCCACAGTGATAACATAGTTTATGCAACCTCCTAAAGTTCCTACTACCAGGACGGAAAGATCCCTGACCCAGCCTCATGGGTTCCTCCCCTACCCCAGAGTTACATGTCATATCTCCCTGGGGAGCAGGTGAGACGAAACCACTCACAGAAGGGATCCCTTGCGCGGAAGGAACCTTACTCCTCTCTCTAATACGTCTATCTAACCGTACTGCCAAAGACATAGCATTCTCCAATGTATCCGGGTACTCATGAAAAGCAAGGGCATCTTTCAATCTCTCAGATAACCCCTGACAAAACTGACTACGTAACGCGGGGTCATTCCACTCTGACTCGGTAGCCATCTCCTAAACTCAATGCAGTAAGCCTCTGCAGTATGTTCACCTTGTAATAAATTACGCAATTTAGATTCCGCCATCGAGACCCGATCTGGATCATCATAAATTAATCCCAAGGCTTTAAAAAATTCTTCCACCGACCGGAGGGCCAGATAACTGGACGGCAGAGAAAAGGCCCAGGATTGCGCGTCCCCTTTAAGCAGGGAAATGATTATCCCTACCCTCTGACTCTCATCACCAGACGAAGATGGACGCAGCCGAAAATACAACTTGCATGACTCTTTAAAGCGGATAAAGTCATCCACATCCCCTGCAAATCTATCAGGGAGAGCGACTTTAGGCTACCCATAAATCTGACTTCCTCCTATTGCACCTGATGCCAGAGCATTCTGACACCGTGTGACCGAATTACGCAGATCCGCAACCTCTAGGGATAATCCCTGCATGCGATCATCTAGCGCATCAATTGACTCCATCTCAAAACAGCTGAGAAATGGCAGTCAAAGTATTGGCGGGTTATAATGTCACGGCGGACAGGATACAAGATACACAGAATATCAACAAACAAGTGTCTAGGCAAGAAGCTGGGGATAAAGGTCACCTCCTGACAATCCCTACCAGCTCTCCCTAGACTTCTAAGCCCACGTTCAGACCCTGAAGGTGGGAATAAACGTGTCCCCGTGCCTAGGCTGAATATTCCCTAAAATCCCTAAGATGGTGAAAGGGGGAAAGAGGCAGCCTGCTCCCTCAGACCTGGAGGGGGCCGGCGTCTCTCAAACAGCCTAGACAGACAACCACAAGATAACAAAACCAACTTGTTTTTTACTGAGCAGGAACAGCAAATCCTTCCTTCCTCTGAGCCAGACAGAAGCTATAACCCGCACAGGACACTGGGAGTGGGCGTAATTTAAACTCAAACCAACGACCCCACCCAGTGCACCTGAAGGGAGGCGGATATAGCTCAACTCCAAAACAAAAACAAAAGGCTACACACGTGCTGTTAACCTGTCAGACCTTCGCACATAGCCTGAGCAGGGCATGACAGATAGACACTCATTAAATACCTCAGTCAAGAGGGGACTTAAAGAGTCCTTAAAGGTCTTATAAAACTCGGATGTTAAGCCATCCGGGCCTGGCGACTTCTTCAGAGCTAACCCTTCCATTGCCAGCATTACTTCCTCCTTCCTGATCTCTTCCACCAAAACGTCAAAAGAGAGGTTAGCTCCTGACTCAGGGGTGATTTCAGCCAGGAAAGCCGACATCCTGTCCCGATACAGATCCCTCTTTCCCAAGAGGCGGAGTAGAAGGATGTGACGATTTCCAGGATCCCTGATCTGGACCTGTTCAGAGATCCTGTACCATCGACCAGTCCTGTCACCAACTTGCTACTCACTGACATTTTGCAGCTTCTGTAGGGGTCGGGCGAGCGGTACCTCCCGAAATCCCTCTCAAAAACCAAAGATGTGTGCCTATCATACTGGCACCTCTTGAGCAAAGATTTCACCCTGGAGATATCCTCGCGGCTACCTCCAGTCGAGACCAGATGCTCGAGGTTCCTCCTCAGACCCTGGTACAGGCAGTATCTGTCCAGGGACCTGAGGCTCGAGAGCTGGCGGAAGAACTTTGCCGCCCGATCTTTGAATATCTCCCACCACTCTAACTTAGTATCACAGAGATCCAGCAAAGCTACCTGACTCTGAAGGAAGTCCTCAAAGGATTGTCTCACCTCTGCTTCCTCCAGGATTCCTGAGTTCAGCTTCCAGTAACCTCTTCCCATTTGGGGGGGACTCTGAAATATTCAAAGAAAACATAATCAGACAGTGATCCCCTATGCTATTTACAAAAGGAGCTGCCCCAGATCCCCCCGAAGGGGGCACACATGGAGCCTCCGCCACTTTTACAGCGGCCAACCGCTCCCCTGCATCCACCCCACCACCAGAGACCGGGCCAACAGCCCCCACACTCTTGCAGTCACTGACCCCAGGAGCCCGAAAGGCCACAGAGGCAACAGCCGGCTGAACAGGTGCACCAGCAGCCACCCCAGCCACCAGTGTCCTACCGACCACCACCTCCATAGCCCCCCCAGCCCCAGCGGCCAGCGACACATCACATGCTTGCCCGCTAGAGGCGACCCCTTGTCCAGGAGCCGCCTCCCGCGAGCAAACTGCTGGGCCAGTTGACACTACAGTATTAATTTCCACTTTATTATTCAATTCATTCTTTTACTTTGCCATTACTGCCTGCCTCCTTCAATACCTGGGCACAGGTTGTGATTACCCTCCCCTCTCCAGCGCTTGACTCACCGCATTGGGGGACCCAAACCCTGCTTCCCCTTTTTTTCCTTCTTAGTTTTCTTGACTTCCTTTAACTTAGCGGGGGACTGGTGCGCCATGGAACCACTGCTCCCGGCCATGCCAGTCCCTGCTTCTCCTGCAACCGCCACCACTGAGCGCTGACACTTGGGCGCGCCCCCGTACACGCCCCCGGCTCCGCCCCCAGACAAGGGAGCATCACAAGGCTCGCCCCCAGGCACGCCCCCAGCTGCGCTCACTGCACCGCCTCCACTGCCTCCCATTCCCGGGACTCTCAGGCTCCGCCCATGTGTGAGAGGAGCAGCGTCCCCCTCGCACCGCCTCAGCCCCACGCTACAAGCGCCCACCAGGGCGGCAGACGGGGACACTTTTACCACGGAAGCGTACCCCGGGGATGTGGGTGTGGGGGATTTAATGTGTGCCTCTCCCCTCAGTGGGGAGGGGGTCATTCCTGCCAGCTGTGCTGAAGCCCCAGGGTGTGGCCAGCAAGCCTGCTGGAACCTGTTGTCCTCCAGTGTGGTGACTGAGGGGACAAGCAGGGGGCAGACAGCTGAGGGGGAGGAGGAGGCGAATGAGGTTAGGGCTGTCCCAGGAGAAGTAGGGCTGCCAGGTAAAGCCTCAGTGCAGGGTTCCTCCACCACTGGGATGTCAGAGGGCCAGGTTAGTCTGTCTGGACTGGCGACTTGGTCGGGAGCCTAGGGGAAGCAGGCACTACCAGCGGTGGCAGCGGCCATAGCTGCCATCACGCGCAGTGGGAGTGCTGGGGCCCTAGGAGCCCCTCAGGGGTCTGATGCCTTTCCCCCTTCCGACCAAATGGCTGCCGAGTCAGCTGGAGACCAGGAGACAGGTCCCGGGGACCTGACAGGGGACGTGGCAGTCTCGTCTATTTTGGCCACGTCCAGTCAGGAGTTTCAGGCAGCGTTAGTGGCTGACACCAGCCTGAACGCTCTTAAGGAGCAAGTGGAACAGCCCACCTCGGACTCAGACCTCGAGAGGATGGTCTAGGATCAAGGACAGATGTACCGGGTCACGGTCCAGCAGGGCTCACGGGAGGTGTGGCCTAGGGACCGACAGCTAGTGATACCCTATCAGTTTAGGACAGAGTTGTTGCAGGTTGCACATGAGATTCCGATGGCTGGACACCTAGGGATCGCTAAGACAAGGGCCAGATTAGCCCAGCATTTCTACTGGCCAAAGATAGGGGCTGATGTGGTTGCCTACTGCCGTTCATCTGACACCTGCCAGCGGGTGGGGAAGGCGGGGCGGTGCCCCAAAGCCCCACTGGTAACGCTGCCCATAATTGAAGAGCCTTTCAGGAGGATGGCTGTGGATCTAATTGGACCGCTGTCCATTCCCAGCAGCTCCGGGAAACGCTTCATATTGACGGTAGTAGACTATGCCACCTGGTACCCAGGGGCGGTAGCCTTGTCATCTATTCGGGCCAACGAGGTGGCCACTGCCTTGCTGGAGATTTTCTCCAGAGTGGGCTTCCCCGAGGAAATGCTCACCGACTGGGGAACCCAGTTCATGTCGCAATTGATGGAGTCCCTCTGTAGGCAAACACAGGTGCAACATCTGGTGACCAGTCCGTACCACCCACAGACAAACGGCCTGTGTGAACGGTTTAATGGCACCTTAAAGCAGATGCTTAAGATGTTGTTTGACTCCCACGGCGTGACTGGGAGTGGTACCTCCCACATCTACTGTTCGCCTACCGAGAGGTCCCACAGACCTCCATGGGCTTCTCCCCCTTCGAGCTCCTGTACGGGCGACGTGTGCGGGGGCCCCTGGCTCTGGTGAAAGAGGCCTGGGAGGCAGATGTAGCCACCCCTGGAGTGTCGGTCGTCGAGTTTGTCATGCGCTTCCGGAACAAGATGCAGGCCTTGTCGCAGCTGGTGCACGATAATATGGAGCGGGCCCAGGCCGACCAGAAGCGATGGTATGACCAGAACGCTTGTGAGAGGACCTACCAGGTGGGTCAAAAGGTATGGGTACTGGTCCCCGTACCTCAGGACAAGCTTCAGGCGGCCTGGGAAGGCCCATACCTCGTGCATCAGTGCCTCAATGCCGTGACATACTTGGTCACCCTGGACCACGCCTGAGGAAGGCAGAAGGCCTTCCACATGAACATAATGAAGGCCCATCATGAGAGGGAGGCATGTGCCCTCCCTGTCTGCAACCTCCCTGAAGAGGGCGAGGAGGAAACCCTCATGGACATGCTCGCCCAGGTAAAGGCGGGTGGGTCCATCGAGGATGTGCAGGTGGGCCAACAGCTTTTGAAGGACCAACAGTCCCAGCTATGGGCCACCCTTCACCCCTACCGGGAGTTGTTCAGCAACAAGCCCGGAAGGACGGAGTTGGCTATCCATCACGTGGACACTAGGGATCACCCCCCAATCCGGCGTTCAGCATATCGCGTTTCCTTGGAGGTGCAGCAGCACATGCGCCAGGAGATTGATGAGATGCTGAACCTGGGGGTCATCCAGGCATCCAACAGCGCTTGGGCCTCGCCTGTGGTCCTCGTCTCAAAGAAGGACCGGACCACCCGGTTCTGCGTGGACTACAGGGGACTCAACGCTGTCTCAGTCACTGATGCGTACCCTATGCCACGCATCGATGACCTGCTCGATCAGTTGGCCGGGCCAGGTACCTGACCATCATGGATCTGAGCCGGGGGTACTGGCAGATTCCCCTGACCCAGGGGGCGCAGGAACGCTCTGCCTTTATCACCCCCTTTGGATTGTACGAATCCACGGTGATGGCGTTCGGCATGAAGAATGCCCCTGCCACTTTTCAGCGGATGGTCAACGCGCTGCTTAAGGGACTTGAAGAGTACGTGGCCGCGTACCTGGATGACATTGCCGTCTTCAGTCCCACATGGGAGGATCACCTAAATCACCTGATGCAGGTGCTGGGGTGGATCCACCAGGCAGGCTTGACCATCAAGCCGGAAAAGTGCCAGCTGGGCATGAGCGAGGTCCACTACCCAGAGCACCGGGTAGGCGGGGGGACCCTTAAGCCAGAGCCCGGGAAAGTGGATGCTATCGCATCCTGGCCCACCCCCAGAACCAAAAAACAGGTGATGTCCTTCCTGGGCACCGCCGGGTACTATAGGAGGTTCGTCCCCCACTATAGTAGCCTGTCGAAGCCCTTGACAGACCTCACCAAGAAGAAGCTGCCCTCCGCAGTTGATTGGACAAACGACTGCGAGACGGCCTTCCACTCCAGGCAGCCGACTTCACTCGGCCATTTATAGTACAGACCAACGCCAGTGATTTTGGCCTTGGTGCCGTACTCAGCCAGGTTGACACTACAGGCCAGGAACACCCTGTTCTGTACCTAAGTCGGAAGCTCCTGCCAAGGGAGGTGGCGCACTCCACAATGGAAAAGGAGTGCCTGGCAATTGTCTGGGTACTGCATCGGTTGCAACCGTATTTATAAGGGCGCCGCTTCACTGTGAAGACCGACCACAACCCCCTCAGCTGGTTAAACACCGTATCCAGGACGAATGGGAGGTTGCTACGCTGGAGCCTAGCTCTCCAGCAGTATCACTTGACCATTCACCACAAAAAGGGCCATGACCACAGGAATGGCGATGAGCTATCCTGGCAAGGAGAGGGTGCGGATGGGCGCACGGGGGAACACAGGAATGTGCTGCCCCCTGGCGCCCCCTCTAAAAGGGGGAGGTGTGAGGAATATGGATTAATATTTACTGGCAGCCCTAATTGTCATTTGATTCACCTTTTGGCATGTTAATCAGTGTACATGCAAAATAAGTTCCCACCCCCCAGCCATCTGATTGTCAGCTGGCAAGGAAGAAAGCCCCAGGGGTCCAGGCTTCAAGGAGGCCCCAGGTGGAGAAGGTCACACCTCAATCAGCCAGATTGGAGGCAAGGTAAATCCTGCAGGAAAACCCTCCAGCAGGAGGTATCCGCCCTTGCCAGGATCAAGGATACCTTCCAGACATGTTGGCACCTACATTTCATAAGGAATTATGAATCGCCCGGCCATCGAAGGTGCAAACCGGATACATATTTGTGTCCCAGTGGCCACGATGTACGTGCCCATGGGCTTTGTTTGATGGGGGCATGCTAGGGAAAGGAGATATCCATATCTCCCCACAGAAACCAAATACCGGTATCATGTTTGGACTAGTTGCAGCCGAAACCCAGGCAGATCAATTGGGCCCAGAACCATTTCCTGCGACATTCTGGTCTGGGGCTATGAGCCCTAAGGGGTTTTATGGGTCATTTGCTCCCAGCACCAGAGAAGGAGGGGAGGACCATACCCATAGGCGGGGAGGGGAGCGGTTGGCTACAGGTCATAAGCCCATGCAAGCCAGAGGGCAGGGTCTTTTCTGAAGGGGGTCACATCGTGCCAATGTGTTTGGAGAGACCAGGAACCAGCTGACCTTACTGCCCCCACGTGACTGCAGCCAAGGACTATTCCACCCTTATGACCCAAAGGAACTTTCATCTACCCGGTGACTGACTTTTGCTCTGCTTAACCCTGTTGTACCCATATAACCTGTATCTGTAACCTCAGACCACTGTATATGTTCTCAGTGTATATTGTGTTATATCTAGTGTGCCCTTACGGCGATTAAATATATAATTTAATCTTGTGCTGTCTTGTATCTCGATCACGAATTCCCACGTCCGTGTTTTGGCCTAGTTATAAGCTACCGCGGGTTGGTTTCTCACCCTGTATAATCCCGTTAGTGGACCGGGCTTATATCAAACGAGAAGCTGGTGGCAAATACTCGGGCTGAGACTGCGCTGTTTTCACTGCAGCAGTGAAAAGGCTCTCTCAGCTTGTTGCCTCTCTGTGGCCACGTGGACAGGAGGTGTATGTGTAAACTGTACCACGCTGACCTTACCTGCTCCTCTGGAGGGCGTAACGTCACGTTTTTGGTAACCCGTGACCATACCGCGTCTCGTAAGCTCAATGTAGGCGACGTCAAGCGGGCATGAGGTGTGGTATTCGTCACAGCCTATATCAAACAACACTTGCACCCTAATAAGAACGGTTTGCTGGAATTACAGAGCTGTATAATGGCAATTTGGAGCCCCAGTCAGTGCAGCAAGGTGTAATAGGATTGTTCTTGTTACCCAGGCTGTACCTCCCCTGCTGAACCCTGTTCTACATAAATGCTGTGGAATGATTCCTCCCTATCCTTTCCCTACACCTTAAATAATCTTTCCCTGCACTTGTAAATCGGTTTTTTTAAGACAATGAAGTTTTTTATAACACTGTCCCCAGCCCCTGCTGATGTCTCTCCCTGCACTAACTACACTGGTAAATGGCAGAATCTAAGATGGCTGATGCTATTTATAGGGCTGTGACATCACAGGGCTGGCTGGCTGCTGATTGGCTGCATGCATGGCATTATGGGTGATCCCGCCTTCCCAGAGTTCCTTTCTCCATGTCCTCACACGTGCAGCAGCCATTTTAGGAAAAAATGCGATTCGTTACCACGAAGGGCGAGGAAATTCGGCTTCAGTGCAAATCGACTTTCTCCTGAAATTCGGATCGAATTCCACTTTGTCAGCTTCGATTCGCTCATCTCTATTGCTGATGACTGGCAGTTTTTTCCTAAGGAGAAAACTAATAGAGTCCACCCAATATTTTTTCGGACCACCAACGATATATTTATGACCTATCCTGAGGATCCAAATATCAAGATGGTGGCTCACTCCAAACAAAATACAGGAACAGGTGCTGCTAGCCCAAATTAGAGGGACACCCACCCTCTAGTAGAGTTTATGTAATAGAAGCTATAATGATGGGCGAGCACACTTCATTTGGACTAATACAATTAATACAATTTAATTAAATCACACAATTGTATACTGCACACGTGTATAACATATAGTAATATAAAATCTGATATAAACAATAGACTGTAAAATACACTAAAATCGAATAAAAATAAGTATAGTGCACTTTATGAAGTCTAATACCACCACATACTGTATATCTGGCAAGGTCCACTGGATTTGGCAGGAACTGCCAAGATGGTTCCTAATTCGCACAATAATAGACTAGCTATATTGTGTCAAAGTTCTTAGTAGTATTTGATTAAAGTCCCATGGGGATAAATCCACATATAGATATAGGTGTATGTCCAAAATCTTGTTATACGGGTATTCAGACACTTTGGCATTTAATGCATTGTTGAAATGTCAGTCTCTTGTGCTGATAGACCGTTAGTTTATTTTGCCCACATATATTATGATTAATATACTTGTAGGTAAAGTCCTCTTACCTTCCTCGGCGTTGGTAGTATATTCTCGCGAGGGTCGGGCGGCGCGGGACAATGCCGGCGTCTCACTCCGTACTCCTCTAGCCGGCTTACCCGAGATATCGCAGGAATTCGGACGGGACTTCAGTGTATACTTGGTCCGTGCTTGTTTCTCTTCCGGCATAATACAGAGGAAGGTATCTTTTTGGTCTGTAGATCTTAGTTCCGATAATTTTTCAGCTGTCCTTTGGTTTCAATTTTCATAGCGTGGCCACGCTTATGACTGCGGAGGTGCTCTTTACAGGTGTCCGATCCGGCCCAGACGCGTTTCGGGAATTAGCCTTCCCTTCATCAGTGGTATCGTGACACCTGTTAGCCTCCGCCTTTTATTTCCGAGAGAGCACTCAAATTGTGGAAAACTGGATTTCCTTTTAGAAAAGGGAGCTGTTCATGCTATAAAACAATTACAGAAAAATGAAATGATCACTATACGCCCCGCAGATAAAGGGGGCGGAGTAGTGGTCTTGAACACAACGGATTACAATGAGGAATGTTTGCGACAACTTATGGATGTAGAGACATATGTGATGTTGAAAAGTGACCCGCTGGAGTGTTTCGATCAAGAACTCAAGTCATTATGTAAAAGAGGTCTGGACCTATCTATTATTTCTAATCAGGAACATGACTTCATTTTGGGGACACAGAGGAGATTACCCGTCTTCTACTGTCTCCCCAAAATTCACAAATGTATGGTGAAACCGCCCGGTAGACCAATAGTCTCGGGTATATGTTCAATATCTTCAAACCTGTCGAAGTATATAGATGTACAAATACAACCTGTTGTGAAAAAAACTAGTTCCTATATTAAAGACACAACTCATATTATAGAAATATTAGAGAAATTAGAAGTTGAATCAGGGTGGATTATGGGCACACTCGATATACAGTCTTTATACATGGTAATCGACCATCAACAGACTTTTTAAAAAGTCGCAAAAAAGTCGCAATTTCACTCCAGTGAGGACCATGCTTATCTTATGAGACTTTTTAATAGAACATGCGACTTTTTCATAAAAACGTGCGACTTTTTCGTAAAGATGTGCGACTTTTGTAAAGCTGCTTACTGACGGATAAACTGCTACCGTCAAACCACATTTATTACAGTCTTCAAGGGCCGATCATAAATCTGACATGGCTAAAACTGACTTTAGCCATATGTTAAAGTGGAGTGAGCTGTCAGAGGAATGATAAATCTGGCCCTAGTGGTATTCCAAATACAGCAAACATTCAGGCCACAAGATGTCTCATATTGCATCTTTCTCACTTTGAGGATTGGTACAGTCACCATGTTAAGCCTATGTCTAACTCCCTGGTTTAAGAATTGTCTAAAAATAATGTTTTGTTGTGTACGCACTTCATCATCACACGTGTTCCTGTCAATTAGAGATGAGTAAAGTTTTCAAAAATTTGATTCGGACACTTCGCCAATTTTTTTCCAAAAATTTGCTTAGTTCCGAATTAACTCGTATAAGAAGCTCGTTAAATCAGCTATACCCCAGCCTGCAGGGAGAGTGTACTGAACATCACAGTGCATTGCACCAACTTGCAAAGCTAGTCCTTTCTGGTAGTATGACAGGCAAGTCACATACAGTATATGGATGAGTGCATCAGCGTGCGTGACTATTAGGCTCAGTTCACACTTCACTTGTTTAGTCAGTTACTAGTCCAAAACAAATAACAGGCACAGATCTTTTCATGATACTTTATCTGCTAGTTGGATTGGCTCCTGATTTTGGCACACCATACAGTAACTGCTGGAATTAACTAACCAAAAAACTGAAGTATGAACTCAGCCTTACAGGTCAATGTTTGTGTCAGATATAATGTGCAGTGGCCCAAGATTCTACTATAGAGTGAAAAAGCTGTCTTATTTGACACTGTCTGCTGTTTCCACATAGATTGCTAGTTAACCTGTTAGCCACTGATTTTACTAAATTGTAAAAGAGCGGTCTTATTTTACTGTTTGTGAGAAGTCCACATTGATTGATAGATAAGGTATTGTGTTACGCATGCATTCTACTATAGAGTGAAAGAGTGGTCTCATTTTACAACATCTGCTGTTTCCACATAGATTGCTAGAGAACCTGTTCTGTTACCTACTGATACAAGTAGTGGCACCATGACAGAATAGGGAGGTTGTCAGCATTAAGTTTTATGTTGACGTCAATGTTTATTTTCCCTTCTTCTGATCCGTCAGAAGAACAACCCAAAGTATTTGCATATTTTATGTGCTTTGGACCCACTCCTGCTTTTGGCTTCCAAATCATGATCAAATTCTGATACAAAATACTGACCGCGTAATAGAGTTACAATTTACATGCGCTTTGGCCATTTACGTCTGACATCGGTTTTACTCCGATGGAAAAGAAGTCCTGCATGCAGGACTTTAATGGCCTCTATCACACGGTCAGAATTTGGTCAGTTTTTTTAATCAGTATTTGATCAGTATTGGTAAGGCAAAAACAGAAGTGGGTCCAAAATAAAGATGACACGTTATGGAAATATTTGCACGTCGTCTGTTTTTTGGACTCACTCCTGCATTTGGCTTCTAAATCATGATCAAATCCTGATGTAAAATACTGACCATGTGATAGAGGCCTTATAGATGCTGCAAAGACAGATCTGTTGTGTTTTTGATTTTTTGTTCTTCTGAGTGATCAGGAGAACTGTAAAATAAACTGCTAAGTCAACAAGGCCAAAAATGGACACTAATGTCCCCAGAACAGACTGGTGTGGGTGGCAACAGCATGAGGAGTCAACAGAGTGGCCCAGTCACAGAGTGGGGAGGGTGTCAACAGCATGAGGAGTCAACACAGTGGCCCAGTCACAGAGTGGGGAGGTGGGGGACAACAGCACAAGATAGTGGCAGTAGGAGAAGATGGCAGCAGAGGCAGCAGGTGTGTGGCATCAGTTGGGTGGAGGCATCAGAATAGTGGCTGAAGCACGTGGCCAGAAGTAACAGGCCATTTTTCACAATGTTCTGTTGTGGCAGCACACTGCAGTCAGAACATTACTGCCAGAATGATCTAGTCTGATGCATCAGGCACCAGTGTGTGGAAATCCTGCCTGATCCACACCTGATTCATCTTTATAAAGGTTAATCTCTCAACATTTTGTGGTGAAAGGCAAGTTTGCACTAAACACCCTCTCTGATGCTACACTAATGGCTGGACAGGAAAGCTTGCCCAGGGCAAACTAGGCCAGTTGCTACCACAATTCAAGTTTGGCTGTCCAGTAGTTCGGGGGAAATTGGATCTGGGGTGACAGGATGCACTCAAGTATGCCACCACCTGCTAGTTCAGGTTCTGCTCCATGTCCTGCTGCTGCTGGCAAGTTTCTTCAGTAGGCAAGTGAAGAAGCATGCTTATCAGAGACTCCAGACTCAAGTTACTACTGATGGAGCTGGTGCTGCTCCTGCCTCCAGAAGTGATGGCAGTGAAGCGTGAGTGCAGAGGGTCCCCCCGGTCAGACTTTCGTGAGGATGGGTGATGGCGCACATAGACAGCGACCGACCGACTACATAGGATGTCTCGATAGTAGGCCCCTATTTTGGCCCAGTAGTCAGGGTCTAACATCGTGGAAAGCCAGTAGTCATCCCTCTGCCGAATGGTGATAATGCGGCTGTCACTACGCAAGCAACTCAGAATGCATCTGGCCATCTGTGCAAAGGAACCCGGAGGGACTCCCTGCCTCCATCTGCACTGCATACTGCCACGGTCTGTCAGGGTCATCTGCCTTCAGTTGGCGAGGAAACAGCCAACATTCCATTTCTTGGTTGATGACATGGAGCAGTTCCTCCCCGTTTGATTCTGTTCTCCCAGGCTGGCCAGGTGCAGAACAGCGTGACACCGCTGTGCTCTGCATAGGTGGTATGCTGGAGGACCACTCGCAACTGTGCCTACAGTGGAGGATGAGGAGGCAGTGGAGGACTTTGGCACCAGAATCACAGCATGTGAATGCGGAGGCGGCGTTGCTATCACCTGGCCAAGTTGCTGGTGTGCCTGGGCAGGAACCACATTTACCCAGTGCGCTGTAAAGGACATATATTGTCCTTGACCATAGTTACAGCTCCACACTTCGGCACTGCCGTTAACTTTAGCAAACACCGAAAGGATCAAGGACTAGCCCACCTTCTGCTCAACATACGTCTGCAGGGCTGGTACAGCTTTTTTAGAGAAGCAATGACAGCTTGGGACTCTCTGAAATGGCAGAGTCAACCACATGGAAAGGTAGGGACTGTAGTACCAGCAACTTGGCCAGGAGCATGTTCAGCTTCTGCATATTAGATGAATGCACACATACTATTGTCTTTTTGCAATTGCCTTATTGATTGATTTATGGCGAAAAGCATAACGAGGAGGAGGAGGAGCATCAGGACCAGTAGATGATGGGAAGGAAACACAGCTCCCTTCTGCTGAGGTGGGGGAGCCTTGACTGCTGGAGAAGGGGTGCAGGCCACTAGGAGATGCAGCGGTTGCAGTGTCAGGCTGTACCACTACATTAGTACCACGGTTTTCCCAAGCCACTTTATGGTGATGCTCCATGTGTTGACGCAGGGCCGTGGTGCCAACATTGTCACCCTGGCTGATCTTCACCTTCTGCCTACAGATCCTACATATGGCCCTACTGATGCCCTCCTGCGACATGATAAAAAATTCCTACACCGGGGAGTATGACACCAGTGGCGTAGGGATCGCCATAGCAACCATAGCAGTGGCTATGGGGCCCTACGCCACTGGGGGGCCCGTCCGACCGCATTCAGTTTTTTTTTTTATTAACACACACAGACACTACACACAGGCAGCCAGGAGGTGGCGTAACTACCGGGGAAGCAGCTGCTTCAAGTTAGTTAAATATCGATTCTTGTCTTAATGTTTAGGCCCCCTCGCTAATGTGATCTAATCTTACTGTATTCTAAAGTCTCCTGATGTGTCTGGGATTCAAACCCACAACCTCCAATGTATCAGTGTATCAGAGGCAAAGCATTTACCCTCACAACCATAAAGGAGGCCTTGCTGCTGACTGAAAAATTATGACACTTCTACTGTTATAGCTGGCTAAGTGTACATCTATACACATGACTGCTGCCCCAACACACCCAGCACTGCTATATCTCTATATGACAGCTATCCCAGCACACTCAGCTCTGCTATATCTCTATATATAAGCAGCTGTCATGTGTATATATGTATAGATGTACACTTAGCCAGCTATAACAGTAGAAGTCTCATAATTTTTCAGTCAGCAGCAAGCCAGGTCTTGTGGTTAGATGCTTTGCCTCTGATACAGGAGGTCGTGGTTTCAAATCCCAGCAGAAACCTTTTCTGAAATACAAGCACTCACTCCATATATTGACATACAGGGCGGGACACAATACAGGGCTGGACACAGGAAGAAGCTGCATCGCATCGCTGACATGGAGGTAAGTAGAAGTGTTTATTTTATTTTTTTTAATACCCGACTGTTACTGCCATGGGGGGAGCGGGGGGCACTTGATACTGGCACATGGGGGGAGGGGGGTTGGCACCTGATACTGGCACCTTGGGGGGGGGGGGGTTGGCACCTAATACTGACAAATAGGGGGGGGAGAGGCACCTGATACTGTGGATGGCACTGTTTAGGGGAGGGGGATCTGTGGATGGCACTGATTAGGGGAGGGTGTCTGTGGATGGCACTGTTTAGGGGAGAGGGGATCTGTTGATGGCACTGATTAGGGGAGGGGGATCTGTGGATGGCACTATTTAGGGGAGGGGGATCTTTGGATAGCACTATTTAGGGGAGGGGGATCTGTGGACGGCACTGTTTAGGGGAGAGGGATCTGTGGATGGCACTATTTAGGGGAGGGGGATCTGTGGACGGCACTGTTTAGGGGAGGGGGATATGTGGATGGCACTGTTTAGGGGAGGGGATCTGTGGATGGCACTGTTTAGGGGAGAGGGGATCTGTTGATGTCACTGATTAGGGGAGGGGGATCTGTGGATGGCACTATTTAGGGGAGGGGGATCTGTTGATGGCACTATTTAGGGGAGGGGGATCTTTGGATAGCACTATTTAGGGGAGGGGGATCTGTGGACGGCACTGTTTAGGGGAGAGGGATCTGTGGATGGCACTATTTAGGGGAGGGGGATCTGTGGACGGCACTGTTTAGGGGAGAGGGATCTGTGGATGGCACTATTTAGGGGAGGGGGATCTGTGGATGGCACAGGAAGGGGGGGTCCATAATTTTTTTTTTGCTATGGGGCCCATGCATTTCTAGCTACGCCCCTGTATGACACTATACCCCCACCACTGCGTGCTGACTGCCTGCCGCTGCCTCTATGAACCTGTTCACTGCTAGTTGTTTCCGGACAGGTAGGCTCCTGAGTAGCAGACAGTCTACCCTAGGCATGTTTGGCTCCAGATTTCACACTGCTGCCTCCCTGCTGACTGACAGTCACTATTGCTCAGCCGCATGCTGCCACCTTATCGGTGTCTCACACACAAGCTGCCACCATCACCACCTGAAATTGGTGATGAATCCCCTTCTTTACCCGACTCCCACGTGCAATCGGTTACATCATCATCCACTACTGTCTGCTCCTCAACCTCACCAGTCTCATGGCCGTGTTCCTGAGCGACACCTACTCGCATGAGACTCTCACTATCGCAATTTTCACACTTACAGGAGGAAGCAGCGGACCTCACCTCCAAATCTGGGCAGGGCAGTAGCTGCTGAATGTCCTCAATAAGCTTGACTTTGCTGAAAAGTGGAGCAAAGCCAGCAGCATACAATACTTCCCGAGTAGAAGGAGCAGAAAAAGAAAGAGAACTTGTTCCTGGGCCATGCCAACTAAGTGTGGTGTAAGAGGAACCCAACGAATCCTGGATTTGGGTGTCTGATGTCATTTGAGATGATGAAGACCGAGTCAACTGTTCAAGGACAGCTAGATTGCTGGTCAAAACACGACCACTAGATGACAATGGCAGCTGTGGCCTGTTTCCACAGCTGCTGCTACCACCAACCCTTCTTCTGCTGATACTTCTGCCAGCTCTAGCAACATTTTTTCCACTGCCCGTTCCCTTGGAGGGCCTTATCACCTGTCTGCTGGACATACTGTACAGTAACAGTAACTGCATATGTAAAATAAGTTATTTAATGTCAATGTGGGCACCCCAATAACCGTAGTATTAGACAGCTTATTCATCCCCACTTGAGAATCAAGGGCTAATGGGATTGCTTATCTAAGAAACAAGGTGGACATCCCAATAACAGTAAAAGTAGACAGCTTATTTAACCCAATTTGAGTATTAAGGCCTAATAGAATTGCTTACCTATTTAAAAAGGTGGGCACCCCAGTTTAATTGCACTACTTATTCAACCCAATTTGATAATCAAGGCCTAATGGAACTGCAGTGGCTGGGTTTGGGGTGGCCCCAATGCTACACCTTAGAGGTGTTCCAACTTGTTGCTGCTCTCCGGAAGGGGTGGTAAGGCATAGTTCACCCCAGTGGGAAATAAGTCCAGAGAGTCAGGGTCTGCAATTAACCAGTTTGCTTCTTTACTGGAGGAATTCAGGTGCAAAACAATACATGCAAGACATAGGGATGGCTTCTCCAGTCTCCTCCCTGGCAGAAGAAGGGTTTGATGCTCTCTCTCTCTTTCTCGAAAGGCTGGTACCCTGGCCAAAAGCTTGAGGCCCACGGTCTGTAGCTCAGTAGTCCGGATGGCTCCTTAGTTACAGGGCTGGTGACCCATAGTCTGTGGCTCAGCGTTCCCATCTTAGCGTCTTCTTCCAGTCACTCATGCAGACTGGCATGAGTCTCCCCCTCCAAGCACAGGTCCCTAACTACAGAACACTAGGGGTTTTGACTGCTCTCCTTATATACCATTTCTAGCTAGACTGGAACTATCTAGTGCAGGGGTGCACAACCTTTTCTGGTTGGGGGCCACGTTGTGAGCCTGAACCAATTCTAAGGGCCGAAAATAAAACTTAAAGGGGTATTACCAACTGAAATACTATTTTTAGGGCATATTGAACATATAGTATATATCATAAATGTCTGGTTACACTTCTAGTACTCCCATCTCATGGGAAAATACATGAAAGATACATGTGAGCAGCCACAAGACATAGACATATATGTCTGTTACCAGATGGTTGGGGGCCGCACAGAATGGTATCGAGGGCCGAATGTTGCCCCCGGGCCGCAGGTTGTGCATCCCTGATCTAGTGGGATGGGTAGAGTGGAGAAACGCAGCACAAACAGTTACCACTCCCGTCTGGCATAGACTTACGTAAGATCTTCAATAATACTCAATGGCAATGACCACAGCAGTTTTTCCAGGTATAACAAGTTTCCAAATACAAATTTCCAGATATAACAAGTCTGGCTTTTAACCTCCAAAACATGCTCTTCTTTAGACCCTATGGCAGCTGTGAAAAATTACCAGCTTCTCATTAAAAGTCCCAAAAGTCTCTCAGTATTCATTAACCCTTTCCATAGATCCTTGCAAATACAGTGCAAATGAACAGAATATATCAATACATACATATAAAATGTAATTAAACAGTATTAAACAGTTAACCCTTTAAAGTGAAATAAAGTAAAAAGTTTATAACTTTGCATAGTTGTAATAGGCAAAAGTCCACAAATGTCCAAACATCAAAGTGCCCCCGCGCTATTGCACTACAGAATTACTTATCTATAAAACAAGGGGGCATCCCACTTACTCCCACAACTGTTAAATTACACTACATATTTACCCCAATTTGAGCACCAAGGCATAATAGAATTACATATCTATAAAACAAAGGGAACACCCCAATAACAGCTAAATTACACTGCCTATTCATCCAAATTTTATAAACAAGGGGTAATACTGTAGATCTGCTGATCTAATAAACAGGGTGGACAACCCAATAACAGTTAAATTACACTACTTATTCACCCTAATTTGACAATGAAGGCCTAATAGAATTGCTTATCTACTTTAAAAAAGGTGGGCACCCCAATAACAGTTAAATTACACTACTTTTTCACTCCAATTTGAGAATCAAGGCGTAATGGAATTACACCACAATAACAGCTAAATTACACTGCTTATTCACCCTAATTTGAGAATCAATGTAAAATAGATCTGCTAATCTATTAAACAAGGTGGGCACCCCAATAACAGTTAAACTATACTACTTATTTACCCCAATTTTAGAAGCAAGGAGTAATAGAATTGCTTATCTATTAAACAAGGTGGGCAATGCTTAGTGAAATAGCTCTGTGCAGGGATTGATGCAAACTAAGCTGTCTCCAATGGATCTCCCTACACTGTCCCTGCAGTCTCCCTATCCAAGATTCTAAAATTAAAGCTTTATTAAACACTGTCCCTAGCACTTGTCGCGTCTCTCACTATGCTCAGTTCACAGTAAAATTGCTGACACCGGGCGGAATTAGGATTTTTATAGGGCTGTGACATAACAGGGACTAGCTAGCTGCTGATTGGCTGGCTGCACTGCATTATGGGTGATCTCTTGTTCCCGAGCTTCTTACTTTCAGTTTGTAACACATATCACCACCATTCTAGGAAAAAATTTATTTGTTACCATGAAGCGCCAGGAAATTCAGATTAATTGTGAATCAAAGTTTTCCTAAACCTTGGATCGAATTCCACTTTCGATGCTTTGATTCGCTCAACACTAGTGTTAATCAACATGAAGTCACAGCAGTTGCAGAGAGCAGAGTCTCTAGGTATAACGCCCATTACTCCTAGAGGCTTGTTTGCATATATTAAAACATAAATTTTCTCAGCAATGCGGGCACATATGAACATGGGGCCAACACAGATGCCTTCAGCTGTCAAGCACACATGTAACAGGTCAACCAGTTTCACCCTGGCCAAAAGCATGAGGCCCAAGGTCTGTAGTTCAGTAGTTCGGGTGGCTCCTTGGTCACAGGGCTGGTGACCCCTGGTCTGTGGCTCAGTGTTAGTGTTGAGCGGCAGGGGCAATATTCGATTTCGCAATATATGGCAGAATATTTGTCATATATTCATGAATTTGCAAATTCCCTATCTTCGTTCACTTTTTTTTTCATTAATAAAATCACAATGTAAAATTCTCTTAATATGCATGTGCAAAAAGGGGCATAGCCTAGCAACTGTTTTTGAACTACCCGAAGTTTGAGGCGATTGGAAAAGATGGGCGGAAGCAATTTTCGAGACAGTGAGGAAGAACTCCTGATCACTGTAAGTAATTTTACATTACACCAGTGTATTTGATTACATTTCACATGCATGTCAGACCAATTGCTTTATATGCAGTTATAGTGTTATCAAATATTCGTGATTGCGAAAATCGCCACTTATGATCAGATTTTTTTTTCGCGATACATATAATTTAACTTTTTAGATATTACTGATTGGTACACTAAGTATTGTTGTAACATCACAGCACTATGTCTGTAGATTGTACGTATGGACAGCATAGAAATATCTCTCACATGCACATTGCACATCCATTTTCCTGCCGCACACTATATACCCCCCCCCACACACACACACACACACACACACACAAACACAGTCTATAGATTAGCCTGTTGGTCAGGACTCAGGAGAAGCTTTCTTTGTCTTACCGCCAGTATTTGCTGGTTCATTTAGAGTTACCCAGGGTGCACCACGAGGAGGCGAACCAGCTGTACACCCCATACTGTACCGTCACTTCACTAGACAGGTACATCTCTGCTCAGCTGGCCAATATACGGAATACAATCCCATCTTATAACTGTAACATTAAATCTAATATTTCCCCTTCAAAGACAAAATCCTTTTTGATGTTTTGCTGAGGACATTATTTACAATACTTGTATTAAAAAAAATTGGGATTATATGCTTGCATCTTTATCCTGCAGCACATGTTGGAGCGGGGCTATGACCGGACCCGGGTCCACGCTGAGAAGCAGGCCATTGTGAGTGAGATCCGTTCCGATAATTGGAGGAAGTTTAAGGGCAATCACCCTAGGATGGCCATATGAAAAAAATGGTCAGATTTGAAGAGGAGGAATTCGGAGCAGATCAGAGAGATCCGTGACAGAAAATGGCCAGGTACAATGCTTACATTAGTTTTGTATCTCTCGCCAACACTCTGTAATGTATATATACAGTTATGAAAATAAGTATTTCATCCCTTTACAAATGATTACTTATTAACTGGCGCGACATGTAGCAAATCAGCTGGTTATATCATACATCTCTACCTCGCCATGAGTATATATATATACACTCACCTAAAGAATTATTAGGAACACCTGTTCTATCTCATTAATGTGATTATCTAGTCAACCAATCACATGGCAGTTGCTTCAATGCATTTAGGGGTGTGGTCCTGGTCAAGACAATCTCCTGAACTCCAAACTGAATGTCAGAATGGGAAAGAAAGGTGATTTAAGCAATTTTGAGCGAGGCATGGTTGTTGGTGCCAGACGGGCCGGTCTGACTATTTCACAATCTGCTCAGTTACTGGGATTTTCACGCACAACCATTTCTAGGGTTTACAAAGAATGGTGTGAAAAGGTAAAAAAATCCAGTATGCGGAAGTCCTGTGGGCGAAAATGCCTTGTGGATGCTAGAGGTCAGAGGAGAATGGGCCGACTGATTCAAGCTGATAGAAGAGCAACGTTGTAACGGATCACCTGGCACCCCTAGACTGAGTACCTCCGTTGACGGATGCGCCTAGCGTTTTCCTGAGGCTTCCAAGCCCTCTGGCAGACACCACAATCACTGAACCGAAGCAGCATATGAATTCTCTTCAAGCATATGAATGCTGTAGGCAGTTGAATAGGAAAACCCTACGAATAGGTTTACACTCCTAGCAGTCAAACTGGGACAGCATACCATAAATCCTCCCCCAAGCATGAGACGACACTTCATCTTGAGGGATAAAAGAGGAACTGACTTTATTTAGACACAGCACACTACTTTAAACTCAACAGCCTCATTTACATACAATAGGGCACCTAGAGGACTCTGGTACAAGGAAGGGTGGGGGCCAGACAATAGCAAGGGCTGATGGGAGGTGGAGTAGGGACAGAACAGCTGGTTTAAACTGGTGTCCCTGCGACAACACATTGCTGGGGAAACAATGGGACAGGAAAAAGGGGGAGGAGAAGAGGCACAGAACAGCCATGCCTGTAACCTAGCAAACTTTACAGCCAGGGCAAGATATATACAGTCCACAACACACAGCAATACAAAATACCACATGCCCAAATTGTATTCCACGTACAAATTCACCAGGGGCCATAGTCAGTAGGTAGGAGGCGGGCAGCCAGGCCTCTCCAATGCCCAGTGGCGAGGCGGGTTCCGCCACAAACGTTGACTGAAATAACCACTCGTTACAACCGAGGTATGCAGCAAAGCATTTGTGAAGCCACAACACGCACAACCTTGAGGCTGATGGGCTACAACAGCAGAAGACCCCACCGGGTACCACTCATCTCCACTACAAATAGGAAAAAGAGGCTACAATTTGCACGAGCTCACCAAAATTGGACTGTTGAAGACTGGAAAAATGGTTTCTTGAACATGACAATGAGTTCACTGTACTAAAATGGCCCCCACAGTCACCAGATCTCAACCCAATAGAGCATCTTTGGGATGTGGTGGAACGGGAACTTCGTGCCCTGGATGTGCATCCCTCAAATCTCCATCAACTGCAAGATGCTATCCTATCAATATGGGCCAACATTTCTAAAGAATGCTATCAGCAACTTGTTGAATCAATGCCACGTAGAATTAAGGCAGTTCTGAAGGCAAAAGGGGGTCCAACACCGTATTAGTATGGTGTTCCTAATAATTCTTTAGGTGAGTGTATATATATATATATATATATATATATACAGTACAGACCAAAAGTTTAGACACACCTTCTCATTCAAAGAGTTTTCTTTATTTTCATAACTATGAAAATTGTAGATTCACACTGAAGGCATCAAAACTATAAATTAACAGATGTGGAATTATATACATAACAAACAAGTGTGAAACAACTGAAAATATGTCATATTCTAGGTTCTTCAAAGTAGCCACTTTTTGCTTTTATTACTGCTTTGCACACTTTTGGCATTCTCTTGATGAGCTTCAAGAGGTAGTCCCCTGAAATGGTTTTCACTTCATAGGTGTGCCCTCTCAGGTTTAATAAGTGGGATTTCTTGCCTTATAAATGGGGTTGGGACCATCAGTTGCGTTGAGGAGAAGGCAGGTGGATACACAGCTGATAGTCCTACTGAATAGACTGTTAGAATTGGTATTATGGCAAGAAAAAAGCAGCTAAGTAAAAAAAAATTAGTGGCCATCATTACTTTAAAAAATGAAGGTCAGTCAGTCAGCGGAAAAATTGGGAAAACTTTGAAAGTAAGGGCTATTTGACCATGAAGGAGAGTGATGGGGTGCTGCGCCAGATGACCTGGCCTCCACAGTCATCGGACCTGAACCCAATCGAGATGGTTTGGGGTGAGCTGGACCGCAGAGTGAAGGCAAAAGGGCCAACAAGTGCTAAGCATCTCTGGGAACTCCTTCAAGACTGTTGGAAGACCATTTCAGGGGACTACCTCTTGAAGCTCATCAAGAGAATGCCAAGAGTGTGCAAAGCAGTAATCAAAGCAAAAGGTGGCTACTTTGAAGAACCTAGAATATGACATATTTTCAGTTGTTTCACACTTGTTTGTTATGTATATAATTCCACATGTGTTAATTCATAGTTTTGATGCCTTCATAGTCATGAAAATAAAGAAAACTCTTTGAATGAGAAGGTGTGTCCAAACTTTTGGTCTGTATTTATATTTATACAGACAGCGAGGTACAGATGTATGATGTAAATGGCTGATTTTGTACATTTTATGCACACACAAGTATTGTAATGCATTGTAAATGGGATCAGACCCCCAAAAGTTAAAGTCCCAGGGGGGAACAAAAAATAAACTGAAACTGAAAAAAAAAACTGAAAAAAAAGTTAAAAACTATAGGTTTTAAAACAACAAAAAATTATTTTCAAGAAAAAAAGTGTCCTTTTTCCAAAATAAAGTTAAATAACAATTTTAAAAAATAGTGAAAAAAAGCGTAGACATTATGTATCGCCGCGTCCGTATCGACCGACTCTATAATATATTACATTCCCTAACCGCTCAGATGAACACCGTTAAAAAAATTTAATAAAAACTGCTAAATAAACAATTTTTTGTCACATTACATCACTAAAAGTGCAACACGAAGCAATCAAAATGGCGTATCACCCCCAAAATAGTACCAATTTAACCGTCACCTTATCCCGCAAAAAATGAGCCCCTACCTAAGACAATCACCCGAAAAATAAAACAAATATGGCTCTCAGAATATGGAGACATTAAAACGATTTATTTTGGTTCAAAAATGCTATTATTGTGTAATAATAAAATGCAAAAAAAATATATGCATATTAGGTATCGCCACATTTGTAATAACCATCAGTATAAAAATATCACATGACCTAACCCCTCATGTAAACACCGTAAAAAAATTTAAAAAAAACTGTCAAAAAAGCAATTTTTTGACACCTTACATCACAAAAAGCATTATACCAAGTGATAAAATTTTAGGTAAATTTAGTATTTAAAAAAAAATACTAAATGAAATTTTGTGACTGAATTTTGCCAGTCATGAAATACAATATGTGACGAGAAAACAATCTCATAATGGCCTGGATAAGTAAAATGTCAGATTTGCTCAAAATGGCCTTGGCAGAAAGGAGAAAAATGGCCCGGGCTGAATTTGCATTTGTTATGAGTTCTGAGTTGTTTGTCTAAATTCTGAACATTGTGTGATTACAAGGGTTCCAGTTCCCCCTGTATGGTGCAGGCCTTCTACAGAGGATATGGTGGTGCTTATGGTCTCGGCATTGCGGGAGGAGGGAGACCATGCTGGACCCTTCCAGCATACAGATGCTCCCACACCACCTGATGTTGGCGAAATGGTGGAGGCCAAAGAGGCTGGTCCCTCTCTGCAGCCAGAATTCCACCCCCCCCCCAAGCTCCTGATGAGGAAGAAGAGGAGGAGGAGGATGTTGCCACCAGCTCCAGCCAGGAGGGTAAATATGTGCACACAGCAATATAATTCTGTATCCATAATATGTACAGAAAAAAAAGGCCAGAAATGAAGGGCAACACACACTACAGTAATAGAAAACAACAATACTGGACACTAACTATGTAATCTACATAAAAAACATTAACTAAACAACTAAATAACATTATACTTTACATAACTATCACAAACTAACCAACTAAATACAATTATACTGTACTGAACTAGCACTAACTAACCAACTAAATAACATTATAGTATACTGAACTATCACTAACTAACAAACTATATAATCATCATAAATTTCATTATTGAATTGTAATGTAAATCATCAGTGCTTTAAGAAATACTTCACACAATGCACTAATTGCCTCTTAATCTTAATTGAAAGTAATTTTAATATTTTTTTAAATCCTAACAGTACTCGGTAAATACAAAAAAAAATATTATGCAGCTGCAGCAGGCCGACCAAAGGGCAATGCTGCAAATCAGCACCCAGCAAAAGATAATATGGGAGTAGCAAAGGAGGTTACATCAGCAGCAGCGGCATCTGGATAAGAAGGTGCATCAGCTGGAGGAGCTGCACTGTAAGGGGATCCAGGAGTTGCTGGACCTCCATAAACAACTACAAAAAGTTGCCTTAAAGGCATATTTGTTCATCAACTTTTTTAATAAATATTTCATTACGTTCTAACGTGTGCTTTTGTTTTTAGATATTGTTTTTTTTTTATTAATTGTAACCTATAAGGTTGCAGGAAGGCCCCTTTAGTCCTGGGGAAAACTCATCTGGATCAGGACAGACAGCAGCAGCAGGTAAAGGTAATATTGGAGTTAACGGTCTACACAAAACTCAGCAGGATCATGACAGACAGTAGCAGCAGCAGGTTCATGGTAAAAGGTGTAGTATAAGGCCTTCACATAGCTCCCCCAAACTCATCCAGACAGACATTAGTAAGTAGATGGTAATGGTGGTACCGATGGCGGGGGCCAAGAAGTCGCTGCCGATCCAGGACTCGTTCATTTTGATAAATGTCAGTCTGTCTACGGAGTCAGTGGACAGACGGGTCCACTTGTCAGTGCCGCGCTCAATGTCCGCTCAGACAGTACGCTGGAGGGGGGACAAGACAGTAATTCCAGCGCATACTGAACGAGCTCACGGCATGTATCCAGCCTGGCAACCCAGTACTACATGGGGTCGTCGGTGCTCATGCTGTCGGAAGCACCGATGGAACCCATGTAGTCTGCCACCATGTGGGCCAGCCGCTGGTGGTGACTGCTGCTGCTACTGGATTGCGCAGACTGGTAGAACAACCTCATCTCACCCATAAAATCACCTACTTGGCTGGAGCTGCTTGGGCCAGCCACCTGCTGGGTGAGATGGGTGGGGAGAACTGGAGCGTGAGGCTGAGGGTTTGCCTACTCCAGCCGGAGGATCAGACAGGCCCGCAGGTTATTCATACGGGCATCCCTCCGGCTGGCTGGGATGAACTGCTCCAGTTTCCCCTTGCAGCGAGGGTCTAAAAGGGTGGAAAACCAAAAATCATCCCACTTTCTTGATCCGGGGGTCCCTCCTGAGGCATCGAAGCATGTGGGCAGCCATGGGGAAGAGGACAGCCCGCTGTGACTTCTTGGCTGCCCGGGACCATGAAATCTTGGCCCTCCTGCTGCTGCTGCTCCCTGTGGGAGCCACCCCACCCCCAGGCTAACGGTGCCCCCAGCACCGGCTCACCCTCCTGACCAGGCCCAGACTCCTGGAAGTCGATAAACTTCTCAACAAATTCTTCCTCCTCCTCCTGGGCCTGGTCTTGGTGGAGCATTGATGCCTCTTCTTGCTCCACCAAGGCAGTCTCCCCAGCATCGAGCAGGGAATCTAGTGTCCTGTCCAGCAGGGACACTATGGGGAGCACGTCATTGAGGCCGACATGCTCCCTGCTGACCGTCTTGGTTGCCTGCTTGAATGGGGCTAACACGTGGCAGACCTGCACGTGTATCTGCCCCCACTCCGCATTGGTGATGTAGGGGAGTGGGTGTGATGGCCCGGAAGTGTCTTGGTCCAGCATTCTTTCACCGCCCGTCGCTGCTCCCACAACCTTTCCAGCATGTGGAGGGTGAAGTTCCACTGAGTCACGCTGTCAACAATCAGCCTGTGAGGTAGCAGGCTGTTGTCCTGCTGCAGTTTGGACAGGGACACGGTGGCATTTTTTTGGAGCGTCGGAAGTGGCTGGCAATTCTACGTACATGTTGCACGATGTTGCTCAACATTGGGTATGTGTGTAGGAACTTCTGTACCACAAGGTTGAGGACATGTGCCATGCAGGGCACGTGTGTTAGACTGCCAGCATTGAGGGCGGCGAGGAGGTGGCTGCTGTTGTCACAGACAACCATACCTACCTGGAGCCTTCGGGGTGTCAAGCACTTATGGACCTGAGCTTGGAGGAGGCGGCCAGAACATCAGGTCCAGAGTGTCTCCATTCCTGTAAGCTCACAAGCTGGAGCACGGCCTGGCAGCGGACGTGCCCCACACTTGCGTAGCTATGGGGACGCTTGCTGGGGGGCTCAGCAGCGGTGGAGACAGGGCTTGAGGGAGAGCAGCAGTTCTCCCCCAGACTCCCCGGGGCGGCACCACAAACTAAGATGCCGCCACATCTGAAGATCCCTCCCCGGCTCCTCAGAGGGACACTTAATGGGCTGTAAAACTGATGTATCGTCCCTGTCCATGTCTGCTGGTCCAGGCATCCATTGTCAGATGCACCCTGTCGCTGACAGCATGATCCAGTGACAGGGATACATTCTGCACAATGTGCTGGTGTGGGGCAGGGATGCCGTTCCTGGCAAAGAAATGGCTGCTGGGGACACGCTATCTGGGTTGGGCATGCTCCAACATCTGCCAGAATGGATTGCAGTCCACATGATTGAAGGGCAGCAAATGCTGCACGATAACCCTTGCCAGGAGCCTATTGAATGGAGTGGTGCGTTCAAATGTGTCGGCAACCGACGGCTGGCGCCAGACGGCAGTGGAGGCGATAGAGGAGGGTGCAGAGGAGGCAGAGGTCTGGCTGTCGGTACCAGTACCTCTAGGAGAGGGAATGGGGGAGTGGGAATGCATTGTTAAAAAGGGATGGGGTGGCTGCAGGACAGTGGCAGAAGCTGCTGTCCCCTGCACACTGCTGCTGGCGCTGCTGCGACCACCCTGCATCTGTTCCTACTCCCGCCAGTGGTTGACTCTCAGGTGCTGGGTAAGGGCAGTGGTACCCAGCCGAGCAGCAGACCTCACTCTCCTCACCCTTGCATGGCACAGCTGACAGATGGCAATTGTCACATCGTCTGCTGCCAGGGTGAAGTACGGTAAGCTCAAACAGGTGACTTACACACCAACCTCCTGTCAGATAGGGTGGTGCTGGCTTGTGCCTGTTTGGGCTCGGTGCGCACAGGTGGAGGCGGCACCTGCTGCCGCCGCCTCCTGCTGCCATTACCAGTGGAGCCCCTGCCACTGGGCTCCTCGGTAACCTGGCGCACCATTTGCCTCGGGTGCCTACCTTTCTCATCAGTGCTGCTGTCACCTGACAAGGGAGGTGGCACGCATTCTAAGTCACTGTCCTCTTCATCCCCTGTAATGGCAGACCCAAGGTCGACCAGTGGTTGACTGAGGGGAACAGCAGACATGGAGCCCCTGACCTGGCTCCGCTGTCCCCTCGCTGATGCCTGGGTCCAACTAGGTGCGGGGGTTCTGTGTCTGAAACCACCCACACCTGTTGGAAGGGATGTCACTGGGGTACTGACGGGCGGTACCCCCTCCTCCTCCTCCACCTCCTCCATCCCTTCCAAAAGGTCTTGAGCATCCGGTCCAAGCTCTAGCTCACTCTCCTGCATTACCACCCCCAAGATATCCCTCTCACTGTCGCTGTCAAACAGCATTAGGGTCGATTCTTGGGAGCTGGGGGCTGGTCCTGCAGGAGGCGAAGAGCTGCTGCTGCTCAGAGCCGGTGCAGAGGACTCTGTGACACTAGCTTGTGTCACGAATGACACCACTGCCTCGGTGTCTTGAGATGAAATGGGGCGGCTGCCATGGTCAAAAAAATCACGGATGAGGCGGACGCACCTGCCACCTGCCCCTGCCCCTCCGTGGGTAGAGAGCGGCCCCGTACTGGCAATGGTCCAGCACTGGAACCAACTCCCCTACCATGACCACGACTGCCGACACGCCCACGTGCACTCATGATGTGTTTTTATATACTAAAAAGATATATAAGGAAAATAATGAGGCAGTTTGGGCACACTTTATTGGGTTGGAACAATGGGGCAAAAAAGGTAAAATAAAATTTACACGAAAACATAAAACACAGAAAAAGATATTTTTTTTCCACAGACAAAAGACGCTGACACTAATCACTACCCACACAAAACCCTAAAACATAGAATTTTTTTTTTTTCGCAGACAAAAGACGCTGATACTAACCACTATTCACACGAAACCCTAAAACACTAACCCTAAAACACTAACCCTAAAACACAGAAAAATACTTTTTTTTTATCACTACCCACACGAAACACTAAAACACTAAAACACTGAAACAAACTTTTTTTTTTCACAGATGAAACAGACAGCAAAAGCCTACACTATACTACAGGGAGTGCAGAATTATTAGGCAAGTTGTATTTTTGAGGATTAATTTTATTATTGAACAACAACCATGTTCTCAATGAACCCAAAAAACTCATTAATATCAAAGCTGAATATTTTTGGAAGTAGTTTTTAGTTTGTTTTTAGTTTTAGCTATTTTAGGGGGATATCTGTGTGTGCAGGTGACTATTACTGTGCATAATTATTAGGCAACTTAACAAAAAACAAATATATACCCATTTCAATTATTTATTTTTATCAGTGAAACCAATATAACATCTCAACATTCACAAATATACATTTCCGATATTCAAAAACAAAACAAAAACAAATCAGTGACCAATATAGCCACCTTTCTTTGCAAGGACACTCAAAAGCCTGCCATCCATTGATTCTGTCAGTGTTTTGATCTGTTCACCATCAACATTGCGTGCAGCAGCAACCACAGCCTCCCAGACACTGTTCAGAGAGGTGTACTGTTTTCCCTCCTTGTAAATCTCACATTTGATGATGGACCACAGGTTCTCAATGGGGTTCAGATCAGGTGAACAAGGAGGCCATGTCATTAGATTTTCTTCTTTTATACCCTTTCTTGCCAGCCACGCTGTGGAGTACTTGGACGCGTGTGATGGAGCATTGTCCTGCATGAAAATCATGTTTTTCTTGAAGGATGCAGACTTCTTCCTGTACCACTGCTTGAAGAAGGTGTCTTCCAGAAACTGGCAGTAGGACTGGGAGTTGAGCTTGACTCCATCCTCAACCCGAAAAGGCCCCACAAGCTCATCTTTGATGATACCAGCCCAAACCAGTTCTCCACCTCCACCTTGCTGGCGTCTGAGTCGGACTGGAGCTCTCTGCCCTTTACCAATCCAGCCACGGGCCCATCCATCTGGCCCATCAAGACTCACTCTCATTTCATCAGTCCATAAAACCTTAGAAAAATCAGTCTTGAGATATTTCTTGGCCCAGTCTTGACGTTTCAGCTTGTGTGTCTTGTTCAGTGGTGGTCGTCTTTTAGCCTTTCTTACCTTGGCCATGTCTCTGAGTATTGCACACCTTGTGCTTTTGGGCACTCCAGTGATGTTGCAGCTCTGAAATATGGCCAAACTGGTGGCAAGTGGCATCTTGGCAGCTGCACGCTTGACTTTTCTCAGTTCATGGGCAGTTATTTTGCGCCTTGGTTTTTCCACACGCTTCTTGCGACCCTGTTGACTATTTTGAATGAAACGCTTGATTGTTCGATGATCACGCTTCAGAAGCTTTGCAATTTTAAGAGTGCTGCATCCCTCCGCAAGATATCTCACTATTTTTGACTTTTCTGAGCCTGTCAAGTCCTTCTTTTGACCCATTTTGCCAAAGGAAAGGAAGTTGCCTAATAATTATGCACACCTGATATAGGGTGTTGATGTCATTAGACCACACCCCTTCTCATTACAGAGATGCACATCACCTAATATGCTTAATTGGTAGTAGGCTTTCGAGCCTATACAGCTTGGAGTAAGACAACATGCATAAAGAGGATGATGTGATCAAAATACTCATTTGCCTAATAATTCTGTGCAGGGTGTATATCTCTATCTAACCTACACTACACCCTGCACTGGACCCTATCAGCTACACTATTCACTCACTAACGCTACTTTCACACTCGCGTTTGGTGCGGATCCGTTCAGATAATACCACTGTCTGCATCCGTTCAGAACGGATCCGTTTGTATTATCTTTAACATAGCCAAGACAGATCCGTCTTGAACACCATTGAAAGTCAATGGAGGACGGATCGTTTTCTATTGTGCCAGATTGTGTCATAGAAAATACACGAATATTCAAATTTATGAATATATAGCGCTATATTGTAAATATTCGCGAACTCTCGAAGTGCCGATATTCACGATTAAAATTCGCTATTCGAATATTCGTGCTCAACACTACTCAGTGTCCCTATCTCAACGTCTTCTACCGGTCACTTATGCAGACTGGCATGAGTCTCCCCCTCCAAGCACAGGTCCCTAACTACAGAACACTTTTATATCATTTCTAGCTAGACTGGAACTATCTAGTGGGAGGGGTAGAGTGGAGAAACTCAGCACAAACAATTACAAAGTTACCACTCCCGTCTGGCATAGACTTACGTTAGATCTTCAATAATACTCAATGGCAATGACTAGAGGTGGGACAAATCCAATTTTTTTCGAATCCGAATCCGAATCCGAAAAGGTTCTCGAATATATTGAATCTTTCGAATCTCGAATCCTACAAATCCTGTACATAATTGTGTGAACGCACGGTGTAAGAAACAAAGTCAGACCGCGTCAGTTTGTCTGAACCTCCACCTCCCAGTCACGGTCGCACCCTATATGACCTCGATGACCCCTGCTATGACCCCTGCTCCTATCACTACAGAACATACAGGGTAATACAGCGCCACATACCTCTTACATCCAGTGACGTCTCCTTTGATGTAGATGTTCTCTTTCCTCATCTTCTCCTTTCAGACCTTTAGACCAGACACCATTTTTCGGCCATTTTTCGTCTCTGCAGTTTGACAAAAAAAAATCTTAGTTTACTACTTTTCCATCATCCTCCCATCTTCTGGACAAATCATCCTAACACCCCCAATACTGTTCCGCTGTGCTCCCCAATACTATACTGCAGAAACAGATAATACCCCTGATAATACTAGTACCACACAGAGCCCCCCATATAAAATACCCCTTCTTTGTGGCCTCAGTAGATGCCCCCATAGTGCCCCCCAATAATGTGCCAATAAGAAGTGGCCCCACAGTGCCACCCAATAATGTGCCAGTAAGTGTCCCCATAGATGCCCCCCTAATCATGTGCCAGTATCAAGTGCGGAGTGCCTCTCTCCTCCCCCCATGTGCCAGTATCATAGTGCCATCTCCCCCCAATGTGCCAGTATCATAGTGCCATCTCCCCCCATAATGTGCCAGTATCATAGTGCCACCTCCCCCCATAATGTGCCAGTATCATAGTGCCATCTCCCCCCATAATGTGCCAGTATCATAGTGCCATCTCCCCCCATAATGTGTCAGTATCATAGTGTCATCTCCCCCCATAATGTGCCAGTATCATAGTGCCATCTCCCCCCATAATGTGCCAGTATCAAAGTGCCATCTCCCCCCATAATGTGCCAGTATTATAGTGCCACCTCCCCCCATAAGGTGCCAGTATCATAGTGCCATCTCCCCACATAAAGTGCCAGTATCATAGTGCCATCTCCCCTCATAATGCTCCAGTATCATAGTGCCTCCCCCCCCCCATATGCCAGTATCATAGTGCCTCTCACCTCTACCCCTGGCATCCACAGATCCCCCATCCTATAACAGTGCCATCCACAGACCCCCCATCCTATAACAGTGCAATCCACAGACCCCCCCCCACCCCATAACAGTGCCATCCACAGACCCCCCCCCACCCCATAACAGTGCCATCCACAGACCCCCCCACCCCATAACAGTGCCATCCACAGACCCCCCCACCCCATAACAGTGCCATCCACAGACCCCCCCCACCCCATAACAGTGCCATCCACAGACCCCCCCACCCCATAACAGTGCCATCCACAGACCCCCCCACCCCATAACAGTGCCATCCACAGACCCCCCCACCCCATAACAGTGCCATCCACAGACCCCCCCCACCCCATAACAGTGCCATCCACAGACCGCCCCACCCCATAACAGTGCCATCCACAGACCCCCCCACCCCATAACAGTGCCATCCACAGACCCCCCCACCCCATAACAGTGCCATCCACAGACCCCCCCACCCCATAACAGTGCCATCCACAGACCCCCCCCACCCCATAACAGTGCCATCCACAGACCCCCCCACTCCATAACAGTACCATCCACAGACCTCCCCCCCACCCCTTAACAGTGTAATCCACAGACCCCCCCATTGCCGCTCCAGTACAGTTATAAAATGTGTAATTTAATTAATAATGAATGATTCATGCTGCCCCCTCTGTAGTATAACATTCAATACATCCTACTTACAGGGCTACTGATATCGTAATGCAGGCCGGCCGGGCAGACGAGCGGCAGAGTGACTGACTGACGTCACTTGTCTGCGCCGCCTGCTTTATGAATGAAGCAGGCGGCGCAGGCAGGTGACATCAGTCAGTCACTCTGCCGCTCGTCTGCCCGGCCGGCCTGCATTACGATATCAGTAGCCCTATAAGTAGGATGTATTGAATGTACTACAAACAGAGGGGGCAGCATAAAATATTATTAATAGAATTACACATTTTATAACTGTACTGGAGCGGAGGGGCCGGAGCACAGTGAACGCACCGGCCCCCAGTTCCTCCTCCCAGTCCCTCCCACCGGGATTCGTCGGATTCGTTTCAGGTAAATTAGGTCGGGATTCGAGTCCACGAATCCGACGAATCCAGCAAGATTCGAGGGATTCGTGGATTCGACGAATCCCCCGTCCCATCTCTAGCAATGACACATCAGTTTTTCCAGGCATAACAAGTTTCCAAAAACAAGTTTCCAGATATAATAACATAGCTAAAACCAGACATTCAAAAGGTCAGTCAGACTGGTTCTGATGGTAAACAAGTCTGTCTTTTTCCTTCCAAAACATGCTTTTCTTTAAACTCTATGGCAGCTGTGAAAAATGACCAGCTTCTCATTCAAAGTCCCAAAAGTCTCTCAGTATTCATTAACCCTTTCCACAGACCCTTGCAAATACAGTGCAAATGAACAGAATATATATCAATACATACATATAAAACAGTTAAACTATACTACTTATTCACCCCAATTTTTGAAGCAAGGAGTAATAGAATTGCTTATCTATTAAACAAGGTGGACACTGCTCAATAAGATAGCTCTGTGCAAGGATTGATGCAAACTGAGCTGTCTCCTATGGATCCTTTCAGCTTCTGATCACACAGCCTGCACTGTCCCTATGCTCTCCCTACAGTGTGTAAAAACTCTCCCTATGATCTCCCTACACTGTTCCTGCAGTCTCCCGATCCAAGATTCTAAAATTAAAGCTTTATTAAACACTGTCCCTAGCACTTGTCAAAATTGATTTGCTACCACGAAGCACCAGGAAATTCAGATTAATTGTGAAGTTTTCCTAAACTTTGGATCGAATTACACTTATGATGCTTTGATTTGCTCAACACTAGTGTTAATCAACGTGGAGTCGGAGCAGTTGCACAGAGCAGAGCCTATAGGTGTAACGCCAATGCCCCATTGCTCCTAGAGACTTGTTTGCATATACTAAAACATAATTTTTCTCAGCAATGCGGGCACATATGAACATGGGGCCAACAGAGATGCTTTTAGCTGTCAAGCGCACATGTAACAGATCAACCATTTTCATAGGTACAAATCTGCTGACAGATGCCCTTTAAACTTGTCATGTAATGCAACTTAAAATCCCAATGCTGAGTATTGTTTTAAGGGTGTACAAAATAAATGATTCATTAGCAAGTTTAGAAATGCTACGCACAATGCTGCATCTTCCTGACTGTGGCTTCACATGACTGAACACTGCAGGAGAGGCCTGCTAATCTCATAATCTGTCTGTGGCTTTCCAGTTTTCACCCTTACTCTCCACATGTGATGACAGTGCCGTGTTTGACTCATACACATGAATGAACATGTCGCTGCCTCCTACATGATCGACTACTCTGATTAATTTAACTTTGTGATTACATATCTTTTGTTGCATTTCCTCCTACTTAAACACTGAATGAATAATACAAACAGTTCACGCCAGGCATAAATAGTTTCTATATCTAATATACATCTACAATAGTTGAAAACGGCTTTGGAAATTTCTTAAAGGGCTTTACCTTTAATAGGTTTAGACTAAAAGATACCATAGAAATAATAATGGTAGGTGGGAGGGGGAGTCTGACAACTGGGGCAGATGGGTCCGGCCTCACTTTTAATCAAAATGATAACCAGACATGACACATCTCCAGTACAATGGCAAACAGAGCCATTCCTTCTCAAGATGGAGAGTGTTAGGGAATATGGGAATGTTAGGGAATATGGAAAGGATCATGCAAGTCATCTCAAACTATGCCACCATAAGTACACCACTGACTATAGGCCAGACAGGTAATATTATGTCACAGAGGCAAGCAACAATAAGACAGTGAATATCACTGGCTTTGGTGTTCACATGTGATTAGCTGCAGCATTCATGGGACCAAGCTGTTTTCAGTCTTACAGTGACCAAATGCTGCCAGGAGCAGGTAGTGGTTCAAAATGCTAGGGCTGCAGAAGGTGTTTTTTTTTTTTTTTACTGGGCCCCGAATCCTTCCATGGGGGCTGTCGGCTCCTAGGCTTGACAAGCTCTTTAATAAAAATCCTCTGAAAGCTTACTATATACATAGGTAGCAAATGTATACTTAAAGCATACCCCAGTTTGCAAAAAAGCTTGCATAAAGGCTGTGCTTCTTTGTACAATCATAACTGTGAAGAAGCAGTTATGTTTGAGTTTCCCTAATGTTTTTTTCAGCCATATTATTCCCTGTTTCAGCTGCACAGCTAGATGCATTTCACTCAGAAGCAGGGGCATCCCTCTTCTACCAGCACTGTACTGCTGTGACATCCTTTCCCTTAGGGCTCATGCACACGACTGTTCTGTGTTTTTCAGTTAGCAAATTGTGGATCCACACGACATGGATACAGGCTAATTTCCTTCTGCATTTTGCAGAGCGGAAGGGCCGGCCCCTAATAGAACAGTCCTATCCTTGTCCGTAATGCTAATTTTTGTAGAACGGCCATGCACACTGAGTCATTTCCATTTTTTTATGTCCCCATTGAAATGAATGGTTCTGCACATGGGCCACATAAAAAATGGAACGAACATTGGAAAAAAAAACGCTCGTGAGCATGAGCCCTTACTTCCCACTATGTTTGTTTTCAGCTTCAGAACAGATAAGGACGGATAAATCACACTTAAGCCTCACTCACACGTCTGTGGAACACAGTCCTTGAGATACCGGATTGGCATCCTGCTGAGTGCAGGAGCGCACGGCGTCATTGGTTGCTATGACGCTGTGCGCTTCGTGCCGCCGCTGCTGTACTGTAATACACTCGTATAGATCATTCGAGTTTATTGCTGTACAACAGTGGTGGCACGAAGCGCACGGTGTCATAGCAACCAATGACCCTGTGCGCTCCTCTGATGTTTAGAAGCAGTTCTCCAATCAGGCTCAGGATCTCAGTTAGCTCTGACACGCCTCCACTTCCTCCCAGCCGTCTTCTGAATCTCTGTTACCAGTGATGGATCTTGGCTGACCACAGGCAATGGACTGCAACCCCTAGTGGCCATGACATTAAAGCTTTTTTCAGGTGGATGCAGGGAATTTTTTTTATGAATTGATAAAAAAAATTGCTAATTACACCATTCTCTATTAAATGAAAATTGTGTGAAAGTGCTGTGACTCTTTAATGTGTTAAATACACTTTTTCTGCAGACTTTAAAGGGAACCTGTCATCAACTTTATGCTGAAATCACCGAGGGCAGCATAAAATAGTGACAAAAATGCAGATTTCAGCGGTGTGTCACTCATGAGCTAAATGTAAGTGGTTGCTAAAAACCAGCATCATAATCATTGCAGCAAAGGCCTGGAAAACAGTCAAATCTACCTGAGAAGAGTCGGTTATTCATAATCTCCATCCCTCTCATCCATCTGCTGATGATTGGCAGTTCTCTGCTAGATAGAAAGGGAGAAAACTAGGTAGAAGACTGTCAGTCACCAGCAGGTGGGCAGGAGAGCAGGAATTCATGAATAACCATGACTCTTCTCAGGTGGCCAGGACTCTTTTCCAGGCCTAGTTTGCAATTATTGTGATGTTGGTTCTCGGCAACCACTTACTTTTAACTTTTAAATGACAGACCGCTGAAATCAACTCACCTGTCTCTACTTTATACTGCCGTTAGTATGGGTAGCATAACATTGATGACAGGTTCCCTTTAACCTCCTGCCGTCACACTAACGCCGATAGGCGTCAGTGCGGCGGCTCTCTCAGGTCTCGATGACGCCAATAGGCGTCATCTCGTGAGACCCGAGATTTCCTGTGAACGCGTGCTCACAGGAGCGCGCGTTCACAGGATCGCGAAGTAAACCAGTTGAACTACAGCCTGCCAGCGCTGATCATTCGCTGGCAGGCTGTAGATGCGATTTTTTTTAACATCAGAAAGGTATATTAGACGCTGTTTTGTTAACAGCGTCTGATATACCTGCTACGTGGTCCTCTGGTGGTCCCTTTTGCTTGGATCGACCACCAGAGGACACAGGCAGCTCTGTAAGTAGCACCAAACACCACTACACAACACCCCCCTGTCACTTATTAACCCCTTAACCCCTGATCACTCCATATAGACTCCCTCATCACCCCCCTGTCAGTGATCACCCCCCTGTAAGGTTCCATTCAGACGTCCGTATGTGTTTTGCGGATCTGCGGATCCGTGGATCCGCAAAACACGGACACCGCGGATCCGCAAAACACATACGGACGTCTAAATGGAGCCTTACAGGGGGGTGATCAATATAGACTGCCTGATCACCCCCCTGTCATTGATCACCCCCCTGTCATTGATCACCCCCCTGTAAGGCTCCATTCAGACGTCCGTATGTGATTTACGGATCCATGGATCGGATCCGCAAAACACATACAGACGTCTGAATGGAGCCTTACAGGGGGGGTGATCACCCCATATAGACTCCCTGATCACCCCCCTGTCATTGATCACCCCCCTGTAAGGCTCCATTCAGACGTCCGTATGTGTTTTATGAATCCATGGATCGGATCCGCAAAACACATACAGACGTCTGAATGGAGCCTTACAGGGGGGGTGATCACCCCATATAGACTCCCTGATCACCCCCCTGTGATTGATCACCCCCCTGTAAGGCTCCATTCAGACGTCTGTATGTGTTTTGCGGATCCGATCCATGGATCCGTGGATCCGCAAAACACATACGGACCTCTGAATGGAGCCTTACAGGGGGGGGGGGATCAGGGAGTCTATATGGGGTGATCACCCCCTTGTCATTGATCACCCCCCTGTAAGGCTCCATTCAGACGTCCGTATGTGTTTTGCGGATGCGCGGATCCGTGGATCCGCAAAACACGGACACCGCGGATCCGCAAAACACATACGGACGTCTGAATGGAGCCTTACCCCCCTATCATTGATCACCCCCCTGTAAGGCTCCATTCAGACATTTTTTGGCACAAGTTAGCGGAAATTGATTTTTTTTTTGTTCGTTTTTTTGTTTTTTCTTAAAAAGTCTCATATTCCACTAACTTGTGACAAAAAATAAAATCTCACATGAACTCACCATACCCCTCACGGAATCCAAATGCGTAAAATTTTTTAGACATTTATATTCCAGACTTCTTCTCACGCTTTAGGGCCCCTAAAATGCCAGGGCAGTATAAATACCCCACATGTGACCCCATTTCGGAAAGAAGACACCCCAAGGTATTCGCTGAGGGGCATATTGAGTCCATGAAAGATTGAACTTTTTGTCCCAAGTTAGCGGAAAGGGAGACTTTGTGAGAAAAAACAAAAAAAAATCAATTTCCGCTAACGTGTGCCAAAAAAAAAAAATCTTCTATGAACTCGCCATGCCCCTCACGGAATACCTGTTCTAACTTGTGGTATAACATAGTTATAATGGAAAATAATAGCATTCTGAATATAGAATGCATAGTACAATAGGGGTGGAGGGGTTAAAAAATAAATAAAAATAATTAAACTCACCTTAATCCACTTGTTCGCGCAGCTGGCATCTCTTCTGTCTTCATCTGTGCTGTGAGCAATAGGACCTTTGATGACATTACTGCGCTCATCACATGATCCATCACAATGAGTTTAATTATTTATTTATTTTTTTTAACCCCTCCAGCGCTATTTTACTATGCATTCTGTATTCAGTATGCTTTTATTTTCCCTTATAACTATGTTATAAGGGGAAATAATAATGATCGGGTCTCCATCCCGATCGTCACCTAGCAACCGTGCGTGAAAATTGCACCGCATCCGCACTTGCTTGCGGATGCTCGCGATTTTCACGCAACCCCATTCATTTTTATGGGGCCTGCGTTACGTGAAAAATGCACAAAGAGGAGCATGCTGCGATTTTCACGCAACGCACAAGTGATGCGTGAAAATCACCGCTCGTGTGCGCAGCCCCATAGAAACGAATGGGTCAGGATTCAGTGCGGGTGCAATGCGTTCACCTCCCGCATTGCACCCGCGCGGAAAACTCGCCCGTGTGAAAGGGGCCTAAGACTGACAACCCTGCAGGCTAATATCTAAGGCTACTTTCACACTAGCGTTTTTTGCGGATCCGTCATGGATCTACAAAAACGTTTCTGTTACAATAATACAACCGCATGTATCCGTCATGAATGGATCCGGTTGTATCATGTCTTCTATAGCCATGACGGATCCGTCTTTCAATGGGGGGACAGATACGTTTTCTATTGTGCCAGATTGTGTCAGAGAAAACGGATCCTTCCCCACTGACTTACATTGTGTGCCAGGACGGATCCATTTGGCTCAGTTTGGTCAAGCGGACAGAAAAGCGCTGCAGGCAGCGTTTTGGTGTCCACCTCCAGAGCGGATTGGTGACTGAATGGAGTCAAACTGATGCATTCTGAGCGGATCCTTTTCCATTCAGAATGCATTAGGGCAAAACTGATCCGTTTCGGACCACTTTTGAAAGCCCTGAACGGATATCACAAATGGAAAGCCAAAACGCTAGTGTGAAAGTAGCCTAACCCATTTATATCCAGCCAACTAGGAATTTCCTCGTGTTCCATAACACTGGGGTACAGTATTTATTTCTGCAAGCTCATAAAACCTGCACTGGCTGCATGCCTATTGTCATATTATTATGACCCTGCTACAGACATCCATTGTATCGCACTCTCAAGATGATAGGACTTCCATATTCTTGAAGAAACATTGCTCACTTGTCCTTGGAAATTCATACCACTTAACTTTTCCACATTTTTCCATGTTACACCCACGCACTTAAATGTATTTTATTGGGATTTCATGTGATAGACCAACACAAAGTGGCAAGTATGTGTGAAGTGAAAAGAAAATGACACATGGTTTTCAAAATGTTTAATAAAAAAAAATCTGGAGAGCGTGGTGTGAATTTGTATTCAGTTCCTGGGTCAATACTTTGTAGGACCATTTTCTGCTGCAATTACAGCTGCAAGTCTTTTTGTGTATGTCTCTACCAGCTTTAAACATCTAGAGGCTGACATTTTTGCAATTTTTATGTTTTGCCACAGTTTTTTAATTGGATTTATGTCTGGACTTTGGGCCATTCTAACACATAAACATGCTTTGATCTAAACCATTCAATTGTAGCTCTGGCTGTATGTTTATGGTTGTTGTCCTTCTGGAAGGGGAACTTCCGCCCGAGTCTCAAGTCTTTTGCAGCGTCTACCAGGTTTTCCTCCAGGATTGCCCTGTATTTAGCTCCATCCATCTTCCCATTAACTCTGACAAGCTTCCCTGCTGTTTCACAGTGGGGATGGTGTGTTCAGGGTGACTTGCATTGTTAGTTTTCCACCACATATAGCATTTAGCACTTAGGCCAAAAAGTTCAACTTTGGTCTTATATGACCAGAGCACCTTCTTCCACATGTTTGCTGTGTCCCCTACTGTACATGAATTGTGGCGAACTGAAAACAGTACTTCTTATGGATTGCTTTTAAAAATGGCGTACTTCTTGCCACTCTTCCATAAAGGCCAGATTTGTGGAGTACACAACTAATAGTTGTCCTGTTGACAGATTCTCCCACGTGAGTTGTGGTTCTCTGTAGCTTCTCCAGCATGACCATGGGCCTCTTGGCTGCTTCTCTAATTAGTGGTCTCCTTGCCTTGGCTGTCAGTTTAGGTGGACGGCCATGCCTTGGTAAGTTTGCAGTTGTGCCTTGCTCCTTCCACTCCTTCGGATGATGGATTGAACAGTGCTCTGTGAGATGTTGAAAGCTTGGGACTTCTTTTTATAACCAAACTTTGCTTTACACTTCTCCACAACTTTATCCCTGACCTGTGTTCCTTGGTTTTCATGATGCTGTTTAATCACTAATGTTCTCTAACAAACCTCTGAGGCGTTCACAGAACAGTAGTTATACTGAGAATAAATTGAAAACAAGTAAACTCTATTAGGCGACTTCTGAAGGCAATTTATTTTATTTAGGGGTATCAGAGTATAGGGGGCTGAATACAAATGCATGCCATACTTTTCAGATTTTTTTTATTAAAAATGTTGAAAACCATGTATCATTTTCTTTTCACTTCACACATACTTGCTACTTTGTGTTGGTCTATCACATAAAATCCCAATAAAATGAATTTAAGTTTTTGGGTGTAACGTGTAATGTGGAAAAGTTCAAGGGGTATGAATACTTTTTCAAGGCACTGTAGCTCATGAGTGCAATGTCTATGCATAAAAAAATGAGTTATATGAAAATAACCTTGTATTGTCAAGAGGCGTCGCCAAGGGGGGGCAAGAGGGGGCCACGGCCCCCCTACATCACGCTGTGCCCCCCCATGTGCCCCCCCCAACTGAGCAGCTTGGGGGGGGGCAAGAGGGGGCCACGCCCCCCCTACATCACGCTGTGCCCCCCCATGTGCCCCCCCCAACTGAGCAGCTCGGGGGGGGGGGGGCAGTGGCCGCAGGGCACAGGGAGATGAGCGCTTCCATTGTGCTCATCTCCATAGTCATCTGTATCGCTGTCCTCAGGACAGCGATACAGATGCCTGTGCAAGTGTGGCGGGGCAGGGGAGGGAGAGGCGTGTCCCTTCCCCTTCCTCTGATAGGCTGCAGGCACTAGGCCGGAAGAGGCCTGTATCTCATCGCTGACTTGGAGGTAAGTATAAGTGTTTTTTTTATTTTTATATGTACAATATTTTTACTGCCACATTAGGGGGGCTCTTATTACTGGCATGGGATGGAGGGATCTTATTACTGGCACATGATAGGGAGGCTCTTGTTACTGGCACATGATGGGGGGCTCTTGTTACTGGCACGTGATGGGAGCACTTGTTACTGGCACATGATGGGGGGCACTTATTACTGACACATTATTGGGGGCACTTATTATTGGCACATTATTGGGGGCACTTATTACTGGCACATTATTGGTGGGCACTAAAGGGGCATCTACTGAGGCCACAAAGAAGGGGTATTTTATATGGGGGCCCTGTACAGTAGCATTTTATACTGGGACACATTATGGTGGGTACTATGGGGAAGGGGGGAGAGGAGTACTATGGGGTCATCTACGGGGGGCACTAAGAAGGGGGATTTTGTATTTGCAAATTATGGGGGACACTGAGGGCATCTACTGGGGCACTATATATGGGGCATTTTATACTGGTACATTATGGGGGGCACTACGAGGAAGGGGGAGAGGAGCACTATGGGGGCATGTACTGGGGGCACTATATAGGGGTATTTTATACTGGCACATTATGGGGGCACTATGGGGACATTAGCTCAACTGGGGGCATTACAAGGTTTTTTTTTTTTGCACTGTCACATTATAAGGATATTATTTCTACGGGGTGGGCTTCATTACTCCCCCATGGTATGAGCCCCCTAGTAGCAGCACCAGCCTCTCCCTGCTGTGCTATCCCTCCGCCCCTTCTCCAAATCCTTATTATGAAATCTTTCTCATTAGGATAAAACACAACATCAGCTCCACCGAGCCTCCCAGCCAAGTGTTGAAGTGGTGTCCGAGATACCTAAGGACCAAGCCAAGTAATTGTAAGTTTTTATGTGAAATATGTTTATGTTATACACATATAGCATGCATAGCATACACTGTGCAACACTATATACAGTATACCTCTACACTGTGTAGTCTGTTCTATAAGCGTTATTGTTTTGTGGCGGCGGACAGAAAATAATCTGGAAGTGCCCCTCCCGAGACCAGGCTCTGCATCCGCCACTGGTCTGGACCACTCACAGGAGTGTACATTTCTTCTAAACTGTAATCCGTATCCTCTGTCCTGCAGAAATCAGCGCTCGCTTGGTAACAACTAACAGGCAGTGCCTGTAGGCTGTAGCCTGGCCCTGTTACCGAAGCTAGCTGAGTGGTGTAAGGTTAAGGTACTAGTAGAGATGAGCGGCCGCTGAATCCTGATTTAAAGTTAAAGTTACTGCAGGATATGGATTACAGTTTAGAAATGTCAAATGTACACTCCTGTGAGCGTCGGGGAGGGAGATCTGTGGATGACACTGTTATAGGGAGGAAGATCTGTGGATGACACTGTTATAGGGAGGGGGATCTGTGGATGACACATATAGCATAAGATGCTATATACGGTATGTGTCATCCACAGATCCCCCTCCATTACAGTCTCATCCACAGATCCCCCTCCATAACAGTGTCATCCACAGATCCCCCCCCATAGCAGTGTCATCCACAGATCCCCCTCCCTATAACAATGTCACCCACAGATCCCCCTCCATAACAGTGTCATCCACAGATCCTCCTCCATAACAGTGTCATCCACAGATCCCCCCCCCCCATAGCAGTGTCATCCACAAATACCCCTCTCTATAACAGTGTCATCCACAGGCAACTAGGACATGTTGAAATCTGAGTAATTTAAAAAAACAGACAGCAGGACTTTTCTTCTCTGTTGCAGTTTTAGGTATTGGGTAAAGTATCGCAGCATTTCTAAGCATACTTGTGTAAATGTATGGTTAGCTGCCCCCCCATACTTTTGTCCTGGCCCCCAGTGTGCCCCCCAAAATTTGAAAGCTAGAAACACCACTGATTGTCATCTATACAGGAAACTATAACCAGTGTGGCCATGTGTCAATTTCCGGCCTCACTTGTGCAGCTCATGACAATCCATAATTTAGTCTGGATTCCTACTGATACCCTGAAATGCATCAAATCTGACCTTATAGAGAAGATCTATTATAGATCATGTGGCTGCCACAATTTTATGGGTAATTCTGTGCAGCAAGCCCATGGCCCATTAAGAGTGGATGTTAAACCATTGCTGGCAATGCCATTTCGCCGGAACATTATGGGCTCCACAATGTAGAGGTGGTACCAGTAGGTATGTATGACACTAGTGTGGAACTTTCTGTGAGCTCTACAACTCACTTCGGGGGTACTACTGTGGCTTCAAGCTATGCCTCCATGATTGAGTGTCACAGTGTAGGGGGAGGAGAGGAACAGCAGAATGACAACAGAAGGAAATGACCAGGAACTATGCCTCAAGTCTAGGGAAACGGATATGGTGACTACCTAAGGAAACCCTAAACCTAGCCCTGACTCCTGTCAGTATGAATAGACCCTGAAGGTGGGCATATTCATACACTGGAAACCTAGGCCCTAGTAACCCTGAAAAACCCTAGGATTGGTGACAGGGTCTGAGACTACTGGTTCCTTCCCAGCTAAACGAACCAGCGTCTCCCTGAGGCCTAGTAAACAACGAGCAAATGGGAGCAACAAAATACCAAGAGAAGTACACTTATCTTCAATAGAAAATGGATGAGCAGGAACTCAGATGAGGACCACACACCAGCTCTTCCAACTCCAGGCAGAGAATATCAATAGCATGGTAAGAAGTGTGAGTCCAGACTAAATAGAGGAACAGTAATGACCACAAGCTACACCTGAGACAAGAGGTGTGGTCATTACCAACAACAACACTGCAACAAGTGACAACAGATGGGCTGTCAAATGACCTAACGTGCAGCCAGTCTCTCAGATCTTCTAACCTCTGTCACTGGAAGGACCGTGACATTGAAGCTCCTGAATGGCAGCTAGCGCCTGCTACCAAAAGACAGTGTGATGACTACCCCTAATATATAGCATCATTTGATTACTACAAAAGTTTCCATGATCCACGACTACAGTATGTTGGCCCTTTAAGGGGTATTCCAGCTTAAAGAAAAACCTTTTCCCAAACCTGCACATGGTGACAAAAAAAATTACAGAACTTCTACTTACTTTGCCTGATGGTGTTGGGCTCTCCGCTGCTCTCCACTTCCTGCTCCTTTCTCAACATGGCAGGAAATGGCTGGTATTGTCGCTTAGCCAATCACTGGATGTGGTGGGTTATTGATGTAGCCAGTGATTGGCTGAGCAGTATTTTCAGCCATTTCCTGCTTTGTCAAGATGTCAGCTGGAAATGTAGCGCATTGAGGAATCCACCTCTGGAACAGTAGCAGTGGGGGATGGGTGATGTAAGTGTAAGCTCTAGTATTATTTTCACCATGTGAAGCTGGGGGAAGCCATTTTGTGCTGGAATACCCCTTTAAATATGAATTAAATCATATTCAGCTGTGTTCACAGTATCATGTTGGCTCAGTGATTAGCAATGTTACCTTGCAGCGCTGGGGTCCTGAGTTCAAGGGTTTAAGAGTTTGTATGTTTTATCCGTGTTTTTTTTTTTTTTTTTTCCTGTTTCCTTTTATACTCCAAAAACATATGCAGTGACCCACTAGATCACTGCTAAAAGAGTAATGCCATAATGAGATGGTTCACTGCTAAAGTGAAGGCAAGAGGCAATACCTGTTTGGTGTGTAAAGCTACAAAGTAGGCCAAGACAGAAGTTCTCCAGGAAAACACAATCCCTGTTTGAGGAAAAATTGCCAGAAAAGCAAACTTACTAAGAACTAACTTCTGTGGAAAGAAGCATTGAATATTTGCAGTAGGTTGATGACTAAAAGGTGAACATTAAAAACAGTTAATGCACACTTATGGCTTTGGACTTTACTGCACATAGTTAGGGTTAATTGCTTCTGGTGTCTGCCATACTCCTGAGACATACTGGCCATCTGATCTAGGACTGCACCTTGCAGTTGAGAACTGCAGAAATATATAGAGCAAGTACTTGCAATACTTTTGCTAATTTGTGAAGATTGCATGGTTTCTAGAGAGAGACTTAGAGGGGACCATCCAGTGGCCACTCTGGGAACAATATATAAGGGGGGCACAAAGATACCACAGTCAAAAATGAAGGGGGGGGGCACTAATCATTTTCACCACTTAATCATACTACTGAAAAAAACTAAATAAGTATATATAAAAAGATTACAAAATACGAGAGTATTGCGGTATGCAGGGATACATTTATAATAAAACAATTTACTTGCAAAATAAGCTTTTCAGTCTTTTTTGTTTGCTTCCGCGGATTCTTTCCCCTCCTTTCTGTCTCTCCTCAGTGCACAGGCGCACTGTTATGGGGGCATCTGTGGATGACACAGTGTTATGGGGGCATCGGTGGAACTGTTATTATGCCTCTCATTAGTCCCATTATGCCTCTCATTAGCGCCCATTATGCCTCTCATTAGCCCACATTATGGCTCTCATTAGCCCCCATTATGCCTCTCATTAGCCCCTATTATGCCTCTCGTCACCCCCATATCAGCCCCCATGCCTCTCATTAGCCCCCATTATGCCACTATGCCTCTCATCATGCCCATATCAGCCCCATGCCTTTCATTAGCCCCCATATCAGCCCTTATGCCTCATTAGCCCCCATTATAAGCCCTTATGCCTCATTAGCCACCATTATGCCTCTTATTAGCCCCCATTATCAGTCCTTATGCCTCATTAGCCCCCATTATCAGCCCTTATGCCTCAATAACCCCCATTATCAGCCCTTACGCCTCATTAGCCCCCATATGCCTCATTAGCTCCCATATGCCTCATTAGCCCAATTTGCCTCATTAGCCCCCACTTTGTCTCTAATTAGCCCCCATTATGCCTCTAATTAGCCCCCCATTATGCCTCTCATTAGCCCCCATTATGCCCCCAGCAGCCTCATTTTTTATAAAATAAAAAACCACTTACCTCTCCTGCTCCTGGACGCCGCCCGCAATTTTCTTCCTCCTCCGTCGGCTGTGCTATGAACTGGCACGCACAGCGTGAGGTCACAGAGCTCCCTCATGCTGTGCGCAGCCCTGCACAGCCGACAGCCGAGGACCAGGAAGCGGTAAGTACAGGGCGTTCACCGCTTCCTGGTCCTTCGGTACTAATGAGCGCTTCCATAATGGAAGCGACCATTAGTATTCGCCGGCCATTGGGGCTCAAGAACCAGCGGGAGGGGGGCACCCGGGGGGGGCAAGGAATAACCTAGGGGGGAAGGAATTGCCCCGCTTTCCCCCCTGTAGCGACGCCATCATATTGCCGATGTGTTATAGAGAGCCTTCTGGAGAACTACTGCCTTATGAAATACTTGAAAATTGTGCCTACTATTTATATTTGCACTGTGACATTGATCATCCTCAGTAAAGAGACTGTTATCTGTTTTAACCAAGCTGGCTTTGTCATTGCCTACACCAGTGGTGGGCAACCTTTTTTTTCAACTGAGCCAAATCTCGCCAAAACCACGATTGAAATTTATTTTGAGAGCCACATTTTTAAAACCGAAAATACATAGGATGGTACACTGTTTTTAGTTTCAATAAGTTTTTATTGAGAATATTGGATGACACACTGTTATTTATCTGTGGAAGACGCACTGGTATTTATCTGTGGATGACGCACTGTTATGGGGGATCTGTGGATGACGCACTGGTATTTATCTGTGGATGACGCATATATGGCATCTTATGTGTGTGTAAATAGTATTATAAAATTAGTGGGGCTCATCATGGATATTTTAAGCAGGATTCTCCACCTTGATGGATACACCCAAACAGTAGGCAAGAAGTAAAAGTAATAAAACAGGCATGCACACATTGCACTGGCTCTGCAGTCAAGTTGAATAAAAGTAAAAAATGACAACATAAAATTAAATAAAAATCAAGATACAACTAAAAAAGTACATATAAAAGTATGTGAAAACACACTCAAATAGTCCTCACTGGTACTGTTATATATTGACCTCAGAACCTGGCCACTAACTTATTTTGCTGGCTCCTAGATTACGATATTCCGCAATTTTATGTCCACACCCCCCTTTTCACATCAACCCTTTTTATGTCAATCCCACAATGTCACATTTCTCCCCTCATGTCACATTTCTGCCCCTCCATGTCACATTTCTCCCCTCATGTCACATTTCTCCCCCTCATGTCACATTTCTGCCCCTCCATGTCACATTTCTCCCCTCATGTCACATTTCTCCCCCTCATGTCACATTTCTCCCCCCTCATGTCACATTCCCCCCCCCCTCCATGATAGCCATCACGCCTTTCTTTTTACCCTGCCCTGTTCACATCTCTCATTTCCATAGTTAGGCACACTTAATTCATAATCACCACCCCCCCCTCCCATGATGGCCATCAGTCACCCCTTTCTTTTTGCCCTGTTCACAGTTCACATCTCTCATATGAGTACATAATTCATAATCATCCCCCCCTCCATGATGGCCATCAGTCACCCCTTTCATTTGTCTCTCCCTGGCCCTGCCCACATCTCTCATTTCCAAATTCCAGAGGCATATAGTTCATATTCATCCCCTCCCCCCCTCCATTCCCCCCCCCAACCCTTCCTTTTTCTGTCACAGAAATTGAGTCCCCAGAGGCAGGCAGGCCAGGCCATTGCTACACCTACCGGATGACACGCTGCTGATTTGGGAGGTACAGTCTTCTTCTGAGGGCAGCAGACAGAGAGAGGATGCTGCCTCGCGCCGCGGCGCTACACAGAAAGTCACGCCCCCCCTATACCACATGACCCGACTGGAGCTGTGTGGAGCCGGCCGCCGGGGCTGCACACAGGGCGCGAACTGACAGAGGCTAGCTGCAGAGTCCTGACTTTTGGGGCGGCCGCCCGAGAGGAGGGAGGGGAGCGGACGCCCGGCACACAGAAGAGCCGCATTAAAGTGTGTAAAGAGCCGCATTAAAGTGTGTAAAGAGCCGCATGTGGCTCGCGAGCCGCGGCTTGCCGACCACTGGCCTACACCATCTTCTCTCCTGCCTTGCACCCTGCTATTCATCCACCTAACATCAAGGGCACTCCAACTACCACAAGGCAGGAGGCCCCAAAAGTCCAGGGTGTGCCCTGAGTGCAAGAAGGGATTGGGCCCCTCCATTCACTGCATGCATGGCCTGGAGGAGTGCTGGAGCAGGATTAGCCACCGTGAGGACTACCACCACCCACATTGCCACTGCCAACACTCCCATCCTCTCCACCACTACGCCTCTCCTGCGGGCCAGTGCACTGCACATACAGATAGGTTAATTTTGGATTTTAGATTGTGAGCCCCAAGGGGAACAGGGACTGCTGCCAGTGGCGCCAATCTCTGTACAGCACTGTGGAATATGTAAGCAATATATATATATGAATGCAATATATTATTAATCATAGATTTTACTAATCCAGCTCTGTACTAAAAGGCTGTTGCTAAGACGCTGGCCTTACATGAAGTTACGCTGAGACCCTGGCCTTACATGAAGTTTCTTCTACTCTGTAATGGAAGTTTCTGTTCAGTATCTGATGGAGACAGATGATGTGTCAGCCACCTGGATGGCAGAGTGATGAAATATAAGGCACTGATACTAAATGACATAAATCAGATCAATGTTTGCTGCCCTTCTAAAAATGAAAATTCCTGGCGTCAATAATGAAACATGTAATTATCACACCAGATCATATAAATAACGGATGTTGGCCAATACAAGGACAAAACAGGAACAATCTGGTTGCAGGCCCTTTGTAATGTGGATTTGCAGGATTTTATGTTTTTTCCTGTTGTGTTTCATTTTACCCTAGTTCTATATTCAGCTCTTGCTGACTGGGCCGTGTATTACGCTGACTTCACTTTTCAAATAAGACTTATTGTTAGATCATATTAGCACGTAGGGCAATAAACTCCATTAAGAGCCTTATATAAAAATACCCCATAATAAAATGAAAAATGTGCCCAATTAAACCCCGTCCAAAAAAGCATTTATTAATGCTAAATGTACAAATTACTAAATCCTGTTTCTGAATATCCTTCTAGCTCGTGATCCTTTTCTGTCTGATATTACTACTACAACTGTAAGAGATGTCTATAGCCTTCATTATGTGACTGAATACAAGATATTCTCCATCTATCTATCTATCTATCTATCTATCTATCTATCTATCTATCTATCTATCTATCTAATCTATCATATTTCCTGCACCATAAGATGCACCCAGGTTTCTAGAGGAGGAAAATAAGAAAAAAATATCAGACCTCAGATCATACCCCCAAATGAGACCCCCATTGCTCATCAGACCTCAGATCAGACCCCTGGTCAGACCTGAGATCTTCTGCTGGCATGGGAGCCATTCTGCTCCCATGCCCGCAGGAGACCAGGGAGCGGTTAGTATCTATCTATCTATCTATCTTTCTATCTATCTATCTATCTATCTATCTACCATTTTCTCTGGTTAGTCCTACCACACTATAAAGACATAAAGAAAGGGTAATCTGGAAATTAGATTCCGAGCGCTAATGGCGACAGGTACCAATGTGAGTGATGACAATCTCTGTACAGTGCTGCAGAATATGTTGGTGCTATAGACATGAATAGAATACATATCTATAATTATCTGTCTGAAGGTTTGCATGGCATTGAAGTCCGGGGTATAGCTAGAAATAATGGGAGAGGGCAGGTTAACCACATTATTTTGGAAGCAGATTCACTTTGCCATGTAGCAGAGAGTAGGATCAGCATTCAGCACCTAAAGGTTTCTGTGGATGCTGATATATGTGTATAACTTCATGTGACGGAGAGGGAACACCAAGATAGAGGATAGATACATTCACCCTGGAATAAAGAGCTTTGCCCTTGAATGTAGCAGTCCTAACAAATTCCATCATAGCTATAGCCATCCATGCTCTATAGAGTATCATGTAATAAGATGACGATCCTCATATTATAGAGATAGGGCTGCAGTGAAAATAAATCTCCAATTTTATGATCTAAGCCAACTTACATGTACACATAATATAGGAATGCACTAGTCATGCTTATATAATTTTATGACCCAATGAATTCCTCATACTCTATGGTATAAAAAAGTACTAACTAAAGCTACAGATACTAAGAGCAGGTTAAAGCACAGTATATTGGCTCCTTTGATTTCCCCAGCCGCGAGCTAGCCATAGACCACCTTATTTATACCTTTCCAGAAAATCCCACCTCAGTAAAAATCTCAGTAACTGAGAGACATGACTGTAAATACATTTACTGGTTGTGATTAGTGTTGAGCGAATCAAAGTCCATGAAGTTGACTTCGATCCGAATTTCAGGGAAAATTCAATTAGCCGAAAAGCCAAATTTCCTCATGCTTCATGGTAACAAATTGATTTTCCCTGAAGTGGCGGTAAAAAAAATCAAACTTACCTCATTTGTTGGAGCGCAAAAAGCCAGCCGCCATCTTAATTGAAGATCCCAAGCGAAATCCCGTGCGCTGTGACAAATGATGTCAACGCGCCGGCCAACAAGGTGACATCATCACATGTCACGCGAGATTTCGCGGTGGATCTTTAATCAAGATGGTGGTGGCCGGCTCTTCGTGATCAAATGGATGAGGTAAGTATGACTTTATTTATGTATTTTTTAATTTTACACTTTCAGCGATGAACACGGCATCTGAGGGGTACAATGACGGTGGGGGCGCAATCGCTGCTCCCTGTCATTGCACCCACTACCTACAAAGAAATTATTTTGAAATATTCGGCGAAGCAGCCAAATCTAAGCGGTACCTTGGAACCGAACCCGAGTTCGGCATCAAGGTTTTTTACTGTAAAAATTAATTTGCAAAGTTGTTACACGAAGTCTCACGAGACTTTGTGAAGTAATAACTTTGGCTCATCGGAGCCAATACATTCTAATACTGTACAGAGCTACCGCTCCGTACAGTATTCTAATGAAGTTTTATGCAAATTGACTTTAGATGAAGCAGCCCAAGTCAACTTGCTCATCCCTACTAATGACCTATCTTCTGGATAGGTCATCAGTATCTGATAGGTGAGGGTCCAAAATGTGGCCTTCTTGCAGCTTTCCCTAGGCCAGTGACTGTCACGTTTCTTAGGCATAGGTCAGTTCAAGTGAATAGGACTCATTTGTGATAACAAGCACAGACACCATGCAATGTCTGGTGCTGTGATTGGTAAGCTATGAGGAGGCCCCCATGAATCAAATACTGATGAAACCCCATTAACTATCATGCTTCCATCCCAAATAATGTGCCTGCTGTGCTCACCAATACCCCCAAATACTATACTGCAGTGCCATACAGATAGCCCCCTGAAAATACTAGTACCATACAAAAATAACTGTACCAAGCAGAGTGCCCTTAATAATGCTCCTTTATAGTGCCCCCTTAGTAATAATCTCCCCCATAGTGCCCCAGTAGTAATAACGCTCCCTATAGCTCCTCAGTAATAATAACAATGCCCCATAGTTCCTCCAAAAATGCCCCCTATAGTTACCCCAGTAGTATGCTCCCCACTTGGCTAAAAGTTAAAAAAATGGCCCCATTTCATGTTGCTGTCTTTGGTGCAGGTCACAGGCCTCTTTCAGCCTACGGCCTGAGACATCTGCATTGTGGCGCAGGTGGTCGTGATGACATCCTTGCACCACCTGCATCCAGGGTCCAACAGTTGCAATGATGTCATCGCTTTGTGCCTGCCTGCACCATTATCATACTATAAGGCTAAAGATCAGGGAAGGGAGTCATTGGCAGTACAGTATTCAGCTTGTTAAGCGGCCACTGGATCATGCGCTTAAGTTATGTAGAGGCTGGTGAACCTCCTATCACTGCCCTGGCCCTAAGGAGCATCGGTGTGAGGACTGCCACTAGCACCCCGCTCCTCCAGGGCTTGCAGCAAGTTTAAGGCCTGACTGCCCTGGCACCAATGCAGCTGTGTAAACACAGAAGGTTCGGACTCTGAGTGGCAGCACTGAAAACAGTTGGGATTATGTGCTGAGTATACGATATTTTATTTTTTTGAGTCCGATAGCAACATTCTGAATTGGACCCCTCCCCAATGCTCTGGCCCCTCCTACTACCTGCCCCTCCTACTATGTGCCATATACTCTCCCTGCCTCAACCCTCTTTGACCTACAAATTAAAAAAGCGTACCATTTAATCTTTTCAACCACATTCATGCACTGCAAGTCTGAATTCTTATCAGCAAACTTCCCCCACCCCAGCATGGACAGATACAAACTTACCACCCAAGACCAAACTGCAAACACTACACATGTAGTACAAAAATCATCTCACCTAGCTTCCTCTGGGGGCGTATTCATCTGTCCCAGGTGAATGTTTTTGATAATGTAGAAGGAGGGATTATCTGTAATTTATAGGGTATATATAGCATGGGTTTAGTTCAGATGGATACGCCCCTAGAGGAAACGAGACAAAACGTACGTCTGAGTTTTTCTGCCCCCGCGCCCCCTGGTTCCTGGTCTGTATGTCTCATTTACTTCAGTGCTCTTTAACTTTTCTATTCCATGCCCTCTGGTTTTATTTTAACTAGGGAGGCCATCCAGATCCTTGGATTATTATGGCAGTAGTTTGGTCTGATTATTTCCCTATTATATATTGATATTTATGACAATATGATAAAGTGTTGGGGATTGGATTTAAATACTACTTCTTAGTGAATATGGCACTGGTGTTAGTGAGTGACTTAGCTCATGTCTGGATTACTGATTGAATATTCAGTACTACTAACTACATACTTTTAAGTGAGATAGACTAATACATGCGGACCTAGAGCTCGGTGGGGCTATCAGTCTCACAGCATTGATCTGCACTGCTTTTTATTTATTATTCTTTATATTTATGTATTGTATGTCTTTTTGGATACAACACAATAAAGATGATGTTTGTACTACATGTGTGGTGTTTGTAGTTTGGTCTTGTAGTTATGTTTCCACACATGATTTTTTGTTCTATATAGACTTACCACCCACTTCCCCTCACCCACCATCATGAACTACTGCACCCCATAAGCTACGGTACGTGCACATCTACTGCAGAGGTTCCGGCAGGAGCTTCTGTAGCAGATTCTGGCAAAAATAAAAGGCAAAAGAACTCTGCCATCCTTTCCTTCGAGGACTGTTCCTGCCACTAATTATATACAGTCAGGTCCATAAATATTGGGACATCGACACAATTCTAACATTTTTGGCTCTATAGACCACCACAATGGATTTGAAATGAAACAAACAAGATGCGCTTTAACTGCAGACTGTCAGCTTTAATTTGAGGGTATTTACATCCAAATCAGGTGAACGTGTAGGAATTACAACAGTTTGCATATGTGCCTCCCACTTGTTAAGGGACCAAAAGTAATGGGACAATTGGCTTCTCAGCTGTTCCATGGCAAGGTGTGTGTTATTCCCTCATTATACCAATTACAATGAACAGATAAAAGGTCCAGAGTTCAATTTCAAGTGTGCTATTTGCATTTGGAATCTGTTGCTGTCAACTCTCAAGATGAGATCCAAAGAGCTGTTTCTATCAGTGAAGCAAGCCATCATTAGGCTGAAAAAACACAACAAACCCATCAGAGAGATAGCAAAAACATTAGGTGTGGCCAAAACAACTGTTTGGAACATTCTTAAAAAGAAGGAATGCTATGAGCTCAGAAACACCAAAAGACCCGGAAGACCAAGGAAAACAACTGTGGTGGATGACCGAAGAATTCTTTCCCTGGTGAAAAAAACACCCTTCACAACATTTGGCCAGATCAAGAACACTCTCCAGGAGGTAGGTGTATGTGTGTCAAAGTCAACAATCAAGAGAAGACTTCACCAGAGTGAATACAGAGGGTTCACCACAAGATGTAAACCATTGGTGAGCCTCAAAAACAGGAAGGCCAGATTAGAGTTTGCCAAACGACATCTAAAAAAGCCTTAACAGTTCTGGAACAACATTTTATGGACAGATGAGACCAAGATAAACCTGTACCAGAGTGATGGGAAGAGAAGAGTATGGAGAAGGAAAGGAACCGCTCATGATCCTAAGCATACCACCTCATCAGTGAAGCATGGTGGTGGTAGTGTCATGGCGTGGGGAAGTATGGCTGCCAATGGACCTGGTTCTCTTGTAGCTATTGATGATGTGACTGCTGACAAAAGCAGCAGGATGAATTCTGAAGTGTTTCGGGCAATATTATCTGCTTATATTCAGCCAAATGCTTCAGAACTCATTGGACGGCGCTTCACAGTGCAGATGGACAATGATCCAAAGCATACTGCAAAAGCAACCAAAGAGTTTTTTAAGGGAAAGAAGTGGAATGTTATGCAATGGCCAAGTCAATCACCTGACCTTAATCCGATTGAGCATGCAGTTCACTTGCTGAAGACAAAACTGAAGGGAAAATGCCCCAAGAACAAGCAGGAACTGAAGACAGTTGCAGTAGAGGCCTGGCAGAGCATCACCAGGGATGAAACCCAGCGTCTGGTGATGTCTATGCGTTCCAGACTTCAGGCTGTAATTGACTGCAAAGGATTTGCAACCAAGTATTGAAAAGTGAAAGTTTGATTTATGATTATTATTATGTCCCATTACTTTTGGTCCCTTAACAAGTGGGAGGCACATATGCAAACTGTTGTAATTCTTACACCATTCACCTGATTTGGATGTAAATACCCTCAAATTAAGACTGACAGTCTGCAGTTAAAGCACATCTTGTTCGTTTCATTTCAAATCCATTGTGGTGGTGTATAGAGCCAAAAATATTAGAATTGTGTAGATGTCCCAATATTTATGGACCTGACTGTATCATTCATTCCTCCCAATGAACTGTGCCTGCTATTGTTTCATCCTCTCATACAATCCTGACTTACTGCGTGTACTGCTGTAGCCAGGGGCGTAACTAGAGTTCTATGGGCCCCAGGGCAAACTTTGAATTGGGGCCCCCCTGCGAGCCTCCGCCACCAGCCCCCCCCCCCCCGCCATCCTCTGCCCCTACCTATACCCCCCCCCCCCCTCTGTATGAAGCCAGAGTCACTAGAGTATTTTTTATTTATTTTTGAATTTATGGCACACACTGGCTTCATATGAGGGATGGGGGGGGGATGAATGATGATTAGTGGTGCCGTGCGGCAGTGTGTCTGAATTCAGAAAGGGGGGGCCCGCGCCGGTCATATGAGGGCAGCCAGGGGCAGCAAATAATGAGGGGGCAAAATGAAAATGAAATACTTTGTGGGCAAAAAATGTAAAATATATAGAGGGAATGGGAGCAAAATGAAATATAGTGAGACTCTTACTATATTTCATGTTGCCCCCGCCCACTCCCTCTATACATTTTGATTTTTGCCCACAGAGTATTTCATTTTAATTTGCCCCCGGGCTCCTCATTATTTGCTGCCCTATTATGGCCGGTCCGGGCCCTTCTGAATTCAGACACACTGCCGCACGGCACCACTGATCATCAATCATGTCCCCCCTCCGTATGAAGCCGGACGCAGGACGCAGGTGTGTGGCATTTTTTACATAAAAAAAAAAAAAAGACTTCCTACTCTTGTCTTGTTAGTTCTACTCTCTTCTTCACTTGAAGGCTGAGGCGGCCGGCGGGCTCGTCATTCCGAATCTGATTCCTGGCTGCTGTGATCCCGCGAGACACGCCGCGGAGGTCACGGGTCTCGCGCTGACAAGTAAGCGCAGCGCAGCCACACAAAATATAGGCGGGCCGCCGCACTTAATAAAAAAACACTTGCGGGGCCCGCTTTACTCCATCTCTTCTGGGGGGCTCTATGGGCCCCCCTGACTTAGGGGCCCGGTCGCAATTGCGACCGCTGCGACCCCTATAGCTACGCCACTGGCTGTAGCCAGTTGTCACTGTGGCAGAGCACAGTCACGGCCTGCAGCAGATCTTCACAGCGCTGGAATGGAGTCTGGACTGGTGATGCTGCTGATTTAGGTCAGGTCCAGACAACGTCTGGTGACGTGCGTTGCGTGCTGGCAGAGGAACAGGGATAGAACAATGCTTTTTTGGCGTCCTAATTCGATTACCGTATTTTTCGCCCTATAAGACGCACAGGCCCATAAGACGCACCTAGGTTATAGAGGAGGACAATAATAAAAAATAGGGACTTCCGGTTCCGGCGCGCCGATGTGAAGACGGAGGTAGCTGAAGCTCCGTGCCCTTGTTGTAATCCCTAGGGGGTTTCGCCGCTTAATCGGAGCAACAAAGCTCTAGAATTATAACCCGTGATCGGGAGATCACGGATGGAGAAGTTTCTGTTGCGAAACGGTCCCCTAGCACCTAATACATCGCTCCCACAACGTGACAGAGATTCAGCACGGCTGGAGCCAAATATGGCGGACGTGAAAAGGCGACCCACCCGCTCCTCATCACAACCTCCTGCTTTGCCAGTTAATGAGGTATCCACAATCCCCCTCCCTCAGGCCCTTCCTCACTCGCAGAGCGCAGAAATATCCTGCAAGGCATTAGCCATAGAGGTAGCGACACTTTTGGCGCCAGATATAAAGGCCTCCTTAGAAGCCACAGTCGCATCTTGCCTGAAGCAGATCCAAGGCGAAGTGGCCCAGCATACCCTCCAAATACAAGAGGTCGAACAGCGAGTGGGATTAATAGAAGATGAGCTGGAACGAGCACAGTCTTTGCTGAAAGAATCCCTTCAGTCAAATCAATCCCCGAGGAACAAGTTGGATGACTTGGAAAATCGTTCCAGAAGGAACAACCTCAGGATAGTGGGCCTCCCTGAAGAGATCCCTCCGGGCCAACTTGCACAGATATGTGCTGTAGATCTCCCTCAAGCCCTTGGACTGCCGGGCCCCATGACGGTGGAAAGAGCTCACCGTACAGATCCTGAGTCATCAGGGACAGATCCCAAACAGAAGCCGAGGGCTACGATTGCTAGATTCTTAAATTATGCAGAAAAGGAATCCCTTATAGCTAAATACAGAAAAATGGGACATGCTGCTAAGATCCGGGGACATAAAATCCTCCTGTTCAGTGACTATTCTGCTGACGTAGCAAAAAAAAGAAGGGCCTTCTCTGAGATATGCTCCCATTTAGCCCAAGAGAAGATCAAGTTTGCTCTGTTATATCCGGCGACTTTAAGAATCTTCAGACAAGATGGAACCATCGACACCTACCTCACGCCGTCGGACGCCAGGGAAGCGTTGGGAGACAGCAGAGTGGATCGCAGAACATCCCAGAGAGGCACCCGTCATCAAGGCCTGGTGAGGTCTAACCCTCCGAGTCCATTGTCCCGCACCTCACGACGGAGCCCGAGCCAAGCTTCGAGCCCTACTTGGGACTGATGACTCTTACTTACCAACAAACCTGTCTGATTTCGAATGTTGACTGACCCAGCGAGCAGACCACTGTTTAGTTCGGCACCCAAGGCGGTCCGTAAGTGTGATGCGTGCCAGCTAGAGAAGGTCAACGCAGGGGGGGAATTTTTGAACAGAGAAGACGGGAGGGTAGGAAACAGCATGAGGGATAGGAGGGAGAGAGGGGAGAAGAAAGAAAATAAAGAAGGGGGGGGAGGAAAAAAAAAAAGGGGGGGGGGATTTCATGAAATGTTATAGGTGCCGTTATGCCTGAGATGCTCGAGGCGGGTAAGGAAACCTACCTGTATCTCTTGTTATAATGCTGAGGAGCGATATATCAGTTAAAAATCAAGGGGCACATGGAGCTTTAGCATGGTAAATGTATCTTAAAAAAGATGTGTTACTCTGATGTTCTAGGTGTCAGCCAGTCTAGACAGAGTTGGGCGAAAAAAGTGAAGTCCAGAAAGAATGTTGGCTGGTATTGTTTGACTCCTACTAGGAGTAAGTTATGGGGGGGTTGGGGGGAAAGATTAATGTTTTTATATTGTTATGTTTTGCTCCACAGGTATGGTGTCCAATTAATAAGAAACCTGATAAACCATAATTCACTTCCTCCAGGTGGGTCCACTGTCTGGTTCTTGTTGTCTTCATGTGATTTAGTAAAATGCTGAAAATAGTGACATGGAATGTCAAGGGGCTGAGAGCCCCTCAAAAACGAGTCTCCATATTGAAGCATCTTAGGCGATTAGATGTGGATATCGCCCTCCTGCAGGAGACCAACCTGGAGGAACCAGACTTCTGGCGTATGAGACGTATGTGGGTAGGACAGGTCCTGGGGTCCTCATCTGTAGGAAGAAAAGTGGGGGTTTTAACCCTTATACACAGACGGGTACGACACAATATTATTGAGAGTCATAGCGATGACTCTGGGCGTCTAATGTCTGTCACACTAGAGCTAGATGTAGGGAAGCTAAAGATTATTAATGTGTACGGTCCTAACACAGCCCATGCAACATACTTTAAAGAACTAACATCAAGGGTACCACAGGAAGGAGATGGTCAATTGCTGGTCGCTGGAGATTTAAATGCAGTTAGGGATGCAAGAGAGGATCGTAGGCAAATACAGAACTCACAGTCATCTATTACGAGAGGCGGCTTCTCGATTGACCCATTTCTACAGGCTACAGACCTAGTAGATGTATGGAGATTCTTCAATCCTATTGAGAGAGAATTCACACATTTCTCTTATTCACAGAATTCATGGTCTAGAATCGATTACATATTAGCCTCACAGCAATTAATGCGCAGGGTGGAAAAAGCTGAGATTTTGGACATGGTCATATCTGATCATTCCCCAGTGATGATTGATTTAGCAAATATCACCCCCAGAGGTCAGGATATCACATGGCGACTTCCTAGCCACCTATTTACTGATGAGGACTTCCTATATAGACTGAAAGGGTGGTGGTGGGAGTTTTCAGAAGATAATAAAGCTCATGTAGAGGAACATGTCCTTTTCTGGGAAACGGTAAAATCAGTGCTGAGAGGCCGCATCATTTCCCACGTATCCGCCAAAAGGAAGAAGATCAGAGAGCAATATAAATTAGCATCAGAAAGTGTTAGAAAAGCCTATACGCTTTTCACGGAAGTCCCCTCAGACCAAAATAGAACAGGTTGGGTGACGGCCAAGCACACATATGATCATTATGTAGAGGCGCAATCCAGATTATTTCTAAACCAAAAAGCTGCCACTTTTTATAAATTTGGCAATAAGGCTGGTAAGCGGCTGGCATCCTTGGCTAAGACACATAGAGGCACATTGTGTCTGACCAATATCTTAGATGAGTCAGGAGGGAAATTGCAAGATATGAAAAGTATAACAGATCGCTTTGCACGATTTTATGCCACATTATACTCACAAAGCACATGGGATAGTAATAAAGCTAAAGAGTTATTATCTAAACTTAGACTCCCCCAGATCTCAGAGGAAGCCCTAGCTAATATTAATGCTCAGATCACTGAAGACGAAATAAAAAGAACAATTAAAGCGCCAGGGCCAGATGGCTTTCCGGGCGAATTTTATAAGATGCTGACCTCGGAGATAACCTTACCCCTGAAATCAATCTTCAACTCGATAATGCAGGGAGGGGAAATCATGCCTACGGGAAATACGGCCCATATTAAGGTCATTTTAAAACCAGGCAAAGACCCCAGTCTAGTAGGCTCTTATAGGCCGATTTCATTAATTAATCAAGATCTGAAAATCTTTTCGAAGATTTTAGCTAATAGATTAGCTGACTATATGCCAGATCTGATAGGACGTCATCAGGTGGGATTTACCAAGGGCAGAGCAGCAGTTATGAATATTCGAACGGTTCTCGCTGTCCAGGATTATCTTGGTCAGAGTGGTGCCTCCAGAGACCAACCGGCCCTTCTGTCATTAGATGCAGAAAAGGCTTTCGACAACGTCAATTGAAGTGGCTGCGTTGGTCTCTAGAGGCATTTGGTTTTAAAGGCCAAATTCGGTCAGCACTAGAAGGTTTGTACCGAAGACCACAAGCAAGGGTCAGCTTCCCGGGTTTCCTATCTGAAACTTTCCAACTTATGAGAGGTACCAGACAAGGCTGTCCTCTCTCCCCACTCCTTTTTAATCTAGCTCTGGAGCCATTGGTCCGTTATCTAACGCGGACAGATATTTTTAGAGGTATTAAAGTAGGAAAGCAAGAGGTAAAGTTAATTTGCTTTGCTGACGATATATTGATTTTTCTTGACTCCCCAGGGGATCATTTAAATAAGGTGTTAGACACCTTCCTTTATTATGAGGAGGCCACTGGTTATAAAATAAATGTGAGCAAAAGCCAGCTCCTATACTTACAGGGACATACTCCACGATCAAACCCCAATCCTAGAGTGGAGATTGTTTCAAACTATCTGACATATCTAGGGATTAAAATAGGGAGGCATTCAGCACCTTGTCTCTATTCCCTGAATTATGACCCTTTGATTAGAAGGATAGGAGAGGAGCTGGAGAAATGGTCTAATCTTCCACTATCCCTATTTGGAAGGGCGCATCTTTTGAAGATGATTAGTTTTGCTAGACTTTTGTATCCGATGCAAACCATACCTCTACTTATAAAACATCAATATACACTGCGTGCAGAATTATTAGGCAAATGAGTATTTTGACCACATCATCCTCTTTATGCATGTTGTCTTACTCCAAGCTGTATAGGCTCGAAAGCCTACTACCAATTAAGCATATTAGGTGATGTGCATCTCTGTAATGAGAAGGGGTGTGGTCTAATGACATCAACACCCTATATCAGGTGTGCATAATTATTAGGCAACTTCCTTTCCTTTGGCAAAATGGGTCAAAAGAAGGACTTGACAGGCTCAGAAAAGTCAAAAATAGTGAGATATCTTGCAGAGGGATGCAGCACTCTTAAAATTGCAAAGCTTCTGAAGCGTGATCATCGAACAATCAAGCGTTTCATTCAAAATAGTCAACAGGGTCGCAAGAAGCGTGTGGAAAAACCAAGGCGCAAAATAACTGCCCATGAACTGAGAAAAGTCAAGCGTGCAGCTGCCAAGATGCCACTTGCCACCAGTTTGGCCATATTTCAGAGCTGCAACATCACTGGAGTGCCCAAAAGCACAAGGTGTGCAATACTCAGAGACATGGCCAAGGTAAGAAAGGCTGAAAGACGACCACCACTGAACAAGACACACAAGCTGAAACGTCAAGACTGGGCCAAGAAATATCTCCAGACTGATTTTTCTAAGGTTTTATGGACTGATGAAATGAGAGTGAGTCTTGATGGGCCAGATGGATGGGCCCGTGGCTGGATTGGTAAAGGGCAGAGAGCTCCAGTCCGACTCAGACGCCAGCAAGGTGGAGGTGGAGTACTGGTTTGGGCTGGTATCATCAAAGATGAGCTTGTGGGGCCTTTTTGGGTTGAGGATGGAGTCAAGCTCAACTCCCAGTCCTACTGCCAGTTTCTGGAAGACACCTTCTTCAAGCAGTGGTACAGGAAGAAGTCTGCATCCTTCAAGAAAAACATGATTTTCATGCAGGACAATGCTCCATCACACGCGTCCAAGTACTCCACAGCGTGGCTGGCAAGAAAGGGTATAAAAGAAGAAAATCTAATGACATGGCCTCCTTGTTCACCTGATCTGAACCCCATTGAGAACCTGTGGTCCATCATCAAATGTGAGATTTACAAGGAGGGAAAACAGTACACCTCTCTGAACAGTGTCTGGGAGGCTGTGGTTGCTGCTGCACGCAATGTTGATGGTGAACAGATCAAAACACTGACAGAATCCATGGATGGCAGGCTTTTGAGTGTCCTTGCAAAGAAAGGTGGCTATATTGGTCACTGATTTGTTTTTGTTTTGTTTTTGAATGTCAGAAATGTATATTTGTGAATGTTGAGATGTTATATTGGTTTCACTGGTAAAAATAAATAATTGAAATGGGTATATATTTGTTTTTTGTTAAGTTGCCTAATAATTATGCACAGTAATAGTCACCTGCACACACAGATATCCCCCTAAAATAGCTAAAACTAAAAACAAACTAAAAACTACTTCCAAAAATATTCAGCTTTGATATTAATGAGTTTTTTGGGTTCATTGAGAACATGGTTGTTGTTCAATAATAAAATTAATCCTCAAAAATACAACTTGCCTAATAATTCTGCACTCCCTCTATATAGGCAAAATTAGACGTGCCTTTATAAAATTTCTGTGGAAAAAAAAGAAACGCCCCAGAATAAGCTATGAAAAACTTTGTCTGACAAAATGGGAGGGTGGGATCCATTTACCGGATATTAGAAGATATAATTTGGCTGCCCTGACAAGACATATTAAAGACTGGATATGGCATACCTCCTTCTTTTCTAATAGGGTTCTAGAAGCAGAGCTGGTAGCCCCGGAAGACTTGGTGGCCCTTCTGCACTCCAGAATTAGAGACATGCCCCAAGTAATAAAACGATATACCCTGATAAGAGATACAACAGCTGCTTGGAGAGCAGTCAGGAAATTGTATAAATTGCCTATGTACATCACCCCCTATATGCCCTTGTGGACGCTCCCTGCTTTCCAGGCTGGGAGACAATCCTCGCTATTCCACAAATGGAGGGAGAAAGGAATTCATACTCTGAAACACATTCTAACCCCCACGGGATACAAATTGACTCCATGGACACAACTTCAGACTCAGTATCAGCTACCATCATCACATTTCCTAGCATATGCCCAGGTCAAGTCCTATTGCATGGGCCAGGCAAAGGTGTTGGGAGACTCGGACAGACTTGCTTGGTTTGAAGGCTTGATAGGCCGGGACAAATCGGCTGGCACATTGTCCAATTTGTATGGTAGACTCCAAAGTACCCACTCTATAGGGCTGGACAACAAGGTATTTAGTCACTGGGAGAGAGAACTCAAAGATGATTCGCTGACAGCAAAGATGAGGGCGGGGTTAGAGAGAGGGAGACAGGCTGTGACCTGTGAAGATTCGAGAGAGATGCAATTCAAAATCCTTCATAAGGCGACATATGCTTTTGATCTATCTTACAAGGATGCTCCGGCACATTATCTCAGAGCATGTCCAAAATGTCAGCTACCTAAGGCTAATCTTCTCCATGGTCTCTGGGAGTGTCCGTCCTTATCCCAACTATGGAATGAAGTAGTAGATCAGATCAAGAAGATATGGAATGTTGGATTGGATCTCTCTCCTCAACAATGTATCTTTCATTATATCCCGACGGACCCGGATGGGAACTCCTCGCAGGTGATTGGAATCAAGGGGATACATGTAATGTTATTGTCCGCAAAGAAAAGTATTTTGAGGCATTGGCTGTACCCTTCGGTGCCCATTTTGGAGGAGGTTTTGGGCATAGCAAAACAGATAATGTATATGGAAAGATTAGACACAGAACAATGTAAAGGTAGAGCCACAAAGAATTTCTTTAATAAATGGAAAAGCTTCATTGTTAAGATACTACCCCAAGACGAGATAAAGGTGTTGGTAGCCCCGTTCCTAGGCACTCAGTGGTATCTCTTGGAAAAAACAAAGGGTACGCTTAGAAGGCTAGACAGTGAGTGGCATGAAGGATGAGATATGTAGTGAGTTATGGAATCCAGGTTTAAGCAATAGGAGACACACATGATGAACCATAAGGAGCTAATTTTGTTAGTTGGGGATATATTTTGATTTAGATTTTGGGGGGGGAGGAGGGTATTTAGCGCATAAAAAAAATAAAAAAAAAATGGAGAAAATGATTGTGTATTATTCCCAATGTCTTTTCTATCGAACAATTTGTAAAAATAGAAATGTAATGCATAGATGTCGTCTGTTGTATTTACTGATATACGACTTACTCCCATATATTGTGTTTGATGAGACATGTCAAGTCATGTACAATACTGTCATTTTCTGCCAATAAAATTTGTTTAAAAAAAAATAAATAATTTTAACCAAAAGGTGTGCTTTTGGTGGGTTTTGAACAAATGGTGGTCTGTGGATGACACTATTATGGGGATCTGTGGATGACACTATTATGGGGGTTCTGTGGATGACACTGTTATGGGGGATCTGTGGATGGCACTGTTATGGGGATCTGTGGATGGCACTGTTATGGGGGATCTGTTTAAGGCACTGTTATGGGGGATCTGTCGATGGCACTGTTATGGGGGAATCTGTGGATGGCACTGTTAGGGGGGATCTGTGGATGACACTGTTATGGGGGATCTGTGGATGACACTGCTATGGGGGGGATCTGTGGATGACACATATATAGCATCTTATGCTATATATGTGTCATCCACTGACCCCCCCCCCCCCCATAACAGTGTCCCTGTGTAAAATAGTGAATGACCCCCAATACAAGGGGTGGGGGCCAGCATCTGGTGTTGTACTGGCAGCGGGGCCCGGTGCAGTCACTGTATTCTATTACACCGGGCCCCGCTCACTGTAGTATTAATAGGTAACGTGTAGGCATGGGCGCTGTTTTAAACTATAGTAATCCTCTGCAGCATAGAGAAATCCATGTAGTACGGTACTCACTTGAAACTCCTGTAGGCAGGCCGGGCGGGCGGTGGCATCGTGATGTCATTCACTACGTCACGTGCCTGCTCCTCCCACTTTATGAATGAAGCAGGCTCGGGACCTAACACTCACCTACCTGGGCCATGTGGGCCATACCAGGAGCCAGTGGGCAAATTACAGGAGCATGAGGCCGACTCACAAACAACTCACCAGTTACCTCCAGCATGTAACCATGCTAGCAATGGGAGCAGGGAGGAGTCTGCGAGTCCCACTCAAGACTGGTTGATATGGCCCAGGCCTCACAGGTGCACCTAAATGTAGCCTGTAGATGGAAAGCAGGCACATTTAAATTGGATACACCTCCAGGCATCTCTATATATACAAACTGAAAAGAATGGCGTGGTATTAAACAAGCAGGAAGTGCTCAAACCCACATGCAATTGTGCATATATAATTGCACTGGCTCCTGGTATTGCCCACATGGCCCAGGTGTTAGGTCCCGAGCTACTTGAGAAACCTTGGCGCGGTGCTCGGGCTCAGACATGTCCTACACCGTAGGACATGTTGGCTAATCTCTCAATTTTAAAATCAGTTTGAGGGTTTAATAAGACCGCAGAGTGCACCTGTCTTTGCTATTATTTTGTTATATTGTTATATTGATTATCACATCCACATAATTGCTATCTTGTGTAGGATGTCTATTGTGGTACTTGTGGTTCACTGCGGGCATCCTCTACTGTATGCATTTTTGCTGGGGATCGTCATTAGCAACGGGCCACAAGTGCAGGATCTGCTCCCCTGTATATATATGCACAACTGCATGTGGGTTTGAGCACCTCCTGCTTGTTTAATACCACGCCATTCTTTTCAGTTTGTATAAATGGCAGTATTCGCCCCATAAGACGCACTGTCATTTCCCCCCAACTTTTAGGGGGGGAAAAGTGCGTCTTATATGGCAAAAAATACAGTATGTTGTAGAATGAATAAAAAATGACCTTACTTGCTAATAAAATGCATTTCAAAACATTTTACAAAGTGCAGACATAGAATAATAAAATATTTAATCCAGGCACAACTGATGTTTCTTTGACTGGAGTCACTCACTTTTTTTTTTTCCTCTTCATTCGACCAAGACCGCCATGAAATGTTTTCCCAAAGACTGCAGATTCTCTTTGGTTAGTGATGTAGCTATAGGGGATTTAGAGGTAGCAGTTGCAACTGGGCCTGTGGACCCAAAGACTCCTCTGCCATATAAGAAGACAACAGCATTGATAAATAACACATAAGGGGAAATTTATCATCCTCCTATGTGTTTTGGAATAAGAAAGTCATAAAACCCAATTTGGGCTTTTTTTGTAGCAAATTACATTTTACTCCATCCTTGTCAGACTTACGAAAAAGGGGGTGGGTAGGCCAATGTGTAGGGGGAGCCATCATCCTCGGCTCATTCATCATTATTTAATGAAGAAACTGGTTTAAATAATGACTGAAATCTACGGCAGCTCCGAGCTGCTGTAAATTTAGTTTAGCGCACACAGAGCCTCATCATAAATTACATGCCTCCTCTGGCAACACAGCCGTTATCATGGCACAGCACAGTCAGTCTCGATAAACCAGGGACATAGTACTTTGGTCGCCTGTTACAGATTTTTCATTGAGTCAAAACCAGCTGCTAGAGAACCTCATAATAGACTCAGCTGCTGTATCACATCTTAATGCACACAAAAGTCATACAAATCTCCAAGTAAAACAATGACTGAACAGTTCATGTTTTGCTGTCAATATAAGTTAAAAGCTGACAAATATTAACCTTAAAATGGAACCACCGAAAAATACAACTGGTACATCTATATCTATAAAAGATGTGGTTGGGAGCAGAAGTGAAGGATAAACGATAAGTCCGTAACAGGGTAATACAGTGAAAGTTAATGGGACATTTTGTGTATTTGAAGCATTTGTTATGTTGTGTACCTCCCAAAATGTCACTTTCTGATATGGGAAAAATTAAAATTGTTAATCAGAATTAAAAATTTTGTTTTTCATCTCTTTTAGATACTGCTATTCTTTAAAATTATATATTTTTAGTCTGCAATGTCTAGTATGGGGCCCCTCATGTATTCAGGCAAATAAATTCTTATCTTTCCCACCCAAAGCAACAGTAATTGTTTCTAGATGCTATGCTGTGGAGACATATCACAATATGATTAAATTGTAAACTGAGACTGTAACTTTTAATAAAGGAAATTTCGCTAAATAAAGGGATCTTTCCTTGTTGTCTGTAATGCACCAAATCTTAAAAATCTCTCTAGGGGTTAAGACAGCCATAGTAAGACAGACACAGCATGTGTGATGTGTGCAGTGGACAACCTTCTTATTCTGAATACCCATTGTCTTAACCCCTAGAGAGAATTTTAAGATTTGGTGCATTACAGACAACAAGGAAAGATCCCTTTATTTAGCGATCATACTTAAAGGCTGTGTACACCTTTGGGGGCAATTTTTTTTATTATTGCATTGTACTTATTTTGAGCAAAATTATTTTTTTTAATTGGTCTTTATTAAAAATATTTTTTCTGTACACAGCTGACATGCTCTAGTAGCACCGTTTAGATTTTATGTCTTTTCCGTCAGACCAGGAGCAGACGGACTTCTTATCTCTGCTCTCTGACCTTATAAACACTCATTATAGCTCAGTTCTTATCTTACTGATAAGCATGTGGCTTAAAGAGGACCTTTCATCAGAATCAAGTATGTAAACTGAATATACATACATGGAGAGCGGCGCCCAGGGACCCCCCTGCACTTACTATTATCCCCGGGCGCCGCTCCGTTCTCTGGTGATAGCCTCCGGTAAAGTCATAGTTAGGCTCCACCCATTTGAGCCTGGCGGCGTCTCTTTCTCCTATGCTGTAGCGCTGGCCAATCGCAGCGCTCAGCTCATAGCATGGCTAAGAGCTGAGCGCTGCGATTGGTCAGCGCTACAGCATAGGAGAAGGAGACGCCGGCAGGCTCAAATGGGTGGAGCCTAACTATGACTTTACCGGAGGCTATCACCGGAGAACGGAGCGGCGCCCAGGGATAATAGTAAGTGCAGGGGGGTCCCTGGGCGCCGCTCTCCATGTATGTATATTCAGTTTACATACTTGATTCTGATGCAAGGTCCTCTTTAAATTAGTCTTTATGACCTCTTAGTAGTTTACAGATAAGGGTTATTAGATGATGGCACAAAGTGAAAGTACCAGTCACACAGTTAGAAAAACAGTTAACCCTTTGTGACCGAACAGCTCAATATTTTTCATAAAGGCCAATTGAAAAAATTATTTTTAGCCAAAAATGAGTAGAATGCAATCATAAAAAATACCTCTGTAGGTTTACATAGCCTTTAATTCTACCATGACACTTCCCATTTCCAGATATTTCTAAAGAGGTTTTCCAGGACCACTATTCTATAGTCCTCACAAGCCAACACTCGATGACAGCTAACTCTTCCATATATCATAATTACCAAAATTGTACTGTTTCTGGTCACGTGATCTGCCAAAATCCATTTTCTAAACTTCCTGTGATGTTCACTTCTTGCACTAAAGCCCTCTCTTCTACAGAGAGCAGCATATCATACCTAATGTCATTACAAAGAGGATGGCCAGTCCCAACAGAAACAACTCGATGTGCCTCAGCACTAGGCCTGTTAATCCATCCTCCTCTATTGTGCTTGCAACATAGTGCTATCCAAATATTGGCCCAGGAGAACCTAGAAAAGCCAACTTTGAGGCATATTTTCATAAGTCGGTCCTCTCTAAGGTCCACTTCATGGGACAATACCATCTAAATTGGGACATTTGTATGGTATGCATTTTTAAAGGGAACCTGTCACCTGGATTTTGGGTATAGAGCTGAGGACATGGGTTGCTAGATGGCCGCTAGCACATCCACAATACCCAGTCCCTATAGCTCTCTGTGCTTTTATTGTGTAAAAAAACCAATTTGATACATATGCAAATTAACATAAAAGAGTCATATCTTACTTGTGTGACCAGAGAAGAGTCATATTTTCAAGCTCTGACTCATCTCAGGTTAATTTGCATATGTATCAAATCGGTTTTTATACACAATAAAAGCACACAGAGCTATGGGGACTGGATATTCCGGATGTGCTAGCGGCCATCTAGCAGCCCATGTCCTCAGCGCTATACCCAAAATCCAGGTGACAGGTTCCCTTTAAGCCTCTCATGTTGTTCTCTTCCTCATGCTGTCAGGAGTGAAGATAACATTGATTCGGCTGCTTACAAATGTGTTCTTGATATTAGCAGAACTCCACCTAAGAGTTCCTGGAAATTCCAGTAGAAAATATGAAGCATATTAACCTGAGTAAAGTATCTGCAGTTTCTCCTTAATGAATGATTAACTTTGTAAAAATTGTTGTAATAAACATCTCACTGTTAAAAGAAGAGGCAGCACTTCCTTGATAACTGTTTGCTTAGTAGTGTGAATGGAGCACAAAATGTAATATTCTGCATGATTACTTTACAGCAAGATCCTGAAAGGTCAGAACAATCTGTTCCCTTGTGCAGTTAAGCCTCACCAGATATTCAGCTCAGAACTGACCGATATCCCCATAAATCCATAAAACCAGAGAAAGAATAAGCAGGTCTTCACTAAAAAAACGTAACTTCTTCACTGCCAGAACTTGGAAAGAAAAGAGTCACTTAGCCGTTTTTCCTAGTTTTCCTTCTGTTTTCATAAAACATAAGTCTCTCTAAATAAGATAATGACCGGAAACCTATTGATTCCCGGGGTCTGAATAAGGTTGATTACAGACTCTGCACAATATATTTGGTAGGGGTCTTCATGTTAACAAGGGCTCAGACTCAACCTGCCTCTTAGTTGCACTGACATTTAAGAGGTGGCCGTCATGTGTGAGTACTCTCAAGTGGTTATTACATGATTAATGTAAAAAAATGAAGATGAGAGATCGTATAGAACATGACAATCTCTTTCTAGCAAAGCTAGACCCACAGCCGTTTACCTCACATGGATCCAGAACTTCCCTCATTCATTGCACCAATTGCCCTGCTAGATTTATTTCGAGCTAGCAGCTCAGGTGGCGTGTCCTTCCTCAGGGGGCAAATCTTTTCTGCTGCAGCTCTCTCCCTGTCACAGCTCAGGGGGCATGTTTTGTGGCTCGCACAGTTTGTAACATATCGCCGGTGGAATCTAAAGGATCTTACTGAGCATGTGCGTCCACCTCAGTGAGGTGGACAGAGAGATGAGGAGTAGAACAAACAGCAGGTGGCACAATGCAGATACATTTTATTAAATAACAGTGGATATGCAAAATTTTACAAAAGTACTCAGATCCAGGTGTAGAATACATTTTTCTGGGACAACCCTTTAAGTCTATGCTTAGTCAATAACTCCCTTAGACTTCAAAAGAGAGATCCACAAGCACGTGTCACCTCTGCACCTCTTTTTGGCCTTATAGGATCATGAACAGACTTTGGGGAACTCCAGTTTTCCTGAAATGTGGGGGTCCCATAATTGAGAAGATCAGTTAGAGTCAGGGCAATCCCTGTTATCGTAGACCTTGTAAAGCACACCGATTGTGCCACCTAAAATCATGTCATACAGATACTTCCTAAAATAATGCTGCACTGTTTGTGTTGCCGTACACATAGTGCCCTCTAAAATAATGCCAGATAGAAAGCTCTCCCTCCCAAATAGCCAAAGCTTGACCCCGTTCCTGTATTGACATCCAGTGGGCACAATGACGTCATTGCATCCCATCAGCCTGCGTTTCCATATCATCTGCCATGGGGACAGTCAGGAGGCAGTAGAGGTTAATCTAATATGTATGGGTGGCTTAAAACTATTTAGAACTTTTGCTAATAATGATGGATTATAATCAACAAAAGGATTTTTTAAGCTCTTTTTGTGCCAAATGTATTTTGCACATCATGAGAAAACCCGCTGTTCTAAAAATCTGTGAATTTGGCTTCCTTAATTCCTCTCTGGTGCAATTGGATGAGAGTCTGTTTTCAAATTTAGCTACAGTGCCACGAAAAATACATGAAAAAATATATTCCTAATTTCTTCTATTTTGTATATTTGGCTGATGTACAGGGTGGGCCATTTATATGGATACGCCTTAATAAAATGGGAATGGTTGGTGATATTAACTTCCTGTTTGTGGCACATTAGTATATGTGAGGGGGGAAACTTTTCAAGATGGGTGGTGACCATGGCGGCCATTTTGAAGCCAGCCATTTTGAATCCAACTTTTGTTTTTTCAATAGGAAGAGGGTCATGTGACACATCAAACTTATTGGGAATTCCACAAGAAAAACAATGGTGTGCTTGGTTTTAACGTAACTTTATTCTTTCATGAGTTATTTACAAGTTTATGACCACTTATAAAATGTGTTCAATGTGCTGCCCATTGTGTTGGATTGTCAATGCAACCGTCTTCTCCCACTCTTCACACACTGATAGCAACACCGGAGGAGAAATGCTAGCACAGGCTTCCAGTATCCGTAGTTTCAGGTGCTGCACATCTCGTATCTTCACAGCATAGACAATTGCCTTCAGATTACCCCAAAGATAAAAGTCTAAGGGGGTCAGATCGAGAGACCTTGGGGGCCATTAAACTGGCCCACGACGACCAATCCACTTTCCAGGAAACTGTTCATCTAGGAATGCTCGGACCTGACACCCATAATGTGGTGGTGCACCATCTTGCTGGAAAAACTCAGGGAACGTGCCAGCTTCAGTGCATAAAGAGGGAAACACATCATCATGTAGCAATTTTGCATATCCAGTGGCCTTGAGGTTTCCATTGATGTACCCCATATACCACACCATACCATCAATGGTGCAGCACCTGAAACTACGGATACTGGAAGCCTGTGCTAGCATTTCTCCTGCGGTGTTGCTATCAGTGTGTGAAGAGTGGGAGAAGACGGTTGCATTGACAATCCAACACAATGGGCAGCACATTGAACACATTTTATAAGTGGTCATAAACTTGTAAATAACTCATGAAAGAATAAAGTTACGTTAAAACCAAGCACACCATGGTTTTTCTTGTGAAATTCCCAATAAGTTTGATGTGTCACATGACCCTCTTCCTATTGAAAAAACAAAAGTTGGATTCAAAATGTCCGACTTCAAAATGGCCGCCATGGTCACCACCCATCTTGAAAAGTTTCCCCCTCACATATACTAATGTGCCACAAACAGGAAGTTAATATCACCAACCATTCCCTTTATTAAGGTGTATCCATATAAATGGCCCACCCTGTATATTAACAAACAAAATATTAAAGGGGTGTCCCTATAGTCCCTAAGTGTCTTGTATTAACTTCCTCTACATAATAAATGCCATTTGCTGAAGTGACACAACCCCTTTAATATCTTTATTGTGGCAAATATAGAACAACTCTGAAAGGGGTGAATACTTTTTCATGGCACATCTGACAGAAGGTAAGCTGCACAGCAATACTGTGAAAATGCTCTCCTAAATGATTGTCAATGACTCCATGAAATCAATGCTTCTTCTTCATTTCATATTCATACCACTTTTACACTGCAACGAAAATCTATATGCAGCAGTGACAACATGTAAAGTAGTTTTAGTGGTTAGGCTTCCCTCATTTATTATGGATGTTAATGCAAGGATGTGCATATGGCAGTATAATTTAATAGTGCTTCATGGTGGTAATACAACATATGAAGGTGGAAGTATGGGATATACATTGATTTTGTTACTCAACTCAATGGAACAATTTTAGCCCCTTGTTGTATGTTATAGTCAGTGAGCTGAAAACCACTACATGGAAATATAGGGCCACATTTATCATTACACTTACATCTTACTCCACTTTTACATATGTCCAAAGTCACTTTTGGCTAAGTCAGATTTATTAATGGTCCTTTAATACTGTGATAAACGTGGTTTGACGGTAGAAGTTTATCCTTCAGTAAGCTGCTTTACAAAAGTCGCACGTCTTTACGAAAAAGTCGTATGTTCTATTAAAAAGTTGCATAAGATAAGCATGGTCCTTTACTGGAGTGAAATTGCACAATTTTCTGCGACTTTTTAAAATTGTCGCAATAGTAAATCTTTTAGAATCTGAGATTCATTTACATAAGAAAACACGCCCACTTTCAGAAAACTGGTGAGCATAGCGCTGAGCCAATAAAAGTCTCAAATTTTTGCGCAGTTTTAGAAATTGCGCAAAAATTTGCAACTTTTTCACTCCATTATTTTGACTTGAGCTAATGATAAATCTGGTCCATAATGTATACAAGTCTAATGCCAAATTTATTACTACCAAGAACATAGTAGTCCCATCATACCAGGAAGAACAAACTTGTGATGTAGGCACTACCTTATGAAAGAAAACCTATAAATGATCCTCAAATCACTGCTAGATTGACTGTGGGTTCATTTGGCATGGGGCAATCTGGATTATTTAATATATCTCATTCACCTATAGTCCAGATAGACCAGATATCGCACTATTTTTCACCCACTAACTAGAATAAAACTTAGCTTTTATTTTATCACATTTGTTAGAATCCCATTAGAATTGTGAAAGTAATATTTAAAAAATGTTGCAGTGTAGCTCACAGTATTGTCGGCGAATATATTAGGAGTCTATTGTCTACTGTCTTAGTCTCAGCAGTGACTAGATTAATCTTTCTTAGTTATGTACCCTGGTGTATGGCACGCATACACCAGTTCTGACTTCCAGGTGTCATACAATATAGTGTTTGACTCGGGGTCGGCGAAGACAACCCCTTTCATTTACTCTGATGGTGACGTCCCCCTAAACACCCTTCCCCCATCCCTTTACTGTATTACCTCATAAGAATTTATAATCCCTAATAGTAATGTAGCTGGGTAGAGAAAAGTAATAATCGGATCCTGTGCATCAGTGATGCACATTTGGTTATTAATGACCACCAGCTAAGATCCAGAGCAACCATTGTGTGCAGCGACTAGATGGGTTGGGAGTGACTCAATAAGTTCCTGTTAGGCTGTCACAAGTATCTGGAGTATCTGCAGTTGTAATGCCCCCAGGTGGGATTACCACTCCTACACCCTGCTTCTATCTGTGTATGCTAATATAATTTCACCTATGCATTTATTCCAAGTCCTCCACATTGTGCATTTTCTATTTCTATGCAACTGTATATGTTCATGTAATGTACCTGGTTTACCAGTAGGTGGCAGCAAGCATGGCAGAGCTACAGTTACAGAGAATGGAACCCTTCTTTCCATTCTAACCCTCTCTCTAAGGAAGTGTGGACACTAGTCACTAGTTAGTTAGAAGTAAGTCCTAGTTTACCCCAAGCTGAAGGTGTGCAGGGCCACGTCTCTTCAGGACATACCCAAGCCCAAACCAAGCCAGCCAGAGCATCCTAAGCTCAGCTGGACATGGAGGCAGAAGCTTGAAGCCTCAGAAGCCAGGAAGAAAGTTCCCTGGCATAATTTAAGAGACAGACTACAGAAGGAAAGTGCAGCATACAGCAAAAGCTGAATTATATAGCCAGCCTATCAGTACAGCAGGGCCAGAGAGCAACCAATGTAGCAGGGTTGAGTTTGTTTGCCTGCCAGAGTTAATGCCAAAGCCTGCTGGGACCAAGAGAAAGTCTGTAAATTGTTTGGAGAAACGTTTATTGAAAGTAAAGCTGCTTTTCAACTTCATCACAAGGTCTGGACTCAATTTGTTCTTCATCCCACAATTCAACTACCCCCTTTGTCTGCTTCAGAGTCAACGCCTGGGGTTCCAGCATATCCAGGTAAGAGCACTGTGACACGTGCACAAAACATTAAGAGCATTATAGGCCACCCTATACCCCTCGGCCATTCCTACACCTGGGTACCAACACCATTTCTTAAAGGGACTCTGTCCCATTGTTGCTTCATTGCAACTGGCGTCATGAAACACTTATCTCATCCCAAAGAGACTCCTTGCGGACTAGGCCTCTGCTGCACGGTGCATCCCACAGCTGCTAGAGGGTGCGCGGGGGAGGATCTACACAGTGAAGACAACAATTGAGACGGTCCCACAGATGGTCAACTATGTAGGTTTAAGTCTGGGAAATCCTTTTGTTCTCCTGAGAGATAAGTGTCTGGTAGCAGCTTTCTCCCCCCTCCCCATTAAATACACATATGTGTTCAGCTGAGCTCTATGTGTATGGGGAAGTTGGGAGACATAGACATAGCTGCTAAACGTCCAGACAGAGAGGAAGTTAAAGGGAACCTGTCACCAGTTTTATGGTGTCCTAACTAAGGGCAACATAAATAAGTAACTGATTCTCTTAGCAAAATGCTGGGTCACTTTCTTTAATTGACCCAGTTAATATGACAACATCTTGTATTGAAAATCTCCAGCTGATAATGATGAGTCCCCGCCTACCTGCTGCTGTTATTTTCCATATAGATCAACAGCAGGTGGGCAGTGGAGTGGCTATAGCTCTGAATTAAATATACGCTGGACTCAATGACATAACGCTGGACTCAAATCAGCTCATTAGCATGCGGCATGCGGCATCTTTGTGTGTATATTACAAAGGTAACCATCTGTCACACCAGTAAGTGAATACATTTAAGGTACTTTTTAGTAGTTAATGATTGTATATAATTAGTTAGATTATAATCAAATATCCACATGACAGGTTCCCTTTAAAGATTTGAGGCAGCAAGTAGTTTACATGGAGTGATTTCAAAATGATATCTAAAACTATCCACCCATCGGATTACATAGAATATCCACATATAGGTTGTTAGTATGCGATAACATTTTTTTATAGAAATGTCCTTTTAATGGTGTGCAACTTCCTGTCTGAAAAGCATTGTTATCATTTCGAGTAAAATGGAACTTTACATTCAATAAAGGCATTTTCCATTGCTAGAAATGACTATTCTCTTCAGCAATACGGACAAGAATGGGAGACGTTCTATAATTTGTGGAAATGACATATAAATGTGGACAGCACACAGATGACCTCCACATGCTGTCTACATTTTTTTGCTGATCTACAGAAATGAATGGGTCAGTGTCATGCTATGTCTGTAGAGGGTGCTCACACTGCGCTCAAACTTTTAATAGGCAGCATAGTTCACAAAGTGGACTTCGATGCCAATTTCAGGAAAAATTTGATTTGCCGCAAAGTCAAATTTCCTCGTGCATCTTGGTAACAAATCGATTTCCCTGAAATGGCGGTAAAAATAAAAAAAATCCTACTTACCTCATCCATTCGATCGTGAAGAAGCCGCCGTGGTCATCTTGCTTGAATATCCCACATGAAATATTGTGCGCAGTGCTTGCACTGGATCTTCAAGCAAGATGGCCACGGCGGCCTCTTCGTGATCAAATGGATGATATAAGTATGATTTGATTATTTATTTATTTGCAAACAGTAAAATGCTTTAAAGGGAACCTGTCATCAACTTTATGCTGACCTCACTTAGGGCCACATAAAATAGTGACAGAAATCCTGATTTCAGCGGTGTGTCACTCATGAGCTAAAAGTAAGTGGTTGCCGAGAACCAGCATTGAAAAGAGTCAAATCTACCTGAGAAGAGTCCTGGTTATTCATAATCTCCTGCACTCTCCATCCATCTGCTGATGATTGGCAGTTCTCTCCTAGAGAATAAGGGAGAAAACTAGGTTAGAAGACTGTCAGTCATCAGCAGGTGGGCAGGGAGAGCAGGAATTCATGAATGACCATGACTCTTCTCAGGTAGATTTGACTCTTTCCCACGCCCAGTCTGTAATGATTGTGATGTTGGTTCTCGGCAGCCACTTACTTTTAACTTTCCGTTAGGCCGTTCCCTGTCATTGCACCCGCTATTTACAAACAATTACATTTACAAAGTAATCCCTCACAAAAATTTTTGTTTTGTACAATTCGGCAAAACAGCTGAATCGAATTTTAGAGAGCTTCGCTCATTTCTGGGGTGCTCCAACGGTCAAGCATGGAGAAACACTGGTCTAGCTGATTATAACTAACGATAATGATCAGCCACTTATGACTAGAAGCATTCACAGGGATATGTGATGTCATAAATTCTGCACTACTCTCCTACAAATGGACGCAAACGTACCCTACTAGAACACTGGCATTACCAGTACAGCGGGGTTCAGGGGACTGGCTGATGTCCTAGCAACAATCTGTGCTGGTGAAACCCCCTGCCTTTATAAGGTCAGCTTTGCACAGATAGTATTGCCACCTACACATACTACATATGTATGCCTCAAAAGAAAAAAATAACTACTGTTAAAATCATAATGAAAAAGGCATTTAATGAGTGACCCATTAAAGGTCTCAAGTCTATTCTAAACGTAATCTGGAATTCACCCTTTTTACCGAGTAATTAAATGATATAAATTTCCTGCTGCGTACGTGAGGTGTTAGATTTATGTTTTACTCCAGCAGATTATGAAATGTCACAATGATACCAATTTAATTAGGTGATTTCCCAAAGCGTAAGTATACAGAGATGGTTGGTGCTTGTTCCCTGTGCCAAATGAAATGTCAAATTTTGGTTGCACAGAATATTTGATTTTTGTATGAAAGAGTCCACTGAGAACATTCATCAGTTTTATGAGTTTCCTATACTACATTCCCTTTCTTGCCATGATGGTCCTATTTCAGCAGAAGAGCTGCCATGAATTGGTTGAACATCTACAGTCATGGATACTGTATATAGCCTTCTTCTGTGAAGAAGAAGAACTCCATTTTACGTGGTGACTTTTTTTCTTTCTTATATTTTTGCTGCTTGTATAGCGCCGACATATCCAGCAGCTTTGTATAGAACTTCACCATTCCTGTCAATTCCTTTTACCAGATTGAGGCTCACGATCTAGTTTCCCAATCTCAGACACACCACAATAATGGTGCTGCCGCATGTACTGGTTTGTAATGTGGTTTTCGAAGTCAAAATCAGAGTGGATCATAAAAGGAAAGAAAGTATTAAAGAAATTTTCTGGTTTCACTAAAAAATAACAATAAATAAATAGCAGCAGTATTCATTTTGACTCCTCCAGTTTAATTGCGATCTGTGACCCTCACCCTGGTTTACATCCATTGCAATGCTCATGGAAAGTGTCTGTAGCATCCGGTTTCTGCCTCTCCTTCCTCTCTAAGCTCGACTGTCACAGATCCAAGCCTGCTTGAAGCCCTGCTGGGAAAAGACCGCCCTAAGACACGGCATCATTGCTGACATCATGTCTACAGGGCAGGGTCCAGGAGAATGATCAGAACAGTGCCCTCAGAGGCAAGGTCACTGATTATATTGTTGTATCTATAGGGCAGAGTCTTCAGATGTTGATGGAATAGTGAACCAAAACAGCCAAAAATGTCACGTGCCCACTAGGGAGCGCAGGAAAATGTGGCAGTACAGATAAACAATCACTATTAATAAGCAATCACGTGTTGTTTCCTGTCAATTAACGTGGAAAATTGCAAAATTCCTTTAAGTACAGATACTATCTCTTTTCATTTTTGACTCAACACCTTGTCTTGGCTTCAAAAGCTGTATAATAAACCTGACTGTGTGGCAGGACCCTTAGGCTAATTTTATAGGCAGCTAATTAAGCCAACTATGTTTTTAGAGTTTGGGAGGAACCACAATGACCTGAGAAAACCTAAGCAAACACATGGAGTTGATTCAAACTCCTGTGTTAATGTTGTAGTTATCAAGAACAGGAAGAACTGGGAAAACCAGAAAATCAACATCTTGAGTAACATGCGTTGCAGAAAGGTTGAGCATAGTTTTAAAACACAGAACAAAATTCCACCCTAAAACAATAGTATTGATGGGAATAGTTTGCCGAAAAAGTTTTCCTACAGCATTTAGGCCTAGTTCACACGTCAGTGTTTGGTCAGTGATTTCCATCAGTGATTGTGAGCCAAAAACCAGGATTGGAGCCTCCACAGAGATAAGGTATAATGGAAAGATCTGCACCTGTTCTGTGTTTTTGGCCTGCATCTGGTTTTGGCTCACAATCGTCAATGGAAATCACTGATCAAATCACTGAAGTGTGAACTAGGCCTCAGAAGAGTCCTCTCTCAACACGTAATGATCCTTTCATTGTTAGGATCTCTGTAACAATATGTTTTTATTTTCTGGGCTTTCAAGGATTAAACTATTTACTCCATTGTAGAAAAGCCTTATGTCTTAAAGTGGTTTTCAGGTAAAAAAATTATTTTGTAACAAGATCCTGCTGCTAGAGGGGTCTGGCAGAGGTCTTTTCATGTCTGCCATTTGAAAACACATTTAGACAGATTAATGTTGAGCCAAGTTTACATGTGTATTGGGGGGGAGACAGTTGGCAGACATAGCTGTAGGATGAACGATTGTTTGGCCAACAACTATTGAAGGTGTATGGGACGCGCAGCACATGTTCCTGTAAATGCACAGGTTATAATGAATGGTGTAGACCTCAGATTACAGGGCTGGGCAAGAAGAGAATTCAGACACCTAACCCTGACAATCAACCATAAGAGGGACTGGCTTGAAGCGAACGGTGGCAGAGCTAGGGTGCATTGAGGTGCTTGTGCCCACCTTCACTGCACTTGACAGTTCATTTACATATTAGTTCAAAATCATTTTTAGCAGGAATGCAGAAATAGAGGGGAAGTTACTATTTTATTATAGTTTGCAAGCTACCAGGCAACATTTTGGCAAATTTCATGTTGACAGACTCCCTCTAAATTAAAGTGCAATTTGGGTCAGAAAACCATATCATGAATACAATGCAATGAAAATATATAATTTGTAACCAAGAAGCACCTTTATAACACAGCCATTGTGCTGGAGATTAGATATGCTTTCCAGTTTAAAGTGCATGCCCACTACTGAAAACCATTTTATTTCAATCTAAATCGATCCACATTTAGTGACATTGGGGAACTGTTTAAAAAGTTTAACAACTCCTTTTATGATTGCGAACTGAACAGTCCTGCCTCGACATTTCTGGCAACCTGAGAAAAACTTGCTCCATAAAGTGTAAAGGTGTAACCTCCCTTTTGGAAGACAAGTAAAAGACCAATCACAATCTGCTCTTTTCATGGTCACCTGCCATGTGTTTAATATTTTTACAGTAAAGCAAACTGATAGGAAGGGCAATTTACCTGAACTAGTGCCAACAAAATGATTATCTGTGTTAAGGGGATTTACAGTAATATACATAGTTGGATATTGCCAAGACAGTAATAAAATAATTAAATGTTAAAACAGAGGATATAAAAACCAAACAATAGCGTCATATTATATAAATATATTAGCATTTAGAAGACAACCGATTGAATAATAATATATAATCTAACAAATTCTCACTCTGTGCCTTTATATGTATAATACAACCTATTTTTTCTTCTTATCTGCACTCCCGCCCAGTTCAAATACTTGTTTTCTCAACGTATCCTAGAACTGAGAACCATCTTCCATTGCTTCGGGCTTCATGGGTGAGACCTGTAACAACACTGGTTGTTTGCAAGACTGCAGAACTGGACTCCACCTGTAGCAGTTGCTTTCCCAAGTCCTAATTAATAGCCCCTTTATACTCCGAGGACTTGAGTAAAGCAGTATTACATAACAACAGGATGATGGCAAGGAAAAATATATGAAGCACAACAATTACAAAATAATAAACTCATCGGTAGATGACAGCAAACTGGATAAGGATGTCAACAGATAAGGGAGATGGAGTCCGGCAATGGAACAGATGGCAGACAGCAATGGTGTACAGGTGGAAAACAATGAATGTAGGCAAGAGGAATAAATTTAACATAAATTGAACTTCTAAACAGACAGCTAGAAAATCACAACTACAATACAAACAAGAATGAGACCATGGGACCACAAATCCAAAGAAGCACACAAACAAAGCAAATGGGAAAGTAGTCAAGACTCAGAAAACAGCTGCACAGAGCTGACGCTATACCCAGCAAAAAGAGAAACTAAATGTATAAAATGAATGTATATATAAACCTAATTCCATTTGCTGAAAACTTAGTGCAGCAGATAAAAGGCACATTATTCTGACTTTACTTCAAAATTGGAATATATGTCCAGCAGTGCCATCAGCTCAGAACTGGCAGAAACCAGTGGGACCCAGATCTACTATTCAGTGAAGTCTGGACAGAAGTGGTCTTCATGGAAGAGTTTCTGCTAAAAAGTCATTGCCTGTGTTTGCCTTTTGCTATGTATTCTGTTCAGTATGTGGTGTATGTCTGAACGGTGTCCTATGTTTCTGGTTGTTTGGGTTCCAGTTTCTTTTTTGTTTTTGTGACTGGACTGCTGCTGTTATGCACCAACGTCAGTTGTCTTGCAGGTTTTTGCCAAGTGCACCGGAACCACTTTAATAAGAGCCTTTTTGTGTTCTAACGATTTCATAACCTTAGAAGAAGCGTTATTTATATTGATGTATTAAACTGTGAATGCTAGTCTGCCTAGTGAGTTGTAGAGTGTACTTGGGCGTTATTTAATGCAAGGTGTCTCATCAGCCTATGACAAGTGGTGACAGCTAAAATTGATTAGTTTCGGATGACAGGGAGCTGATAGAGGGAGGTACAGTGTGACCCTGCAGGCTCTGATCCTAAATCTAAGTCGGTGATCCAGACAATATCGTTTTGTCTTCTCTGATCCGTTTGCCTGTTTTTTTTATGCTCGTCATATGTTCAGAGGTTCTGTTGACCCCTAGAACATGAAAACCTCCCAGCCAAGTTCCTTCAAAAACTGTCTACAAGAAGAACTGATGCTGTTTTGAAGGCAAAGGGCGGTCACAGATATTAATTTGATTTAGCTTTCTCTTTTGTTCATTCATTTTGCATTTTGTTAATTGTTAAAAATAAACTATTAACACTTCTATATTTGAAAGCATTCCTACTTTTCAGCATTTTTCACACCTGCCAGAAACTTTTGCACAGTACTGTCATTTGCTGTCTAACTGGTGTGAAACACTACATTTTGATGTAACAAATTATGTTTGAGATAATTCTGCATTTTATAGTAAAACAAAAATTATAAATAAATAAAAGCAGCCAAACTAGAGACCAAGAGATTAATTGCCAAAGAGAGCAAAACGTACCTTAAGGGTCCATTCACACATCCGTTGTTTCTTTCCTGATCTGTTCCGTTTTTTGCGGAACAGATCTGGACCAGATCTGTACCCATTCATTTTCAATGGGTCCTGAAAAAAAATCAGACATTGAGCTGTCCGATTTTTTCAGGACCCATTGAAAATGAATGGGTACAGATCTGGTCCAGATCTGTTCCGCAAAAAACGGAACAGATCAGGAAAGAAACAACGGACGTGTGAATGGACCCTAAGGCTACTTTCACACTAGCGTCGGGGCTCCACTTGTGAGTTCCGTTTGAAGGGTCTCACAAGCGGCCCCGAACGCATCCGTCCAGCTACCAATGCATTCTGAGTGGATGCGGATCCGCTCAGAAAGCATCAGTCTGGCAGCGTTCAGCCTCCGCTCCGCTCAGCAGGCGGACACCCGAACGATGCTTGCAGCGTTCGGGTGTCCGCCTGGCCGTGCGGAGGCAAACGGATCCGTCCAGACTTACAATGTAAGTCAATGGGGACGGATCCGTTTGAAGTTGACACAATATGGCTCAATTTTCAAACTGATCCGTCCCCCATTGACTTTCAATGTAAAGTCTGGACGGATCCGTCTGAACAACTTTCACACTTAGAATTTTTTCTAAACTATAATGCAGACAGATCCGTTCTGAACGGATCCAAACGTCTGCATTATAGGAGAGGATCCGTCTGTGCAGACACCAGACGGATCCACTCTGAACGCTAGTGTGAAAGTAGCCTTAAATGTTCTTCAATTATATAAATGGTAAAAAGTATAAATCTGAAGGTGTCGGCCCTTTACAGAGGCCCTTTATGAGGGGGGAGTTGCAGAAAGTGATGAGGAGAAAGCAAAGCTATTAAATATTTTTTCTCCACTGTATTCACTGAAGAAAATAAACTGTCAGATGAAATGCAGAATGTAAAAGTAAATTCCCATTAAAAGTGTCCTGTCTGACCCAGGAAGAAGTACAGCGGCGTCTTAAAAAGAAATAGACAAATCGTCAGGACCAGATGGCGTACACCCCCCATATCCTAAGAGAATTAAGTAATGTCATAGCCAGACCCTTATTTCTGATATTTGCGGACCCTATACTGACAGGGAGTGTTACACAGGATTGGTGCATAGCAAATGTGGTGCCAATATTCAAGAAGGGTCCAAAAACAGAGCCCGGAAACTATAGGCCGGTATGTTTAACATCTGTCGTGGGTAAACTGTTTGAAGGTTTTCTAAAAGATGCTATCTTGGAGTACCTCAATGAAGAGAAGTGGCAGATGAGGTTTAACACTGACAAATGTAAGGTTATGCACATAGGAAGGAATAATGCAAGTCACCGGTACATACTAAATGGTAAAACACCGGGTAACACTGACATGGAAAAGGACCTAGGAATCTTAGTGAACAGCAAACTAAGCTGTAAAAACCAGTGTCAGGCAGCTGCTGCCAAGGCCAATAAGATAATGGGTTGCATCAAAAGGGGCAGAGATGCCCCTGATGAGAACATCACTACCACTTTACAAACCACTAGTCAGACCACACATGGAGTACTGTGTACAGTTCTGGGCTCCTGTGAACAAGGCAGACATAGCAGAGCTGGAGAGGGTTCAGAGGAGGGCAACTAAAGTAATAACTGGAATGGGGGGACTACAGTACCCTCATAGATGATCAAAATTTGGATTATTCACTTTAGAAAAAAGATGACTGAGGGGAGATCTAATTACTATGTATAAATATATCAGGGGTCAGTACAGAGATCTATCCCATCATCTATTTATCCCCAGAACTGTGACGAGAGAACATCCTCTGCATCTGGAGGAAAGAAGGTTTGTACACAAACATAGAAGAGGATTCTTTACGGTAAGAGCAGTGAGACTATGGAACTCTTTGCCTGAGGAGGTGGTGATGGTGAGTTCACTAAAAGAGTTCAAGAGGGGCCTGGATGTATTTCTGGAGTGTAATAATATTTCAGGTTATAGCTACTAGAGAGGGGTCGTTGATCCATGGAATTATTCTGATTGCCTGATTAGAGTCGGGAAAGAATTTTTCCCCCCTTAAGTGAGGAAAATTGGCTTGTACCTCACAGTTTTTTTTTTTTTTGCCTTCCTCTGGATCAACTTGCAGGATAACAGGCCGAACTGGATGGACAGATGTCTTTTTTCGGCCTTATAAACTATGTTACTATGTTACTATGTCCTGGAAAAAAGTTGAAGACTTTTATTTCGTCCCCTCTGGATGTGCTAGTGATTTGTTTCTAATTCGCTCATGGAGGGTAACTCGCCTGCTGTGCACCAAATGGAAAGTACAATATCTGCAGGCATGGAGAGCTGAATTAGTGAGTAACAAATTGATTGTAGGGAATGTGACTATACTATATATTGTACTGTACTGGAGTAATGTAAGCGAACACTATGGCATCAACTATATAAAATTTATTGGTATAATTGGTATAATTGAATATTTAAAATGTAGAAAATAAATTAAAATAATAACAGCATATATATTAGAAGTAGCATAATAAATTGATAGCAGCAATGTGGTGTCACAGTAATAACAGCGTTATTGCATAACCAAAATAATCTGGGTAAAGGTCAGTGGCAATAGATATACAAGTGGTGACAGGAATTAAGAAATATAGTGAAAAAAATGGACAGAAAAGTGGTGATCCAAAAATAATCAAAAATAAATAAATAGTGTAATTTCAAAAAACTGTGAAAAAATCTCCAACACAATCCCAGAAAGCAGTGTATATTTCTCTTAATAGTTAATGTCCAAAGTATTCTGGTCACATGTGATTAGTGAAAAAAACTCCAAAGATAGAACAGCAAATACGTATTGACCTTCCAATTCACTATATGGCTCTTAATTGTTTACTTTGAATCATAAGCCGATATATGTGATTAGTCTTGTCTCCTTCTGTATATTCCAGATACAGCTGCTGACAGATTGTCCCAATAAATAATAGGTGCGGAGGATCTGTAGCGTCTCGCTGCACGATGCACTTGTATGTGTTAGTGTATATAATAAACACAGCGATTGCGTCCTGGTATTCCAATTGACTTAAATGTATCCTGGATAGTAAGCCAGAAAATAGAGTAACTCTTACCTCCTATTCTATATTTCAGAAGGGGCTGTTATCAGAATGTCCCGGGAGGCGAGCTGGAGATGCCGCGACGTTTGGCTCCTCGTTTCTTCCACTAGCCGTACCAAGTATTGCGGTGTTTCAGGTGAGACTTCCGCTTTCTCTTTGTTAGAGTGATCCCATTGATAGTAAGTAATGAAAATTGAAGCAAATGGAATCAATGTTCGGATATTATAAACTTTAGAGTTGCATGGCCATGCATATTAGATTCTTTGTAGCGGAGGTATTACAAAAGTGTCCAATATACCAGTCGCGATTCGAGATGATTCCACATCCCTTCCTCAGTGGTCATACTTGGAACTTTGAACCTCCCACTTTTATAATATGTGTGGTATCTTTAATATAAGATTTAGGTTTTTTTTACTAATGGTTGGAGATGGGTATCAATATATCTAGATAGATTAGAGGTAATGGAACCTATCCCAGATCTGGGATAGGTTCCATTACCTCTAATCTATCTAGATATATTGATACCCATCTCCAACCATTAGTAAAAAAAAAAAACTAAATCTTATATTAAAGATACCACACGTATTATAAAAGTCTTGGAAAATTTGGAGGTTGAACCCAATTGGATTATGGGCACGTTGGACATCCAGTCTTTGTATACAGTTATTAACCATGAACAAGGACTGGATGCAATCAAAAAACAATTAACCAAAGATGGTTCTTTTAAAAATCCTCAGATCAATTTTATATTGGAAGGGATTAAATATATTTTAGACCATAACTACTTTTACTTTGAGGGGGATTATTATTTGCAAAGACGTGGCACCGCCATGGGGACCAGGTTCGCCCCCAGTTACGTCAATTTATTTTTGGCTGAGTGGGAATCTATTCACATTGATCCCAGACTGGGGACAGACCTGGTCCTATGGCGCGTTATATTGATGATGTCATCTTCATTTGGAAACAGGGAATACCACAGCTTGAAGAATTTTTTAAAATATTAAATACTAATGATATGAATTTGTTTTTTACTTCAAACATCAAAGATCAGAGGGAATACTGGGATTTATTGATAAAGAACCTGGGCAATAAATATTATTGTAGCACATATCAGAAACCCACGGCGACAAATCATTTTATCCTGTTTTCCAGCTGTCACCTTCCTAGGTGGCTGATTAATATTTCCACTGGACAGTTCCGTAGAATTAGACGTAACTGTACAGATGACAGTCAATTTGAGGATGAGGCGACCAAAATGAAATCCTACTTTGTTGATAAGAATTACCCTATAGAGTCGATAGATGAAGCATTGGACACTGTGAGAAATCTAGAAAGAAAATCGTTCTTCAATGACAAACAACAAGGTAGATCGCAGAATGAATTTTCGATATTAGGTTTATCCTCCCCTTTAATGACAACTATAAGAAACTACAGAGAATAATTAAATCACATTGGCCACATCTCCTAATTGATAAGACAGTAGGTCATCTCCTACCACATGCACCAAAGATCACTTTTTCAAAAGCCCCTAATCTAGGCTTGAAGATAGCTCCATCAGTTCCAAACAAGATTAAGAAAGATAGTACTTTAAGGACTTTCATGAATATGAAAGGATTTTATAAATGTGGAAGATGCATAGGATGTAAAATGAATAACCTATCACGTAAAGTCTTAGAGGTTCACTCAACTCAAAATTTTTATATATGGGAAATTAAAGACTGTATTTCCTGTAATTCATCGGGAGTTTATCTAATGTAATTTATCTAATTCAATGCCCATGCAACCGCCAGTACATAGGCCGTACGAAGCGAACCCTCAAAACAAGAATCAATGAACATATATCTAATATAAAAAAAGGTTATAAAAAACATTCTTTATCGAAGCATTATAAAGAGGTCCACAACAGTAATCCATTGAACATAAAATTCATGGCATTAGAAAAGGTCAATCAACATTGGAGAGGAGGCAACTTTATTCAAAAAATGTCTAGAGCAGAATCTAGACAGATATATGAATTTGGATCCCTTTTACCATTTGGACTGAATTCTGAATTAGAACTATTCGGTTTTCTTTAAGGTCGATGTCCCATCCCCGATGGTAGGTCACATGACTGGCCGTTTACCGGCACTGTGACCTTCCCTCTGGTTTGGGACCTCTTCCTATTTCTACGATTTCCCTGACACAATAGAACGAAACGAAGTTTACTTCTGAACAGATATTTAACTCAATTTATTTATAGTGATTTTAGTTTGTTCTTATACTATACCTCAGTATATATTTTTATTTTTATTCTCATTTTAGCAATATTTTATATCATTTAAGATGTATACCTATTTTTATGGCAATACCGTAAATTTGTATGGTTCTGAATGTCAGATCGAATTTTCATTACATACAGTTATGTAACGCAGTCTGATCTATCGATTATACAAAAAAAACGCATCTACAAGTAAAAAACCATAACAATACAATACAATCTGATTCTGGATTCTAATCCAGTGACCATATTTTATGGAGGATCCAAAAGGACTTAAAAGAGGGAGGTTCAAAGTTCCAAGTATGGCCACTGAGGAAGGGATGTGGAATCATCTCGAAACGCGTCTGGTATATTGGACACTTTTGTAATACCTCCGCTACAAAGAATCTAATATGCATGGCCATGCAACTCTAAAGTTTATAATATCCGAACATTGATTTCATTTGCTTCAATTTTCATTACTTACTATCAATGGGATCACGCTAACAAAGAGAAAGCGGAAGTCTCACCTGAAACACCGCAATACTTGGTACGGCTAGTGGAAGACACAAGGAGCCAAATGTCGCGGTATCTCCAGCTCGGCTCCCGGGACATTCTGATAACAGCCTCTTCTGAAATATAGAATAGGAGGTAAGAGTTACTCTATTTTCTGGCTTACTATCCAGGCAGGGGCGTAACTATAGGGGAAGCAGGGGAAGCTGCTGCTTTGGGGCCCTGACCCAGAAGGGGCCCATCCAGGAGGAGGAGGACTAAAAGATTTTGTCAGGGCCCCCTCAACAGTCTTACACAATGAAATTATATACAGTGGCAGTATAGACAGTATATAAAACGGAGGGAACAGCTGCCGGCGCTGGTCTGAGAGAGCAATCTTTACTAGCCACAAGAATGGGGGCGGCATGAAAGGAAGGGGTTGTGAAAAAATTACTGGGGGAGGGGGGCCCCATTCAAAAATTTGCTGTGGGGCACAGTCATTTCTAGCTACGCCACTGTATCCAGGATATATTTAAGTCAATTGGAATACCAGGACGCAATCGCTGTGTTTATTATATACACCTACATACACAAGTGCATTGTGCAGCGAGACGCTACAGGTCCTCCGCACCTATTACTCACTGGGACAATTTGTCAGCAGCCATATCTGGAATATACAGGACGCAATCGCTGTGATTATTATATACACTAACACATACAAGTGCATCGTGCAGCGAGACGCTACAGGTCCTCCGCACCTATTATTTATTGGGACAATTTGTCAGCAGCCGTATCTGGAATATACAGAAGGAGGCGAGACTAATCACATATATCGGCTTATGATTCAAAGTAAACAATTAAGAGCCATATAGTGAATTGGAAGGTCAATACGTATTTGCTGCTCTATCTTTGGAGTTTTTTTCACTAATCACATGTGACCAGAATACTTTGGACATTAACTATTAAGAGAAATATACACTGCTTTCTGGGATTGTGTTGGAGATTTTTTCACAGTTTTTTTAAATTTTTGAAATCATTGGAAATTTTCATACACTATTTATTTATTTTTGATTATTTTTGGATCACCACTTTTCTGTCCATTTTTTTCACTATATTTTTTCATTGCTGTCACCAATTGTATATCTATTGCCACTGACCTTTACCCAGATTATTTTGGTTATGCAATAACGCTGTTATTACTGTGACACCACATTGCTGCTATCAATTTATGCTGCTGCTTCTAATATATATGCTGTTATTATTTTAATTTATTTTCTACATTTTAAATATTCAATTGACCTATATACATATAATCAATTATACCAATACATTTTATATAGTTGATGCCATAGTGTTAGTGCTCGCTTACCCTACTCCAGTACTGTATCTTTGTTGATTGAGGCAGGGTGTCCTCAATTTTAGCTAGCAGCACCTCACCATTATCAACTGGAAGTGAGCCACCCCTTCATTTTCTGTTCATATATATTGTACTGTGTTTGGAAGAAACTCTTTCCAATTTCTGCATCTGGGGTGAGGTTTGTTGCGTCGGAGATGGTTTTTAAGTACCATGTCCCGTTGTACTACTAACAAAGGATACAACTGAATGAACACTGAGAGGGATTCTGAATGGCTGCACAGCCAAAGTACATACATTTGCAATGAGCAGGACACTGGGTCAGTGGGGATGCTATGCAGTGGGTAGTTTATATGTGTAATAGTTTGTGACGCCAATTGCAGCTTGCGCAGGTACTGTAGCAGGGCCCTTTAAGATGTAACAGCTCACATACCAGGTGAGGAATGCCAGAGGGGGATAATGTCTCTGTGTAGCAGATATGGTAGTGTCAACGGTGTTTCCTACCTTGGTATGGCTGGACTCCTGTATCCTGGCTCACATGCAATAAATTGAGTGTTGTTAATAGGAGTAATTGAGGAATGATGGAAATCCACACAGATAATAGGGTCCAACTTGTCTTTACTTGGTGGTATGCAGCTTTGATCCATACAGGTACAGCAATAGTCTAGGATCCCAGCAGGTAATGGCAATATGTGGCAGGAATTTATATCTATTCTGCTTCTTATACATACGCCTAGTAGAATCTGGCAGGTATCTATCTTCTGCTCTGTCTTTAGTCTGCTTTGTTTGGGCCTGACTAGCTGATGAGGTACTTAGTTTCTCTTTGTCTTTGGATCTGTACTTACAGGACTGCTCGCAGGGTATGGTGTTGTCTTCCTGGAGATCTATAGTGCTGTATATGGCTGCTTTCTTTGTCTACAGCTGAGGTAGATGACTCAGGCTGGACAGGTTGATCTTTGGCCTCAGCCGAGGCTTGGATTCAAGGTTGGGATCCCTGTTTTCTGGGAGCTCCTACTAACACAGCCTACCCCAGCAGGGGGGTGGCTCACACACTGACTAGAACTTTCCTTCCTCCCCCTGAAGTAGGATGTGGGAACATTCCACTCCTCCTCAGAAAGGGGGGAGCTAGCCTGGAATGAACTATTCCAGTCTAGATACTACCTATGACCTGCTGCATACTGCTGCCACCTGCTGGTGTACATTGAGAACCACAGCATATATATATATATATATATATATATATAAACAGGCATAGGAATACATATATTGGCAAATGCACCGTTATGTTACACTAGATGGCAATACATTCACACCTAACAGTATGAAGCAGGGTGGAAGAAGTTTAGTGACATACTTCAGGATGTTACACATTCATTTGGATAAGTGCTAGGTGACTACATTGCTCCATTTTACCTTATAATTGTGAACAGTGGTGATTGATTTATTGTGTGTAACAATTTTACAAGTTAGGGTGCATTTATACGAACATGTGATTGCCATTCCATGTTGCAGACCGCAAACCGTGGATCTACAATACACGGGCACTGGCTGTGTGCACCCTGCATCTTGGTGCGAACCCATTGACTTGGTGTGAACCCATCGACTTCAAAAAGTCCACGATCCGCAAGATGCGGGCAAAGATAGGACATGTTCTATCTTTTGCGGCACAGATCCGGGATCAGATGGAAGGGCTTCTGTGTGTTTCTGTGTGCTTTCGAGTTCATGCCTCTGCAGAACAAAAGATAGGACATATGGTGAATCAAACCGGTGCACTTAGTCCAGTGGTGATCCATCTGCCACTGTTTGCCTTACCTGTTTGTCCAGGATTTTGTCTTTCATCTTTGGTCATGTATAATAAAGTCTCCAGAGGTATCCAGAGATCATAATTATTGTTAGATAAAAACCACAAAGGAGGATTCTGGAATAGAGGGCAGCTGACTTACATGGGGGAACACAAGGTCCATAAATGCACAAACAGACTGGCCAGACACTTAGAGAAAGCCTCAGGAACCCAGGCACACAGAGACAGACTTTGGAACACGTGCAAACTTTGTGATAACTGCTGGAACCCAGACGAACCACAGGAAGCCTGTCCAACAGTAATAACTGCAGGGACCAGTACACGTGGCAGTAGCTGCAGAAACCTGAGCATACCAGACAGAAGCACATACTGACTTGACGATGAGTTCTGTAACCCAGAAGGACACAGTTAGCAAGAAAACAGAGACTCAAGGCATCAGTTCAGGAACAAGCCAGACAGAACCAAACTGGTCCAACAGAAAATGTTGCAAACATTATTGCACAGCCAGCACACCTCAGAAAGAACTACAACACCAAACTGACACACAACTGAAGAGAGATACACGTCACAGTGGTGCAATTCACAGCCACAAACAACCACTGCCAGTACACATGAACTGAAGCAAACGTGTACAACCATACTGAGAAATTATCCTAGCTACACATCGATAAGTGTCCGACGACCAGCCCACACGGCAACAATGGTAACAGTGAACATACATGTAACAGGCAGCTTCTCCACACGGGTACAGATAGGGGAAGTCACATTGGTACAGTTCACAGCCATAAATATCCACGGCCAGTATGCATGGAATACGACATCCAGCCCACATGACATACAATAGCACACAAAAGTGAACAGACATGGTAACATAGCATCTTAAAGGAATTGTTTGGGTTACAAAACAAACTATTGTATATCATATTAGCTAATTCTGATAATTCCAATTCTGTAATAGAGGCATCCTCTCTTCAAGTCCCTCATGTGTTGAGCAGTTACAGGGAGGGAGGGTTACTATCACTTTCATTACAGTGGAGCATGCTATATGATAATTTGTCTTGCTAGACATGACATGTTTCTCCTTCTTAAGATACAGTATCTCTTGAATCGCTTATTTTACACTAGTATTTTCTAAACAATAAATAGCACTAGCCACTTTTAAATGTGGTGCATTTTATGAGTGCTTCCTGCAGTGGAGGACCATCACTTTCAGTGCCATTTTTAGTGGCTGCCAACTAGGCAATTACCCAAGGACTCCATAACCTTAGAGAATCCTCAAGAATAGAAACCTTCGGAGTATCTGAGTACAACCCAATATCATTTAGGGTTGTATGGTGATATTATTTGGGAACTGAACTGTAGTGTTAAGTGGAAACTGTATGAAGATAGGATGTAGGCTCATCAAAGGATTATTATTTTGATACTGTAAAATTTGTGTGCTATTTACACTGCCCGTCCCAAAAAAAAGTCGCCACCAAAAATATTTCGTTGGACTGCCTTTAGCTTTGATTATGGCACGCATTCGCTGTGGCATTGTTTCGATAAGCTTCTGCAATGTCACAAGATTTATTTCCATCCAGTGTTGCATACATTTTTAACCAAGATCTGCATTGATGGTGGTAGAGTCTGACTGCTGCGCAAAGCCTTCTCCAGCGCATCCCAAAGATTCTCAATGGGGTTAAGGTCTGGACACTGTGGTGGCCAATCCATGTGTGAAAATGATGTCTCATGCTCCCTGAACCACTCTTTCACAATTTGAGCCCGATGAATCCTGGCATTGTCATCTTGGAATATGCCCGTGCCATCTGGGAAGAAAAAATCCATTGATGGAATAACCTGGTCATTCAGTATGTTCAGGTAGTCAGCTGACCTCATTCTTGGAGAACATAATGTTGTTGAACCTATCCCTGACCAACTGCAGCAACCCCAGATCATAGAACTGCCCCCACAGGCTTGTACAGTAGGCACTAGGCATGATGGGTGCATCACTTCATCTGCCTCTCTTCTTACCCTGATGCTCCTATCACTCTGAAACAGGGTAAATCTGGACTCATCAGACCACATGACCTTCTTCCATTGCTCCAAAATACAATCTTTATGCTCTCTAGCAAATTGAAGCCTTTTTTTCTGGTTTGCCTCACTGATTAGTGGTTTTCTTAAGGCTACACATCTGTTCAATACAAAGAACGAAAAGTCAGTCCTGTGTCACAACACGGACAGTTACTTGCGCTGCTGCTGGTCCCGGAATAGTGTGGTAGGTCGTTCACACTGGTTTATATAAATCAAAGGGTTTTGGAACCGCGCTGCTATAGACTGTGTCTCCCAGTAAAAGTGGATGGCATAGGGTGTCAGCCCCTCTCCCCGGCACCCAAAGGATCCGATCTTCCGCAGACCTCCTCCTCTGCAGGGTTAAAGGAGATAGGCAGAATAGTGAAGCACCCTTTGCAATCTTTTTATAAAAGGTTTTATTCTACTCACAAGAGTCGGTAGACAAAAAGCATGTAATACAAATCAAACGTCACGTTCCTGCCCGACCCGGGTTTCGCTGCCTCGCGAACTGCGCATGCTTGCAATCAGGCCCTTAAATAGCCCAGCTGATCTTATTCCATAAGCCGGTATGGTTACGGACCATATAACATATTTACAAACATCACTTGCATAATATACATAGTCAAATTACCATTAGTGATCCTTTGTACATTCACATTTAAAATAACATTAGAAATAAAAAGGGAATTGCTCCCGCTATTACAAAATCGTCCGCATATATACCCTTTCGGGTTACCGCAAAAACATACACTCAATACATATTTCCAGCTTCCTTTCCACATTTACTATTCCCCATCATAACGGTACCATCTAATACCCTAATTCCCTCCAACTTACAGTATCTATAATGCCGTCCCTTAGGCTCCGCCCATTCCTGGAGCATTGTTCAGGTACTCTCTACTCACTCCTATAGCGTCAGGTATCCTCGACCCCGCCTCCTTCCTCTGACGTGCACATCACGGGGCACCACCGCCCAATTGAACGGTCAGGCCAACATGACGTCACTCATAGGTCCTTAAGAAGCCAGGTAGAGAAAAGCCGGACGACGCTAATGGTGAGGACAATTTACAGTATGCACGGTTTCAAATCAAATTCTATGTTTAGCCCACTTGGTTGTAGAGTTCCTAGTTGATAGATCCACTCTACCTCTTTTCTGTTAATCTGTGCCAGCGAATCCCCTCCTCGCCAGTGTGGCTTAACGGTTTCCACTCCGGCAAATTTTAAACCCCGCGGATTTTTGTCATGCATTAGCTTAAAATGAGCTGATACACTATGGGTCATCAGGCCTTTTTTTTATGTTACGTAGATGTTCTTGTATCCTGACCTTCAGCTTCCTCACCGTCCTGCCCACGTACTGGAGCCCACATGGGCACTCCAGCACGTATACGATGCCCTCATTTTCGCACGAGCAATTTCCTCCTATGCGAAACTCCACCCCTTTCTTTTTGGATATCATAAAATTAGTGTATCTCTGCCGTTCTTTTGAATTCCGATTTTTACACCCTGCACAAAATCCGCACCAGGTAAATTTTCCTCCTTCTTTATGCATCTTTATATTCATTGGGGGGATGGCACTGTGTACAAGTTTTGTTCTAATGCTAGCGGCTTTCTTAAAAATAAAAGAGGGATTCACAGGTATCGTTTTTCCTAATATTGGATCGTTCTTCAATATTCCCCAGTTCTTTTTTACCATTTTCTTGATGTTGTCAGACATAGAGCAAAATTTTGTCACAAAAGAGAACCTGTAGTCCCTCTCCACCTTTTTCACTTTCCCTTTCATGTGTTCTTTTCCTCCCCCTTTTTCTATCTCCACATTTTGTATACACTCATCCAGACTAGCCTCATCATAACCTCTTTCCACAAATCTATCTTTTAATACCCCACATTGTACTCTATAGTCACTCGCTTCTGTACAATTACGGGCCATCCTCTTGAACTGACCTTTCGGTATGTTCTTGAGCCATGGGCCGTAATGACAGCTCTTCATATCAATGTAGGAGTTGACATCTGTTTCTTTGAAGTATGACCTTGTCATGAAGCGGCCATCTTCTATCCGTATGCACAGGTCCAAAAAGTTGACACTCACATTACTGATCTCCCCCCTACTATAATGAAAACTATAATGAAAATTATAACTTAAGCTATTATGGAAAAGGGGCCCATTATGAAGGAAACAGCTATGGAGAAGAACTGAAAAGGGACAATTGTGAGGGAGACAGACCAAGTTTTAAGCCACAAGGTGAGCAGAATTTTCCCCACCAGAGTATAAAAGGAGTACAGAGGGAAGGAGAAATAAGAGAACAGACAGTGAGGACACCACAAAAAAGAAGCCTGGTAGAGGAAAACGGGGAAAAGGGAAGAATAAGCCCAAAAACCAAAAAGAGCAAGGAGATATAAGAGGAATCTTCAACTTAAGTAGTCATATTCTAACAGAGGGAGAAAAGAGTGTCCTGAATAAGGGCCTAAAATATGCACCTAGTCAGAGGATCAATAAATTTGAGGCGTTTCTGGACATACACAAATTTATCCGGAAAATAAATATGGCCAAGTATTGGATCAATAACCCCGCACCACAGAATGCGAACCCTGCAGGGGTGATTATAAAGTCGGGTAAGAATGAGGAGATCCTGCATACACAAATGAAAGAAAAATCTAAGTTTTTCCCAAAAAACCCAAATAATGAGTGTGTGGAGGCATTTAAAACTGGCCTATTAAAAGAGCTGGAAGAGATGGATATGGATAAGGTAACGCAGAATCTAACTTATAAAGAGAGAAAAGCCCTTAAAGATCTGGAAAAAAATCCAGATATAATTATCAAGCCAGCTGATAAAGGCTTGATAATTACTGGTTGTAATGAACAAAGAAAAATATGAAGCCGAAATGGCGAGATTAGTATCAGATACAACAACCTATAAAAAACTGAAAAATAACCCCACCCAGGAGTATAAACGGATCCTTGATAGCATACTATCAGAGGGTTTTAAGAAAGGGATATTAAATAAAAAAGAGTATGAGTACCTTACCATTCCATTTCCCTTGGTGCCGGTGATATATCACCTGCCCAAGGTGCATAAAAACCCAATGGATCCTCCGGGGAGGCCGATTATTTCGGGGCTCAACTCGCTGACGTGCAGAATCACGGAGTATATTGATTTTTATCTGCAGGGATATGTGCTACAGAACCCCTCGCATTTGAAAGACACTGGATCTGTGTTACATCTCATTAAAGACCTAAGCCCCCCCACTGTGAATACATGGATGGCCACAATCGATGTGGCATCCCTGTACACAGTTATTCCAAAGAAATTAGGAATGGAGGCGGTAGAGAACAGAATCAGAAATGATGAAAGAATAGGGGATCAACAGGGAAATTTTATTTTGGGGTGCCTCAGTTACTGCCTTGACTATAATTACTTCTGGTTTAAAGACTCACATTATGTACAGTGCATTGGCACGGCGATGGGGGCGAAATTCGCCCCCAGCTTTGCTAATATTTTCATGGGGGCCTGGGAGGAGAGTACCATCCTTCCCACACTAGGAGCGGACACCCCAGGAGGCAAATTGACCTTCTGGAGGAGGTATATCGATGACTGTCTCCTAGTGTGGGAAGGAGGGAAAGAGGGACTCGAGTCCTTTATTTGCCAGTTGAACAACAATGATTGGAACCTGCGATTTGTGGGGGAGATCAGTAATGTGAGTGTCAACTTTTTGGACCTGTGCATACGGATAGAAGATGGCCGCTTCATGACAAGGTCATACTTCAAAGAAACAGATGTCAACTCCTACATTGATATGAAGAGCTGTCATTACGGCCCATGGCTCAAGAACATACCGAAAGGTCAGTTCAAGAGGATGGCCCGTAATTGTACAGAAGCGAGTGACTATAGAGTACAATGTGGGGTATTAAAAGATAGATTTGTGGAAAGAGGTTATGATGAGGCTAGTCTGGATGAGTGTATACAAAATGTGGAGATAGAAAAAGGGGGAGGAAAAGAACACATGAAAGGGAAAGTGAAAAAGGTGGAGAGGGACTACAGGTTCTCTTTTGTGACAAAATTTTGCTCTATGTCTGACAACATCAAGAAAATGGTAAAAAAGAACTGGGGAATATTGAAGAACGATCCAATATTAGGAAAAACGATACCTGTGAATCCCTCTTTTATTTTTAAGAAAGCCGCTAGCATTAGAACAAAACTTGTACACAGTGCCATCCCCCCAATGAATATAAAGATGCATAAAGAAGGAGGAAAATTTACCTGGTGCGGATTTTGTGCAGGGTGTAAAAATCGGAATTCAAAAGAACGGCAGAGATACACTAATTTTATGATATCCAAAAAGAAAGGGGTGGAGTTTCGCATAAGAGGAAATTGCTCGTGCGAAAATGAGGGCATCGTATACGTGCTGGAGTGCCCATGTGGGCTCCAGTACGTGGGCAGGACGGTGAGGAAGCTGAAGGTCAGGATACAAGAACATCTACGTAACATAAAAAAAGGCCTGATGACCCATAGTGTATCAGCTCATTTTAAGCTAATGCATGACAAAAATCCGCGGGGTTTAAAATTTGCCGGAGTAGAAACCGTTAAGCCACACTGGCGAGGAGGGGATTCGCTGGCACAGATTAACAGAAAAGAGGTAGAGTGGATCTATCAACTAGGAACTCTACAACCAAGTGGGCTAAACATAGAATTTGATTTGAAACCGTGCATACTGTAAATTGTCCTCACCATTAGCATCGTCCGGCTTTTCTCTACCTGGCTTCTTAAGGACCATGAGTGACGTCATGTTGGCCTGACCGTTCAATTGGGCGGTGGTGCCCCGTGATGTGCACGTCAGAGGAAGGAGGCGGGGTCGAGGATACCTGAATGACGCTATAGGAGTGAGTGGAGAGTACCTGAACAATGCTCCAGGAGTGGGAGGAGCCTAAGGGACGGTATTATAGATACTGTAAGTTGGAGGGAATTAGGGTATTAGATGGTACCGTTATTATGGGGAATAGTAAATGTGGAAAGGAAGCTGGAAATATGTATTGAGTGTATGTTTTTGCGGTAACCCGAAAGGGTATATATGCGGACGATTTTGTAATAGCGGGAGCAATTCCCTTTTTATTTCTAATGTTATTTTAAATGTGAATGTACAAAGGATCACTAATGGTAATTTGACTATGTATAATATGCAAGTGATGTTTGTAAATATGTTATATGGTCCGTAACCATACCGGCTTATGGAATGAGATCAGCTGGGCTATTTAAGGGCCTGATTGCAAGCATGCGCAGTTATCGCCCCTGAAGAAGCGAGGCAGCGAAACCCGGGTCGGGCAGGAACGTGACGTTTGATTTGTATTACATGCTTTTTGTCTACCGACTCTTGTGAGTAGAATAAAACCTTTTATAAAAAGATTGCAAAGGGTGCTTCACTATTCTGCCTATCTCCTTTAACCCTGCAGAGGAGGAGGTCTGCGGAAGATCGGATCCTTTGGGTGCCGGGGAGAGGGGCTGACACCCTATGCCATCCACTTTTACTGGGAGACACAGTCTATAGCAGCGCGGTTCCAAAACCCTTTGACACATCTGTTCAGTCCAAATCGCATTGTACGTGTGGAAAGGCTCTTACTTTCACTATTAAACATAGCCCTGAGTTCTACTGTTTTTCTTCGATTTAATTTCACCAAATATTTAAGTGATCACCGATCACGATCATTCAGAATTTTTTCCCCGCCACATTTCTTCCTTGAATACGATGGGTCCCCACTATCCTTCCAGTTTTTAATAATGTGTTGGACAGTTCTTAACCCAATTTTAGTAGTTTCTGCAATCTCCTTAGATGTTTTCTCTGCTTGATGCATGCCAGTGATTTGACCCTTCTCAAACAGACTAACATCTTTTTCACGACCACCAGATGTGTCTTTTGACATGGTTGTTTAAGAAATGAGAAGCAACTCATTGCACCAGTTGGGGTTAAATAACTTGTTGCCAGCTGAAAGATAATCCCCCATACAGTAATTATCCAATAGGAGGCTCATAACTATTTGCTTAGTTAAATCCAGGTGGCAATTTATTGTTTGGACAGGCAGTGTATACTGAAAAGAAAAATCCCAGCAGACGAGTCTTCAATGCTTGCAAAGTTTTATTGCCTGTAACAATAGTCCATCAAAGGGACGCGTTTCGGCTCAATTGCCTTTCTCAACAAACAGATAAATATACATGTTCAGCAACTCATATATATATGCGTATCAATGATTGAGGAAAGGAAAATCACAGTGATGTGAACGCCCATAATAGGGGCGGTATGTACATGGTCACATGGTAACAAAATCAAGGTAGTCAATCAGGGAATCAAAAAGCGCAACAGGTAACCAAATACATGTCAATCGTAATGAAAACGAAATAATGTTGTTAAATACCAATACAGCTGAGGGACTCCTTCATTTATATGGTAGATGTTTGGAAAAAATATAATAATGCAAAAAAGATTATAAAAATCAGTAAAATTGAGATGAACAGAAAAAATAGCACTACAAGAAGTCAGATATGCATAATTTCATAGTCGCGGTTGAGGCCTCTCGGATATAGGGTATCAAGGGTATGAATCCAGTACGCCTCCCGACGCAAAAGTAATTTTTTAATGTCGCCACCCCGTCTGGGTCTAGAAATCTGCTCTATCACCTGAAATTTTAATTGAGCGACTGTATGATGAAACTTATCGAAATGGGAGGGAACCGGTAAAAGCAAATTTTTCGTCCTAATGGTGGATTTATGTTTTCCAATGCGGTCTTTGACGCTCTGCATAGTTTCCCCAATGTAAAGTAACCCACAGGGACATTTTATTAGATATATAACGTTGGCTGATTCACAAGTGAAAAAGCCATCAACTGCATGTGAGCGTCCAGTATGTGGGTGGTGAACATTGGGCCCTTTGATGACATTAGAGCACTGGAAACAAGGGAGACATGGAAACGTACCCTTCCGCTGTGTGGCCAGGACCCCTTGTTTAAGAGTACCACGGGTGCTTCCAATATCCGCTCGTACTAGCTTATCTCTGTAGCTAGGGTTTTTCTTATTACAAATGAGGGGCGGATTTTGGAATTCCCTAATTTGAGGGTATGCTTTACCTAGTAAACACCAATGTTTTTTAACGATGTTATCTAATTTAGAATTGAATGGATGGAATTTATGAATCAGTGCCACTCGTAGACTTTTGTCTTGTTTATTCTCAGAGCTACGGGGAGAATCCAACTCATTTATGGTGTTAGTTAGGATGGATGACGGGTACCCTCTTTCTTCAAATCTTGTGGTCATCTCTTCTATTCTATGGCCCAGTACTGAGGGGTCAGAGACAATTCGTCTGACCCTCTGATACTGGGACTTTGGAATAGCTTTTTTTAGAGCAGATGGATGGGCGCTGGTAAAGTGGAGGATGCTATTTCTGTTTGTCTCCTTTCGAAATAAATCAGTTGACAAATTACCTTTCACATCCTTGATAACCCTTGTATCCAAAAAGCTGACCATCCGACTGTCACTTGTGACTGTAAATTGTAAACTAGTACATGCTTGGTTCAGGTATGAGACGAATACCGTGAGGGTCTCCTGTGACCCCGCCCATATGCAAAAAATGTCGTCAATAAATCTTTTCCACACCAAAATGTGGTTGTGGTACCACTGACTGCTGTATACAAAGTTATCCTCAAATTGAGACATATATGCATTTGCATAAGGCGGGGCCACATTAGACCCCATCGCGGTCCCCCGCTTTTGTAAATAATAGGAGTCCTCGAACATAAAATAATTCTCATATAGGACGAGGTGAAGCAGCTCTTCAAAAAATTCTCGCTCTATAGGGGAGTAATTACTCCTTTCTAGGAATAACCTGACAGCCTGTATACCTCCACTGTGTTCTATGGAGGTATACAGGCTGACCACATCAATCGTAACCAGTAAACTGTCCAGAGGAACTGGACCCAATTGTGCAATAGTGTGCAAGAAGTCCTGTGTGTCTGCCAGGTATGATGGAATACCTCTAATTAAAGGTGTAAGGACTTTCTCAAGCACTATTGCCAAGGGAGACAAAATGGAACCCACCGAGGCCACAATGGGGCGACCAGGGGGATCATTCAAAGTTTTATGTACTTTAGGGAGTACGTAAAAAACAGGTGTGATCGGTGTTTGGTTGATCAGGAAAGTGTGCATATTCCTGTCCAAAACACCCAATGCAGCAAAGTGATCCACAACTTTCATTATTTTACGTTTTATACCAAAAACAGGATCAGTGTTTAATATTTCGTATGTGTCAAAATCTGAAAGTTGACGATGCACCTCCGCCACATATTTTATCCTGTCCATAAGGACAATAGCGCCCCCTTTGTCTGCTGGCTTCAAAACAATTCTTTTGTCTTCCATTAATGTTTTAATCGCCAACTTTTCCTCTGGTGTTACGTTAGATGTAAACCGCATTTCACCCCTCTTAATGCCATCTATATGAGTCTTGATGTCCCTATAGACCAATTCAATATAGGTCTCAACAGGATGATAAAATTTGGGGGGCATGAATTTACTCGGGTTCTTCAGACCTAGATCACTCAGACATAAACTTGGTCTTTCGCCATCACCCGAACCGGTAATCCTGTCACCTTTATCCAGAAAATGGGCTTTTAAACGTAATTTCCGAAAAAACTGGTTTAAATCAATGTCAAACTGAAAAGTATCAAAGGAAGTTGAAGGACTGAAAGAAAGTCCTTTCTGGAGGGCCGACATCTGGACGGGACTCAATATATGTGAAGACAGGTTAATCAAGAGCGACTGTTCCTTACCTGTGAGCGGGTTTGTACAGCTTGACTCGGTCCCGGCCTCGATGCGGCGGCTGCGGTGTTTACGTCCCGCACGCCTCCTCCTCCTCGTGGACGCTGACCGCCTCTCCGAAAAAAAGGAGCGGAACGGGTGTCTTCGCTTCCGGAGCTGGAGGTAAAAGATCCTGGTCTTGTCGGGCGTCTGTAACCTGGTTTTTGGTGCCAAGTAGGATCTTGCCATTTATAGACACGGTTGAGGTGGTAATCTTCGTTGTCCCGCAAGAACTTCGATCTCTTCTTCGTCTCAGTCTCCTTCCGATATGTAGCAATATAATTGTCCACTGACTCCTTCAGTGTCCCGAACTCCTCTGAGGTTAAGGAGTCTCTCAGTTGTTGTTCGGTGGCTGTATTCTGTGTCTGTAACTCAGCGATCGCTGTGTGGAGACGTCTAATTGTCAGCAGAATCAGGTCATAGGAACATTTATTGATAATTTTTTCGAAGTCGCTGGTGTATTCAGGGTCATTAGAAAAGAAGGTCGGGCGTAGATGAACCCTCAGACCTCTGGGGATCCTTTTAACCTTGAAATATTCTGCCAAAGTAGTAGCATGTAACTCGTATGAGATAAGTCTCCGGCGTTCACGTTCCCAGTGGCGCTTTTGAAATTCGCTGGTCGGGATATTAAGAAAATCCGAAGTAGATGTCACTTGTGAAAGTATCCTTTCGGCATCGACATCTGCGAAGCTCAATGTTGAGGCGTCGGAAGACATCTGTAGAAAGCGGTGCACGTTCCGGTAACAAATGTAGCAAGAGGCAGTGTATACTGTCAATGTTATAGCTGTATATAGTTATAGGTTGTATATAGCTGTATTACACTGGCACTATGTGTCGGTATGTTGCTCTAGGGCACACCTGTGAAGTGAAAACCATTTCAGGGGACTACCTCTTGAAGCTCAGCAAGAGAATGCCAAGAGTGTGCAAAGCAGTAATCAAAGCAAAAGGTGGCTACTTTGAAGAACCTAGAATATGACATATTTTCAGTTGTTTCACACTTGTTTGGTATGTATATAATTCCACATGTGTTAATTCATAGTTTTGATGCCTTCAGTGTGAATCTACAATTTTCATAGTCATGAAAATAAAGAAAACTCTTTGAATGAGAAGGTGTGTCCAAACTTTTGGTCTGTACTGTATATAGGAGGCTGCGTTAAAACAAATTAGAAACCTGATGTAACAAACAGTTGAGACTCTCATCATAAGAGCTTATCTCTGCACATGGTTTTGTCATGATATTTTGCTAAACTGAATTAGAGGAGTTGGCCACTTTCTGGCTACTTTTGACAATGTGTATGTAAGATGACTATATGGCAATTTCTAATATATCCTTTGTTGATATTCTGTGCTGTTTGCTATATTTCTGCTGTCCACACAGAGGTCCTGTCCATAAGATGGCCACTAATGGAAAGTCATGCGACCAGACACATCACCTCCACGTCTCCTGCATTCCAACACACTGCACCTGCACTAAACTCCTAGCAGTACAAGTGCAGATGGCAGGTGCAGTGTATTTGAATGGAGGAGACATCACATGGCGGTGATTTGTCTGGTGGCCATCTTATGGACAGGACCTCTGTGTGGACAGCACAAAACTAAATATACAAAATGATGGAAAATTTGAACAAAGGCTATATTAGTAAGTGCCATGTAATAATCTTACAAACACATTGGTCAACAGTAACCAGAAAGTGGCCAATTCCTTTAAACATTCAACATATAAAATCCTGCAGATGAAAAGAGAAGCTACAAAATCAAATGTCATCCATTGTTTTGTGACATTTTTCAGAGCTCTGATGGAGAAAAAATTCTGCAATGTACAGTCTTGTGAAAAAATTAGGACACCCTTTGAAAGCATGTGGTTTTTTGTAACATTTTTAATAAATGGTTATTTCATCTCCGTTTCAACAATACAGAGAGATTAAAGTAATCCGACTAAACAAAGAAAACTGAAGAAAAGTCTTTTCAAGATCTTCTGTAAATGTCATTCTACAAAAATGCCTATTCTAACTGAGGAAAAAGATAGGACACCCTTGCCCCTAATAGCGAGTGTTACCTCCTTTGGCTGAAATAACTGCAGTGAGACGGTTCTTGTAGCCATCTACCAGTCTTCGACATCGGTCTGAGGAAATTTTACCCCACTCCTCAATGCAGAACTTTTTCAGCTGTGAGATGTTTGAGGGGTTTCTTGCACGTACAGCCCTTTTCAAGTCACCCCACAGCATCTCAATGGGATTCAAATCTGGACTTTGACTTGGCCATTCCAGGACTCTCCATTTCTTCTTTTTCTGCCAATCTTTGGTTGATTTACTAGTATGTTTTGGGTCATTGTCATGTTGCATGGTCCAGTTCCGCTTCAGCTTTAATTTTCTAACTGATGGTCTCACATGTTCTTCAAGCACCTTCTGATACACAGTAGAATTCATCGTGGATTCTATGATGGTGAGCTGACCAGGTCCTGCTGCAGCAAAGCAGCCCCAAACCATGACACTTCCACCTCCATGCTTCACAGTTGGTATGAGGTTCTTTTCTTGGAATGCTGTGTTTGGTTTACCCCAAACATGTCCTCTGCTGTTGTGTCCAAATAATTCAATTTTGGACTCATCTGTCCAAAGAACATTATTCCAGAAGTCCTGGTCTTTGTCAACTTTATCGCTGGCAAATGTCAGTCTGGCCTCGATGTTTCTCTTGGAAAGCAAAGGTTTCCTCCTTGCACACCTCCCATGCAAGTTAAACTTGTACAGTCTCTTTCTGATTGTAGAGGCATGTACTTCTACATCAACAGTAGCCAGAGCCTGCTGTAGTTCTCGAGATGACACTTTAGGGTTTTTGGATACCTCTTTTAGCATCTTGCGGTCTGCTCTTGGGGTGAACTTGCTGGGGCGACCAGTCCTGGGCATGTTGGCAGTTGTTTTGAAAGCCCTCCACTTGTAGACTATCTTCCGGACAGTGGAATGGCTGATTTCAAAATCTTTTGAGATCTTTTTAAATCCCTTCCCAGACTCATAGGCTGCTACAATCTTTTTTCTGAAGTCCTCTGACAGCTCTTTTGCTCTCACCATGGTGCTCACTCTCACTTCAACAGTCAGGAGCACACCAAACTAAATGTCTGAGGTTTAAATAGGGCAAGCCTCATTCAACATGCAGAGTAACGATCTACTAATTATGTGCACCTGGTGTGATATACCTGTGTGAGATCTGAGCCAATTTAAGAGGGAATACATGTGAGGGTGTCCTATCTTTTTCCTCAGTTAGAATAGGCATTTTTGTAGAATGACATTTACAGAAGATCTTGAAAAGACTTTTCTTCAGTTTTCTTTGTTTAGTTGGATTACTTTAATCTCTCTGTATTGTTGAAACGGAGATGAAATAACCATTTATTAAAAATGTTACAAAAAACCACATGCTTTCAAAGGGTGTCCTAATTTTTTCACATGACTGTATATATGCAAGGAGGGGATCCTATTAGAAGCTCAATTTGAAATGTCAGTCAGGTCGTGAGAAAATCAGCATTGCTTGAGTCTGAAAAAACTGCATTTAAAAATATTACCCTCTCTTTTTTGAAAATGGATTGTCGGGTTATTAAAATAAGACACAAATGTTAAAAATAACCACCTCTTCAATCCCCTACCGATCCAGCACAGTTGCACGGTCTTCGCAAGGAGCTGGCAATAATGTGCCATAGCAGCCGTGACCGGTGCAGCCAATCAGTGGCCTCCGTGGTCACCTGCTGTACTTACTGCCATTACTGGGTAGCTCTGTCAATAGTATGATGTGGTACTGCTAAAGCCAGTGCAGCCATGGTATATCATAGCTAGCAGCTTGAAAACAGGGGACCCCCAAGCATCTGTGCTGGACTCACAAGGGTTTGAAAAAAATGTTTTATAATGTAAGTTTTTTCCCCCCAGACAATCCCAATATATCTCTTGTTTTCAGTCCAGCACCCCCCTACATTAGAGCTTTTGAGATTTGTGAATCATCAGCTATGTAATGGATTAGCATACTGTCCACTGTGTGCTTCTGATTTTACACAGTTTCTTTTACTAAGTGTCCAAACACATAAGTAAATTGTCTTGTCTTGACTGAATGGCCACATTCTGCCTGATCATGATCTTCTAAGTATGGTCAGCTTTACACAGTCCATCTTATCAGGTATTATACAGGTAATCTAGGGGAGTTCTTTTTCAACAGTCAATTTTTGGATGGGGACTATAAATATTGCTAAGAAGGGAGACATAATTGAGACTGGCCTATAGACTCTCTACTGAGTCCATCTCATGTCCTCTTTTGCAGTGAGGAGAGAGAGAGCATGATAGGCGACAGCTTCTCTCTCCTCGTTCTAGCGATAATTGGGGGTCTCAGCTCTCAAAAGTTTTCATATATCTCTATGACATATCAAAAGTTTTCTGAAAACTTAGCGACCCTTTAATGTTTTATATATTATTTTCATCCATCTATATTATAAAAAGCAGTGTCTGTTTGTCTGTCTGTCCATATGTCCTCTATAGGCATCCAAACGCCTGAACTATTGGACACCAAATATGGCACACAGGTACATGTCGTGTCTAGGAAGGTTTTCATAAAGTTCTCAGCTCTCTAGGACATACTGTACCGTTCTTGAGATATTCCCCCCAAAAATGCAACTATGACACCATCACATTATCCATATTAGCCAATACACTTATATGCTAACTGACATACACATTGTCACATGACCCTTATTAGCCAATAGAAGGTCTCAGGTCCAGGGTGTGGAGGTCACTGATTAGGAGGCGGGTCGCTGTGGAGATCACTATTAAAGGGAAAGGGCACTTTGGAGGTCACTGTAAAAGGCGGTGGGTCGCTGTGGAGGTCACAGTTAAAGGGACAGGGTGCTATGGAGGTCACAGTTAAGGGGGCAAGAAGCTTTGAAGGCCACCATTAACCACTATAGGACTGCCATATGCAGGATTGCGTCCTGGCGGCGGCCCTGTTATTCCTCCTGGACGCGCCGGCGCGTCCCATCTCGCGAAAGGCGAGATTTCCTGTGAACGCGCGCACACAGGCGCGCGCGTTCACAGGAACCGAAGGTAAACGAGTGGATCTGCAGCCTGCCAGCGGCGATCGTTCGCTGGCAGGCTGTAGATGCGATTTTTTTAACCCCTGAAAGGTATATTAGACGCTGTTTTGATAACAGCATCTAATATACCTGCTACCTGGTCCTCTGGTGGTCCCTTTTGCTTGGATCGACCACCAGAGGACACAGGCAGCTCTGTAAAGTAGCACCACTACACTACACCCCCCCTGTCACTTATTAACCCCTTATTAACCCCTGATCACCCCATATAGACTCACTGATCACCCCCCTGTCACTGATCACCCCCCTGTCATTGATCACCCCCCGGTAAGGCTCCATTCAGACGTCCGTATGTGTTTTGCAGATCCGCGGACCCACGGATCCACGGATCCGCAAAACACATACGGACGTCTGAATGGAGCCTTACAGGGGGGTGATCACCCCATATAGACTTCCTGATCACCCCCCTGTCATTGATCACCCCCCCTGTAAGGCTCCATTCAGACGTCCGTATGTGTTTTGCGGATCCGCGGATCCACGGATCTGCAAAACTCGGACACCGCGGATCCCCAAAACACGGACACCGGCAATGTGCTTTCCGCATTTTGCGGATCCGCACATTGCCAGAACTATATAGAAAATGCCTTTTCTTGTCCGCAATTGCGGACAAGAATAGGACATGTTCTATAGGCTATACAAAAAACGCAGTGTTCGCCCGATCAGGCCTGATCTTGTGCGCACACTTGCGTTCAGTCCGCCCCACCGCAGTGACCTAATTAGTTTTTTTCTGATCACTGCAAAAACACCGTAAAATCGCTGCGACGCTATAAAAAGATCACTTTTGAGGGGCATGGCGAGTTCATAAAAGATTTTAATTTTTTTTGTCACAAGTTAGCGGAAATAGATTTTTTTGTTTTTGTTTTTTATTTTTTCTTACAAAGTCTCATATTCCACTAACTTGTGACAAAAAATTTAATCTGACATGAACTCACCATACCCCTCACGGAATCCAAATGCGTAAAATTCTCACGCTTTAGGGCCCCTTAAATGCCAGGGCAGTATAAATACCCCACAAGTGACCCCATTTCGGAAAGAAGACACCCCAAGGTATTTCGTGAGGGGCATGGCGAGTTCATGTAAAAAATTTTTTTTTGTCACAAGTTAGTGGAATAAGACTTTGTAAGAGAAAAAAAATAAAATAAAAAATTTTCCGCTAACTTGTGCCAAAAAAAAAATATTCTAGGAACTCACCATGCCCCTCACGGAATACCTTGGGGTGTCTTCTTTCCAAAATGGGGTCACTTGTGGGGTAGTTATACTGCCCTGGCATTTTAGGGGACCTAAAGCGTGAGAAGTAGTTTGGAATCCAAATGCGTAAAAAATGCCCTGTGAAATCGTAAAGATTCTCATTGGAATTTGGGCCCCTTTGCACCTTGGCTGCAAAAAAGTGTCACACATGTGGTATCGCTGTACTCAGGAGAAGTTGGGCAATGTGTTTTGGGGTGCATTTTTACATATACCCATGCTGGGTGAGAGTAATATCTCTGTAAATTGACAACTTTGTATAATTCTTTTTTAAAAAGTTGTCATTTACAGAGATATTTCTCTCACCCAGCATGGGTATATGTAAAGATGCACCCCAAAACACATTGCCCTACTTCTCCTGTGTACGGTGATACCACATGTGTGACACTTTTTTGCAGCCTAGGTGCGTAAAGGGGCCGAAAGTCCAACGAGTACCTTTAGGCTTTACAGGGTTGCTCACAATTTAGCCCCGCCCAAAATGCCAGAACAGTAAACACACCCCACAAATGACCCCATTTCGGAAATAAGACACCCCAAGGTATTCGCTGAGGGGCATATTGAGTCCATGAAAGATTGAACTTTTTGTCACAAGTTAGCGGAAAGGGAGACTTTGTGAGAAAAAACTAAAAAAAAAAAATTTCCGCTAACTTGGGCCAAAAAAAAAAAACTTCTATGAACTCGCCATGCCCCTCACGGAATACCTTGGGGTGTCTTCTTTCCAAAATGGGGTCACATGTGGGGTATTTATACTGCCCTGGCATTTTAGGGGCCCTAAAGCGTGAGAAGAAGTCTGGAATCCAAATGTATAAAAATGCCCTCCTAAAAGGAATTTGAGCCCCTTTGCGCACCTAGGCTGCAAAAAAGTGTCACACATGTGGTATCGCCGTACTCAGGAGAAGTTGGGCAATGTGTTTTGGGGTGTCATTTTACATATACCCATGCTGGGTGAGATAAATATATCGGTCAAATGCCAACTTTGTATAAAAAAATGGGAAAAGTTGTCTTTTAGAGAGATATTTCTCTCACCCAGCATGGGTATATGTAGAAAGACACCCCAAAACACATTGCCCAACTTCTCCTGAGTGCGGCGATACCACATGTGTGACACTTTTTTGCAGCCTAGGTGGGCAAAGGGGCCCACATTCCAAAGAGCACCTTTAGGATTTCACAGGGCATTTTTTACACATTTTGATTTCAAACTACTTCTTACGCATTAGGGCCCCTAAAATGCCAGGGCAGTATAACTACCCCACAAGTGACCCCATTTTGGAAAGAAGACACCCCAAGGTATTCCGTGAGGAGCATGGCGAGTTCCTAGAATTTTTTATTTTTTGTCACAAGTTAGCGGAAAATGATGATTTTTTTTATTTTATTTTTTTCTTACAAAGTCTCATATTCCACTAACTTGTGACAAAAAATAAAAACTTCCATAAACTCACTATGCCCATCACGAAATACCTTGGGGTTTCTTCTTTTCAAAATGGGGTCACTTGTGGGGTAGTTATACTGCCCTGGCATTTTAGGGGTCCTAATGTGTGAGAAGTAGTTTGAAATCAAAATGTGTAAAAAATGCCCTGTGAAATCCTAAAGGTGCTCTTTGGAATGTGGGCCCCTTTGCCCACCTAGGCTGCAAAAAAGTGTCACACATGTGACACTTACTGAATACCAGTATGCAGCGGCCCTGTTATTCCTCCTGGACGCGCCGGCGCGTCCCATCTCGCGAAAGGCGAGATTTCCTGTAAACGCGCGCACACAGGCGTGCGCGTTCACAGGAACCGAAGGTAAACGAGTGGATCTGCAGCCTGCCAACGGCGATCGTTGGCTGGCAGGCTGTAGATGCGATTTTTTTAACCCCTGAAAGGTATATTAGACGCTGTTTTGATAACAGCATCTAATATACCTGCTACCTGGTCCTCTGGTGGTCCCTTTTGCTTGGATCGACCACCAGAGGACACAGGCAGCTCTGTAAAGTAGCACCAAACACCACTACACTACACCCCCCTGTCACTTATTAACCCCTTATTAACCCCTGATCACCCCATATAGACTCACTGATCACCCCCCTGTCACTGATCACCCCCCTGTCATTGATCACCCCCCTGTAAGGCTCCATTCAGACGTCCGTATGTGTTTTGCAGATCCGCGGACCCACGGATCCGCAAAACACATACGGACGTCTGAATGGAGCCTTACAGGGGGGTGATCACCCCATATAGACTCCCTGATCACCCCCCTGTCATTGATCACCCCCCTGTAAGGCTCCATTCAGACGTCCGTATGTGTTTTGCGGATCCGCGGATCCATGGATCCGCAAAACTCGGACACCGCGGAACCCCAAAACACGGACACCGGCAATGTGCTTTCCGCATTTTGCGGATCCGCACATTGCCAGAACTATATAGAAAATGCCTTTTCTTGTCCGCAATTGCGGACAAGAATAGGACATGTTCTATAGGCTCTACAAAAAACGCAGTGTTCGCCCGATCAGGCCTGATCTTGTGCGCACACTTGCGTTCAGTCCGCCCCACCGCAGTGACCTAATTAGTTTTTTTCTGATCACTGCAAAAACACCGTAAAATCGCTGCGACGCTATAAAAAGATCACTTTTGAGGGGCATGGCGAGTTCATAAAAGATTTTTATTTTTTTTGTCACAAGTTAGCGGAAATTGATTTTTTTTGTTTTTGTTTTTAATTTTTTCTTACAAAGTCTCATATTCCACTAACTTGTAACAAAAAATTAAATCTCACATGAACTCAGCATACCCCTCACGGAATCCAAATGCGTAAAATTCTCACGCTTTAGGGCCCCTTAAATGCCAGGGCAGTATAAATACCCCACAAGTGACCCCATTTTGGAAAGAAGACACCCCAAGGTATTTCGTGAGGGGCATGGCGAGTTCATGTAAAAATTAATTTTTTGTCACAAGTTAGTGGAATGAGACTTTGTAAGAGAAAAAAAAAAATAATAATAATAATTTTCCGCTAACTTGTGCCAAAAAAAAAATATTCTAGGAACTCGCCATGCCCCTCACGGAATACCTTGGGGTGTCTTATTTCCAAAATGGGGTCACCTGTGGGGTAGTTATACTGCCCTGGCATTTTAGGGGACCTAAAGCGTGAGAAGTAGTTTGGAATCCAAATGCGTAAAAAATGCCCTGTGAAATCGTAAAGATTCTCATTGGAATTTGGGCCCCTTTGCACCTAGGCTGCAAAAAAGTGTCACACATGTGGTATCGCTGTACTCAGGAGAAGTTGGGCAATGCGTTTTGGGGTGCATTTTTACATATACCCATGCTGGGTGAGAGTAATATCTCTGTAAATTGACAACTTTGTATAATTTTTTTTTTTTAAAGTTGTCATTTACAGAGATATTTCTCTCACCCAGCATGGGTATATGTAAAGATACACCCCAAAACACATTGCCCTACTTCTCCTGTGTACGGCGATACCACATGTGTGACACTTTTTTGCAGCCTAGGTGCGTAAAGGGGCCGAAAGTCCAACGAGTACCTTTAGGCTTTACAGGGTTGCTCACAATTTAGCCCCGCCCAAAATGCCAGAACAGTAAACACACCCCACAAATAACCCCATTTCGGAAAGAAGACACCCCAAGGTATTCGCTGAGGGGCATATTGAGTCTATGAAAGATTGAACTTTTTGTCACAAGTTAGCGGAAAGGGAGACTTTGTGAGAAAAAACTAAAAAAAAAAAATTTCCGCTAACTTGGGCCAAAAAAAAAAAACTTCTATGAACTCGCCATGCCCGTCACGGAATACCTTGGGGTGTCTTCTTTCCAAAATGGGGTCACATGTGGGGTATTTATACTGCCCTGGCATTTTAGGGGCCCTAAAGCGTGAGAAGAAGTCTGGAATCCAAATGTCTAAAAATGCCCTCCTAAAAGGAATTTGGGCCCCTTTGCGCACCTAGGCTGCTAAAAAGTGTCACACATGTGGTATCGCCGTACTCAGGAGAAGTTGGGCAATGTGTTTTGGGGTGTCATTTTACATATACCCATGCTGGGTGAGATAAATATATCGGTCAAATGCCAACTTTGTATAAAAAAATGGGAAAAGTTGTCTTTTAGAGAGATATTTCTCTCACCCAGCATGGGTATATGTAGAAAGACACCCCAAAACACATTGCCCAACTTCTCCTGAGTGCGGCGATACCACATGTGTGACACTTTTTTGCAGCCTAGGTGGGCAAAGGGGCCCACATTCCAAAGAGCACAGGGCATTTTTTACACATTTTGATTTCAAACTACTTCTTACGCATTAGGGCCCCTAAAATGCCAGGGCAGTATAACTACCCCACAAGTGACCCCATTTTGGAAAGAAGACACCCCAAGGTATTCCGTGAGGAGCATGGCGAGTTCCTAGAATTTTTTATTTTTTGTCACAAGTTAGCGGAAAATGATGATTTTTTTTATTTTATTTTTTTCTTACAAAGTCTCATATTCCACTAACTTGTGACAAAAAATAAAAACTTCCATAAACTCACTATGCCCATCACGAAATACCTTGGGGTTTCTTCTTTTCAAAATGGGGTCACTTGTGGGGTAGTTATACTGCCCTGGCATTTTAGGGGTCCTAATGTGTGAGAAGTAGTTTGAAATCAAAATGTGTAAAAAATGCCCTGTGAAATCCTAAAGGTGCTCTTTGGAATGTGGGCCCCTTTGCCCACCTAGGCTGCAAAAAAGTGTCACACATGTGACACTTACTGAATACCAGTATGCAGCGGCCCTGTCATTCCTCCTGGACGCGCCGGCGCGTCCCATCTCGCGAAAGGCGAGATTTCCTGTAAACGCGCGCACACAGGCGTGCGCGTTCACAGGAACTGAAGGTAAACGAGTGGATCTGCAGCCTGCCAGCGGCGATCGTTCGCTGGCAGGCTGTAGATGCGATTTTTTTAACCCCTGAAAGGTATATTAGACGCTGTTTTGATAACAGCATCTAATATACCTGCTACCTGGTCCTCTGGTGGTCCCTTTTGCTTGGATCGACCACCAGAGGACACAGGCAGCTCTGTAAAGTAGCACCAAACACCACTACACTACACCCCCCTGTCACTTATTAACCCCTTATTAACCCCTGATCACCCCATATAGACTCACTGATCACCCCCCTGTCACTGATCACCCCCCTGTCATTGATCACCCCCCTGTAAGGCTCCATTCAGACGTCCGTATGTGTTTTGCAGATCCGCGGACCCACGGATCCACGGATCCGCAAAACACATACGGACGTCTGAATGGAGCCTTACAGGGGGGTGATCACCCCATATAGACTCCCTGATCACCCCCCTGTCATTGATCACCCCCCTGTAAGGCTCCATTCAGACGTCCGTATGTGTTTTGCGGATCCGCGGATCCACGGATCCGCAAAACTCGGACACCGCGGAACCCCAAAACACGGACACCGGCAATGTGCTTTCCGCATTTTGCGGATCCGCACATTGCCAGAACTATATAGAAAATGCCTTTTCTTGTCCGCAATTGCGGACAAGAATAGGACATGTTCTATAGGCTCTACAAAAAACGCAGTGTTCGCCCGATCAGGCCTGATCTTGTGCGCACACTTGCGTTCAGTCCGCCCCACCGCAGTGACCTAATTAGTTTTTTTCTGATCACTGCAAAAACACTGTAAAATCGCTGCGACGCTATAAAAAGATCACTTTTGAGAGGCATGGCGAGTTCATAAAAGATTTTTATTTTTTTTGTCACAAGTTAGCGGAAATTGATTTTTTTTGTTTTTGTTTTTAATTTTTTCTTACAAAGTCTCATATTCCACTAACTTGTGACAAAAAATTAAATCTCACATGAACTCACCATACCCCTCACGGAATCCAAATGCGTAAAATTCTCACGCTTTAGGGCCTCTTAAATGCCAGGGCAGTATAAATACCCCACAAGTGACCCCATTTTGGAAAGAAGACACCCCAAGGTATTTCGTGAGGGGCATGGCGAGTTCATGTAAAAATTAATTTTTTGTCACAAGTTAGTGGAATGAGACTTTGTAAGAGAAAAAAAAAAAATAATAATAATAATTTTCCGCTAACTTGTGCCAAAAAAAAAATATTCTAGGAACTCGCCATGCCCCTCACGGAATACCTTGGGGTGTCTTCTTTCCAAAATGGGGTCACCTGTGGGGTAGTTATACTGCCCTGGCATTTTAGGGGACCTAAAGCGTGAGAAGTAGTTTGGAATCCAAATGCGTAAAAAATGCCCTGTGAAATCGTAAAGATTCTCATTGGAATTTGGGCCCCTTTGCACCTAGGCTGCAAAAAAGTGTCACACATGTGGTATCGCTGTACTCAGGAGAAGTTGGGCAATGCGTTTTGGGGTGCATTTTTACATATACCCATGCTGGGTGAGAGTAATATCTCTGTAAATTGACAACTTTGTATAATTTTTTTTTTTAAAGTTGTCATTTACAGAGATATTTCTCTCACCCAGCATGGGTATATGTAAAGATACACCCCAAAACACATTGCCCTACTTCTCCTGTGTACGGCGATACCACATGTGTGACACTTTTTTGCAGCCTAGGTGCGTAAAGGGGCCGAAAGTCCAACGAGTACCTTTAGGCTTTACAGGGTTGCTCACAATTTAGCCCCGCCCAAAATGCCAGAACAGTAAACACACTCCACAAATGACCCCATTTCGGAAAGAAGACACCCCAAGGTATTCGCTGAGGGGCATATTGAGTCCATGAAAGATTGAACTTTTTGTCACAAGTTAGCGGAAAGGGAGACTTTGTGAGAAAAAAATAAAATAAAAAATTTCCGCTAACTTGGGCCAAAAAAAAAAAACTTCTATGAACTCGCCATGCCCGTCACGGAATACCTTGGGATGTCTTCTTTCCAAAATGGGGTCACATGTGGGGTATTTATACTGCCCTGGCATTTTAGGGGCCCTAAAGCGTGAGAAGAAGTCTGGAATCCAAATGTCTAAAAATGCCCTCCTAAAAGGAATTTGGGCCCCTTTGCGCACCTAGGCTGCTAAAAAGTGTCACACATGTGGTATCGCTGTACTCAGGAGAAGTTGGGCAATGTGTTTTGGGGTGTCATTTTACATATACCCATGCTGGGTGAGATAAATATATCGGTCAAATGCCAACTTTGTATAAAAAAATGGGAAAAGTTGTCTTTTAGAGAGATATTTCTCTCACCCAGCATGGGTATATGTAGAAAGACACCCCAAAACACATTGCCCAACTTCTCCTGAGTGCGGCGATACCACATGTGTGACACTTTTTTGCAACCTAGGTGGGCAAAGGGGCCCACATTCCAAAGAGCACCTTTAGGATTTCACAGGGCATTTTTTACACATTTTGATTTCAAACTACTTCTTACGCATTAGGGCCCCTAAAATGCCAGGGCAGTATAACTACCCCACAAGTGACCCCATTTTGGAAAGAAGACACCCCAAGGTATTCCGTGAGGAGCATGGCGAGTTCCTAGAATTTTTTATTTTTTGTCACAAGTTAGCGGAAAATGATGATTTTTTTTATTTTATTTTTTTCTTACAAAGTCTCATATTCCACTAACTTGTGACAAAAAATAAAAACTTCCATAAACTCACTATGCCCATCACGAAATACCTTGGGGTTTCTTCTTTTCAAAATGGGGTCACTTGTGGGGTAGTTATACTGCCCTGGCATTTTAGGGGTCCTAATGTGTGAGAAGTAGTTTGAAATCAAAATGTGTAAAAAATGCCCTGTGAAATCCTAAAGGTGCTCTTTGGAATGTGGGCCCCTTTGCCCACCTAGGCTGCAAAAAAGTGTCACACATGTGGTATCGCCGTACTCAGGAGAAGATAGGCAATGTGTTTTGGGGTGTCATTTTACATATACCCATGCTGGGTGAGATAAATATCTCGGTCAAATGCCAACTTTGTATAAAAAAATGGGAAAAGTTGTCTTTTGCCGAGATATTTCTCTCACTCAGCATGGGTATATGTAAAATGACACCCCAAAACACATTGCCCAACTTCTCCTGAGTACGGCGATACCACATGTGTGACACTTTTTTGCAGCCTAGGTGGGCAAAGTGGCCCACATTCCAAAGAGCACCTTTAGGATTTCACAGGGCATTTTTTACACATTTTGATTTCAAACTACTTCTCACGCATTAGGGCCCCTAAAATGCCAGGGCAGTATAACTACCCCACAAGTGACCCCATTTTGGAAAGAAGACACCCCAAGGTAATTCATGATGGGCATAGTGAGTTCATGGAAGTTTTTATTTTTTGTCACAAGTTAGTGGAATATGAGACTTTGTAAGGAAAAAAAATAAAAAAATAAAAAATCATAATTTTCCGCTAACTTGTGACAAAAAATAAAAACTTCTATGAACTCACTATGCCCATCAGCGAATACCTTAGGGTGTCTACTTTCCGAAATTGGGTCATTTGTGGGGTTTTTCTACTGTCTGGGCATTGTAGAACCTCAGGAAACATGACAGGTGCTCAGAAAGTCAGAGCTGCTTCAAAAAGCGTAAATTCACATTTTTGTACCATAGTTTGTAAACGCTATAACTTTTACCCAAACTATTTTTTTTTTTACCCAAATTTTTTTTTATCAAAGACATGTAGAACAATAAATTTAGAGAAAATTTTATATAGAAATGCATTTTTTTTTGAAAAATTTTACAACTGAAAGTGAAAAATTTCATTTTTTTGCAAAAATTTCGGTAAATTTCGATTAATAACAAAAAATGTAAAAATGTCAGTGAAATACCACCAAATGAAAGCTCTATTAGTGAGAAGAAAAGGAGGTAAAATTCATTTGGGTGGTAAGTTGCATGACCGAGCAATAAACCGTGAAAGTAGTGTAGTGCAGAATTGTAAAAAGTGGTCTGGTCATTAAGGGTGTTTAAGCTAGTGGGCTGAGGTGGTTAAGGGGGGTGCACTTGGAGGTCCCAGTTAAGGGGTGGGGTGCAGTTATAGGGGACAGTTAAAAATAAAACAGTCTGTAACAACCAGGGTATATAGGGCTACTAGCGATTTCCCTGTAAAAAAAAAAGAAAAAAAAAAGAGGGCATTGATGGGCACCCTTGAAACAAATCCTATAAATATACAAACATGCATACCAACATTTCATCAGGCAGAAATGGATACTTTTTCTAGTAAAAGATATTTTTCATAATACGATTACATTTGACTTATTAGGTAGGTAGATACCAGGCGATTGTGAGAAATTCTCATGCACTCATCAAATGCCCCTTGATAGCAGTTCACAGAAAGCCGTGAATGAGAAATATTCATATTACATTTATCAGTTTCCTTATAAATTTGCTACCAGGATGATAAATCATTGATTTCATCATTGATTAATACAATATCATTCTAGAGAAAACAGAAATTGGCAAATACCCATTACATCCTATGCCCTGTGCAGAAGCTCAGTAGAATACCAGTATGCAGGGGTGCACCGACAGGGGGGGTCCAATGGATCTGGATCCCCTTAGAAACAGTAAAAAAAAAAATTCTGTCAGGGCCACACAGCCAACTAGGTGAGGCGATCGTCTCGGGCGGCACGGCCCTGGTGTGGGTGGAGTGGGTGGAGTGGGGTGCAGGGCAGTAGGAGATGAGCGCTTCCATTGTTGAAGCGCTCTTCTCTGTAGTCATCTGTACAGATGGATGTTGCGTCGGGGCAGAGAACAGGTGTCTCCCTTCCCCGTTCCTTTGATAGGCTGCAGGCACTAGACTCTGCAGCCTATCAGAGGGCGACTCAGGGGACATGATGACCTCATTATCATCATGCCGCCTGAGCCGGGCAGCATACCAGGGCTGTGGAGTCGGAGTCGAGGAGTCGGAGGCAATTTTGGGTACCTGGAGTCGGAGTTGGCAAAAAATGAACCGACTCCTACTAGATTTAAATTGGAATAATATAAAACAAAAGCAAGTTTAAATGTCCCAATTCACAAAAAGTTATAATTAATTACCGTATTTTTCGCCCTATAAGACGCACCTGCCCATAAGACGCACCTAAGTTTTTGAGGAGGAAAATAAGAAAAAAAATATTTTGAACCAAAAGGTGTGCTTTTGGTGGGTTTTGAACTAATGGTGGTCTGTGGATGACACTATTATGGGGGATCTGTGGATGGCACTGTTATGGGGGCATCTGTGGATGGCACTGTTATGGGGGCATCTGTGGATGGCACTGTTATGGGGGCATCTGTGGATGGCACTGTTATGGGGGCATCTGTGGATGGCACTGTTATGGGGGCATCTGTGGATGGCACTGTTATGGGGGCATCTGTGGGTGGCACTGTTATGGGGGCATCTGTGGATGGCACTGTTATGGGGGCATCTGTGGGTGGCATTGTTATGGGGGCATCTGTGGGTGGCACTGTTATGGGGGCATCTGTGGGTGGCACTGTTATGGGGGCATCTGTGGGTGGCACTGTTAAGGGGGCATCTGTCGGTGGCACTGTTATAGGGGCATCTGTGGGTGGCACTGTTATGGGGGCATCTGTGGGTGGCACTGTTATGGGGGCATATGTGGATGGCACTGTTATGGGGGATCATTGTGGGGGCATCTGTGGATGACACATATATAGCATCTTATCTTATGTGTCATCCACAGATCCCCCCCATAACAGTGTCCATGTGTAGTGAATGGGGGCCAGCATCTGTTTCTGTAAAGGAAGCGGGGCCCGGTGCCTGCTTCATTCATAAAGTGGGCGGAGCAGGCGCGTGGCGTAGTGAGCTACGCTACGAGCGCCCGCCCGGCCTCCTGACTGCCAATAAGTTAGTAGTAAGTAGTAAAGCGCTAGATTTAAGATGATTGGAATACTTTAACAATACCCACAAGTTAGCTATGATTACCGTATACTACAGTGAGCGGGGCCCGGTGTAGTAGAATACAGTGACTGCACTGGGCCCCGCTGCCATTACAGAAACAGATGCCGGCCCACAGCCCCTCCTCCCTCTCAGCCTATTCACCGGACGGTCGCAGCATTCGCCCCATAAGACGCACTCCTATTTTTCCCCAACTTTTGAAAAAAATACGGTACTTCTCTACTGTAAGAATATAGGCCAATGCATGCAGTGCGTCACGTTACCGCAAAACGAACACGTTAAGTGACCATGAAGAAGCATGCTTTTCATATGCTTCACTATATGGCACGCAACGCACAGTTAAGGAGCAATACTTATACTTTCCATTGTGTTGTGTTCCGCTGTTAACCTAGCCTCTCACTGATAACTGATTAAGTAAAAATGTTTTTGCAGGACTAGAGACACTTGTATAAGTGAAGGGAATGGATAGTCAATAGCTCAAGAAGCTGTAAACCATTTGAAAAACTGCTGTCATTCAGCTAAAGCTATAAAAACTTGTAAACTCAGATTGTTAGCTTAAACTTTAAACATGACTATGGGATTCTACTAGGGAAATCATGTTTTACAATAAATGCCCCTTCCTGGATCCTCCCACTGCCCGATCTTCAGCAGAAGATCAGCACACAAAGGAGAAGGCAGCGGCTTCCTAGCCAGTAGTTCTGTGGTAATGACATGTATGTTGCCTTTCTTTCCTTCAAGGAATGTATAAAAAATACATTTGCATATTAAATACAGAGGAGTCGGAGTCGGGGAGTCGGAGTCGGAAGTACCAAAAACAGGAGTCGGAGTCGGACCATTTATCTACCGACTCCACAGCCCTGCAGCATAAAGCGCGAGACACAGGCTGGAAGAGGCCTGCATCACATCGCTGACAGTCGCATGGAGGTAAGTATTAGTGCTTTTTTTAGATACACAATACAGGAAAGAAGAACTATGGGGGCATCTAGGGGAATTTTTTTTACTGGCATATTGTAGGGGGCACTATAGGGGCATCTGGTGGCACTAAAGGGGCATTGTTTACTGGCATATTATGGGGGAGGCACTATGGGGGAGAGGAGCACTATGGAAGAATCTGGTGGCACTAAAGGGGCATTTTTTACTGGTACATTATGGGGGGCACTATGGGGAAGAGAAGCGCTATGGGGGCATCTGGTGGCACTATAGGGGCATTTTTTACTGGCACATTATGGGGGACACTATGGGGGAGAGGAGCACTATGGCGGCATCTGGTGGCACTATAGGGCATTTATTACTGGGATATTATGGGGGTGAGGAGCACTATGGGGGAATCTTTTGGCACTAAAGGGGAATTTTTTTACTGGCACATTTTGGGGGGCACTATGGGTGCATCTGGTGGCACTAAAGGGGCATTTTCTACTGTCACATTATGGGGGTACTATTGGGGAGAGGAGCACTATGGGGGAATCTGGTGGCACTAAAGGGGCATTTTTTTACTGGCACATTAAGGAGGAGAGGAGCACAATGTGGAAATCTGGTGGCACTAAGAAGGGCATTTTTTACTGACATACAGTGGGGAACAGAAGTATTTGAACACCCTACTATTTTCCCCACTTAGAAATCATGTAGGGGTCTGAAATTCACATTGTTGGTGCATTCCCACTCTGAGAGACAGGATTTAAAAAATTCAGGAAAATCACATTGTATAATTTTTTAAGAATTTATTTGTTTTGCACTGCTGAACATAAATAAGTATTTGAACACCTGAGAAACAGCAAGAATTCTGGCTCTCAAAGATCTGTTATTGTGCCTTTAAAAAGTCCACCTCTACCCCACTCATTAATCTAATGTCACGACCATGGTTATGGTCGTGACTCCTGATCCGTATGCAGTTGCCTGCGGTTTGGTTTTTGTCAATCACATGGTGAGGGCGGCTGGATTGTTGCCTCACATGTGGTTGCCGCTGGCAACATGTTTGTGCTTGGCAGCTTGCTGCAATGTGCATGCGGTTTCACCTGGCAATCTATCTTTGTAGGTGTGCCTTTTTATATGTTTGGTGTGCACGAAGTTTGGGTGTGTGCACTGTGATAGTTTCCCTTCACTTGTGGCTGCCCGAGGCAACGTGTTGTATTCTGTACATGTGGTGGCAGTGTCTCGGCCTTCTGGCTGACTCCCAGGACACGGTTGCCACACATGTCGTTGCCTGCGGTAACAGCTGCAGTGTGATAAGAGTTTGTACACTTCCCCTGTATGTGGCTGTTTTCCCGTGCCTGGTCTGTGAAGGGTTAATTCCCTTCTGTGTGTGTGTGAACACGGGGTGTGTCTGTGTGGGTGTGGCTACTTGGGCTATAAAGCCTCAGTGGAGACCTGAAGCTGAGAGGTACTCCAGCCTTGTTTGTAAGCTGGAGGCACTCTCCTGGTTTATACCATCTGCCACTGAGAGCCACCCTTGTGGTCATAAATCTTGTTTGATGTTATGAAGATGTGTCTGTGGTATGCTTGTTTATTGCAGCTTATGGTCCTGGGTTCCTGTGTGATGTGTGGTGTGTGCTGTGTCCGTTTGTGTTTTAGGACAGCAGCACTTTCACATGGGTTCCAGGCTTTGTGTCTGTGGCAGGTGGGTGTTGTGCTTGTGGCATTTACCTGCCATTGCCATAGGTTGTATATGTTCCTCTTTATTGTAGCCTGGCCTGTGAGACTCCTGTTCCTCCGTGTCTAGGAGGAACAGGTCGTCTTACCCTGCTTCTAGCTTTAGGGATCTGCGGAGGGTTACTAGGGATCCGAGGTCCCGGAGCATAAGCCCTCCTACCTTCAAGGTCGGCTCATGCAGCTAGGATTCAGGGTCAGATTAGGGATGCGATAGGAGGTGACCTGCTCCCTAATTCTGTGCTCCTGGCCTTGCAGCGACCACCATCTTCCGTCATCGCACGGCTGAGGGTTTTCCCCATCCTCAGCTGTGACATCTAACTTAGTAGAACCTGTCTGAGCTCTTTAAAGACACCTGTCCACCCCACAGTCAGTCAGACCCAACTACTACCATGGGCAAGACCAAAGAGCTGTCAAAAGACACCAGAGACAAAATTGTGGACCTCCACAAGGCTGGAAAGGGCTATGGGGCAATTGCCAAGCAGCTTGGTGAAAATAGATCAACTGTTGGAGCAATTGTTATAAAATGAAAGAGGCTAAAGACGACTGTCAGTCTCCCCCAGAACTACAAGGGAGGAGCTGGTCAATGACATAAAGAGAGCTGGGACCACAGTTTAAAAGGTCGGTAGAACACTACACCGTCATGGTTTCAAATCATGCATTGCACGGAAGGTTCCCCTGCTCAAGTCATCACTAGAGATGTCCCGAACTATTCGCCGGCGAACAGTTCCCGGCGAACATCGCTTGTTCGCGTTCATCGCGGCGGGCGAACATATGCGATGTTCGGTCCGCCCCCTATACATCATCATTGAGCAAACTTTGACCCTGTACCTCACAGTCAGCAGACACATTCCAGCCAATCAGCATACCCTCCCTCCCAGACCCTCCCACCTCCTATCAAAAAGCAAGGACAGCATCCATCTTAGATTCATTCTGAAGCTGCAGTGTTAGTTAGAGCAGGGAGAGTGCTGCTGCTGCTGAATTAATAGGGAAAGCGTTAGCTAGGCCAGTGTTCTGTGTCCACTCCAGTCCTCAAAGACTCATCTGCTGTAAGGACAGCGTCCTGACAGCACCCCAAAAAGCCCTTTTTAGGGCTGGTACATCAGTCTGCTTTTTTTATTTATTTATTTATATATATATATATATATATATATATATATTGCAGTTGCCTGCCCGTGTGTGAGAGGCCACAGGCCCACAGATTGTACTGTGTGCACACCACTCATATCGGGTGGCACAGTACCTTGCAGATAAAAAAGTCATTACATTTTTTCTCTGTAATATAATTGCAGTTGCCTGCCAGTGTGCGTCAGGCCCACTGACTGCACTGTGCCCACTGCCAGTGCCCACCACTCATATCGGGTGGCACAGTACATTGCAGATAAAAAAGTCATTACATTTTTTCTCTGTAATATAATTGCAGTTGCCTGCCAGTGAGTGTCAGGCCCACAGAATGTACTGTGCCCACTACCCACCACTCATATCGGGTGGCACAGTACCTTGCAGATAAAAAAGTCATCAAATTTTTTCTCTGTAATATAATTGCAGTTGCCTGCCAGTGAGTGTCAGGCCCACAGACTGTACTGTGCCCACTGCCCACCACTCATATCAGGTGGCACAGTACCTTGCAGATAAAAAAGTCATTACATTTTTTTCTCTGTAATATAATTGCAGTTGCCTGCCAGTGTGCGTCAGGCCCATTGACTGTACTGTGCCCACTGCCAGTGCCCACCACTCATATCGGGTGGCACAGTACCTTGCAGATAAAAAAGTCATTTCATTTTTTCTCTGTAATATAATTGCAGTTGCCTGCCAGTGAGTGTCAGGCCCACAGACTGTACTGTGCCCACTGCCCACCACTCATATCAGGTGGCACAGTACCTTGCAGATAAAAAAGTCATTTAATTTTTACCCTTTAATATAATTGCAATTGCCTGCCAGTGTGTGTCAGGCCCACTGAGTGTACTGTGCCCACTGCCAGTGCCCACCACTCATATCGGGTGGCACAGTATCTTGCAGATAAAAACGTCATTACATTTTTTCTCTGTAATATAATTGCAGTTGCCTGCCAGTGTGTGTCAGGCCCATTGACTGTACTGTGCCCACTGCCAGTGCCCACCACTCATATAGGGTGGCACAGTACATTGCACGGCGCACGCGCAGTGCCCCAAATTGGAAGTAAGAGGACCGACCAACCATCTTTTTCCATCTCCCGGTTCCTAAAATCTATTCCATACACCGGCCCCTAATAGGAGACAAAACGGAGATTAAACTGGTATGAACAGATTTTTTTAATAAAAAAAAAAGCCTCTGCGGAGCTGGGTATTTTTTTGGCCGCGTTACTGAACGCTCATGCACAATGGCTGTAGGCTCATGCGTCCTTTTGCGGAGGTGACAAACCTGGTCAGTCAAACCCAAGGCAACATCATCGACCTCATCCCATATGCGATTTTTCTGGAGCGTGCCCTGCGAAGAGTGCTGGATCAGGCCGTAGATGAGCATGAAGAGGAAGAGTTGTGGTCACCATCACCACCAGAAGCAGCCTTGTCGTCATCGATTGCTGGACCTGCGGCAATGCAGAGAGAGGAGTCTGAAGAAGAGGAGTCAGAGGGGGAAGGTGGCTTTGAGGAGGTGGAAGACCAACCACAGCAGGCGTCCCAGGGGGCTTGTTGTCACCTTTCGGGGACCCTTGGTGTTGTACGTGGCTGGGTGGAGGAAGAGACCTTCAATGACGTCAGTGAGGACAAGGAACGGGACATGGCTAGCTTGGTATCCAACCTTATGCAAATGGGGAGTTTGCGGTTGTGCAAATGGACTGTTTGCGGTTGTTTGCGGTGCGTTAAACGGGGAGTTTGGTCTGTCAGAGTTTGGTCTGTCACTATGAAGCGGGCGTAACCCTTACACTACCTGATCGATACAACATCATACCTGATTGTGAACACACACTGGATGTTTTAAAGCACGTTATTCCAAACAATTTAGGAATGTTAGGTGATTTATGCCCTTTATGGATTAAAACCTGACTCTGCGTCAACTACATAATTTTCCATGGGAGTTTTGCCATGGATCCGCCTCCGGCATGCCACAGTCCAGGTGTTAGTCCCCTTGAAACAACTTTTCCATCACTATTGTGGCCAGAAAGAGTCCCTGTGGGTTTTAAAATTCACCTGCCTATTGAAGTCTTTGGCGGTTCGCCCGTTCGCGAACATTTGTGGAAATTCGCGTTCGCCGTTTGCGAAAATTTTATTTTCGCGACATCTCTAGTCATCACATGTTCAGGCCCGTCTGAAGTTTGCCAATGACCATCTGGATCATCCAGAGGAGGCATGGGAGAAAGTAATGTAGTCAGATGAGACCAAAGTAGAACTTTTTGGTCTAAACTTCACTCGTTGTGTTTGGAGTTGCATCCCAAGAACACCATCCCTACTGTGAAGAATGGGGTGGTAACATCATGCTTTGGGGGTGCTTTTCTGAGAAGGGGACAGGACGACTGCACTGTATTAAGGAGAGGATGAATGGGGCCATTTATTGTGAGATTTTGTGCAACAACCTCCTTCCCTCAGAGCATTGAAGATGGGTCGTGGCTGGGTCTTCCAACATGACAAAGACCCGAAGCACACAGCCAGGATAACCAAGGAGTGGCTCCGTAAGAAGCATATCAAGGTTCTGGAGTGGCCTAGCCAGTCTCCAGACCTAAATCCAATAGAACATCTTTGGAGGGAGCTGAAACTCCATGTTGCTCAGCGACAGTCCCGAAACCTGACAGATCTAGAGGAGATCTGTGTGGAGGAGTGGGCCAAAATCCCTGTTGCAGTGTGTGCAAACCTGGTCAAGAACTACAGGAAACGTTTGACCTCTGTAATTGCAAACAAAGGCTCCTGTACCAAATATTAACACTGATTTTCTCAGGTGTTCAAATACTTATGTTCAGCAGTGCAAGACAAATACATACTTGAATTTTCTATTTTTTTATTCTGTCTCTCAGAGTGGGAATGCACCTACAAAGTGAATTTCAGACCCCTCCATGATTTCTAAGTGGGAGAACTTGCAAAATTGCAGGGTGTTCAAATACTTCTGTTCCTTACCGTATTATGGGGGGGGGGGGGCACTATGGGGAAGGGGAAGAGGAGCACCATGGAGGCATGTGCTGGGGGCATTAAGATGGGGCATTTTATACTGGCACAAAATGGTGGGCACTATGGAGAAGTGGGAGAGGAGCATTTACTGGGGGCACTATATAGGGTTATTTCTTGTACTGTCATATTATGAGGAGAATTATTACTTTTAGGCATTATGGTGAGCTTTACTACTACTGGGGGGCTATGAGGAACACGATTACAAGTATGGCCACTTTGGAGGCATTATTACTACTAACTGTGCTCTGGCAGATAATTACTTCTATTGGAGGGATTTTGGGGAGCACTATTAGTGCACCCTGGCACAGTATGAGCTTAGCACAATTATTTTTGGGGGGCATTATGTTTATACTATCAGTGTGAGGGATACGATTTGCTTGGCACAGTTATTTTTTTTAGCGCACCGTGTGCCAATAGTTGTTTAGGGGGCACTATCTATGAGGTACAAGCATTTTCAGGGGGACTGTTTCTGCAGTATAGTATTAGGGAGCACAGTATTGGGGTGGCAAGATGGAGTGTTCAGAAGATGTGAGGATGATGGAAAAGTGGGAAACTAGTGTATGTTTGTCAATCGCTGTAGAGACGAGAGATGGCTGAAAAATCATCATGGTGGTCTGGTCTGAATGTATAAGATAAGGAAAGAGAACGTCTACATCAAAGGTGACATCACTGGATGTAAAAGGTATGTGGCGCTATGTAGGAGAAGAGATGCTCCGGCTGCTCCCTCTGCCATGTGCAGAAGGAGGATTCAGAGGTGGGCAGCTACAAATAGGACAGAGGGCTTCAGCCTGGTGAGGACAGCCGAGGGGGGCAGCAGGAACACTGGCGGTGACAGATGGTGAGAGGAACCTCAGGTCACGAGCAGGATCCGGGGAGGGTGGAGAGGGGAGTAGCTTCCTGGCTGTAGCCTGCTGCTGTCTATTGTATAATGTAAAGCAGTCAGTGCAGCCAGGACACACCCTCCCCTCTCTGTATGATGTGTAGAGTCGGGCTCCTTCACCCGGACCTGCACACCTTAAAGGGAACCTGTCACCTGCAAAACGCATATTAAACTGACTACAGTACCTTACAGTATCCCCCAGCTCTTCTAGCGCATGCGTGGTACGGCGTGACGGCCGGGCGCACACGCGCGATCCAACTGTCCGGCGCATCCGCAGTCAGCAAAATGCAGGCAGGTGAGTGAGGATTGCGATGTAACAGGCAGCGTACCGCGCATGTGCTAGAAGAGTGCGATCCCGGCATCACGGCAGCATGTCCATCTTCTTGTAGAGAGAAGGGGTAAGGGGGGGGCTTAGCTTTACTTGAAGCAAGGAGGCCGCTGCTTTAGCGCCAACCGACATTAAAACAGCGTTTTTAACAAATATGAAGAAACACAAAGAGGAAAGAAAAACATGATTAGCAACACACTGGGGGATACTGTAAGGTACTGTGGTCAGTTTAATATGCGTTTTGTAGGTGACAGGTTCCCTTTAAATATCGTGCAGCTCGTACACCACTTCTCTATTGGCACCTTCAGGACTAGGAGGGAGAAAGTGGAGCTGCAACAATTTACAGCTCCTGCCACGGAGCCACGTGGTGGGTAGTGTGTGAAACAGAACTGGATGGTGATTCCAGTCACAGGGAGGGAAAAATAATAGTCTGAGTACAGTAATTTTATGTTGGGGCCCTGAGCATTGTGTCTATAAAGGATGAGGGTGAGATTCTTACCGTCATCCTCAAAAATATATATCCATCTGTATGGTGTTTGTTGGGAGTGGCCGATTATATGTAGGAGGGGCTTATAACAATGGGCGGGCCTAAACATTTTATTCAGATTCCCCCTAGACAAAATTTCTGAGTGCTCCCCTGCCAGTATGTACCTTTTCTTGGAAAAAGATGGCTCTGTTTTCTTTTTGTTCAGGCCCAATAATTATTAGCAATGCCAATAAACTAATAGAAGGTGGACATGACCTCTGTAGTAACATAGTAATATAGTAACATAGTATATAAGGCCAAAAAAAGACATTTGTCCATCCAGTTCGGTCTGTTATCCTGCAAGTTGATCCAGAGGAAGGCAAAAAAACAACAACTGTGAGGTAGAAGCCAATTTTCCCCACTTAAGGGGAAAAAAATTCCTTCCTGACTCCAATCAGAATAACTCCCTGGATCAACGACCCCTCTCTAGTAGCTATAGCCTGTAATATTATTACATCCAGAAATACATCCAGGCCCCTCTTGAATTCCTTTATTGTACTCACCATCACCACCTCCTCAGGCAATGTTCCATAGTCTCACTGCTCTTACCGTAAAGAATCCTCTTCTATGTTTGTGTACAAACCTTCTTTCCTCCAGACGCAGAGGATGTCCCCTCGTCACAGTCACAGTCCTGGGGATAAATAGATGACGGGCGGATCTCTGTACTGACCCCTGATATATTTATACATAGTAATTAGATCTCCCCTCAGTCGTCTTTTTTCTAAAGTGAATAACCCTAATTTTGATAATCTTTCAGGGTACTGTAAACTCCCCTTTCCAGTTATTACTTTAGTTGCCCTCCTCTGGATCCTCTCCAGCTCTGCTATGTCTGCCTTGTTCACAGGAGCCCAGAACTGTACACAGTACTCCATGTGTGGTCTGACTAGTGATTTGTAAAGTGGTAGGACTATGTTCTCATCAGGGGCATATATGCCCCTTTTGATACAACCCATTATCTAATTGGCCTTGGCAGCAGCTGCCTGACACTGGTTTTTACAGCTTAGTTTGCTGTTCACTAAGATTCCTAGGTCCTTTTCCATGTCAGTGTTACCCAGTGTTTTACCATTTAGTATGTACCGGTGACTTGCATTATTCCTATGTGCATAACCTTACATTTGCCAGTGTTAAACCTCATCTGCCACTTCTCTTCATTGAGGTACTCCAAGATAGCATCTCTTAGAAAACCTTCAAACAGTTTACCCACGACAGATGTTAAACTTACCGATTGTTGAGGAAGGGTGGCAGGTATGCATAAATATATATGCATGCCTACTGGGCATGCATATACATATATGTATATATTAGCGGTGCATAATCCACTCAGAGGGCGATGTGCGCAGATGTGCCCAGCACCTGCGCCCATCTGCCTCTGATATTCCCCAGGGGCTCATTCATGCCCCTGTGGGAATTAGATATATATGTCTATAATGCCCCCTGTATCCTATAATGCCCCCTGTATCCTATAATGCCCCCTGTATATCATATATATCCCCATACCATATAAATCCCCCCCCCCTACATGGACACAGATGCATCAATGTAAATGTGCCCCAAGCATTTACATTGATGTAATCTGGGTGAAGGCGCCAGAATGACCGGACAAGGTAATATATATATAACCCTGGTAACCCTACCCTATATACCCCTGGTAACCCTACCCTATATACCCCTGGTAACCCTACCCTACATACCCCTGGTCCCTACCCATTACCCCTATTACCCCTGATAATCCTACACCCCTGGTACGCCCCTATCCCTGATTTACCCTAATCACCTCCCGCGGTATATTAATGCTTTGTGGTTGGCTTACACCCTTGTAAGACCACCGTCAACCTTCGTCTACCCCATAGGGATAGTATATAGTACTAGGTGGGTGGGCTGTTAATATTGAATGTGTGTATCGTATAGATAGTTTGTGGGTGGAATTTGGGAACGTGTAGTGTAGTGGAGTTCTGTATATTTAGTGCTGTATTGTTAGTGTATTGCGTAGTGTATTGTTAATAAATACCGTTATATTTGTAACTATCTGTGTAACGTGTAGTTATTGGCGATAGTTAGCTAGTAAGGCGCATGCAGCTAGTGTAGCGATCAGTGTAAAGCATAGCGAAGGTATTGTGTTATTATATAAAGGCATAAATAGGCGGAGTTATCACTAGATGGCTCCTCCTATTTACGAATATTAATTGGAGACCTTCTGTTTCGTAGGGGACCCTTACTATAGTAACACAGACCCGTCCCCGTCCTTTGAATGGATACCATTGATCGTCTTCTCCAGCCTGTAACACTAGTTTCCCTACGGGTTTGGTTTGAGACAGATAGACCCATTGAGTAAAGGTCCAGCACCCTTCGTCGGCTGCCTCGCAAAAAGGCCACTTGAATGAACCATCTATATTGATGTCAAAGTTAATGTCCCTGCACTGCTTCGTCCCTGGCACCTGTATCCGGTCGCATCAGACAAGGATACAGTGTCATCAATCTAGGAACGATGATTAACAACCAGACGGTGCTTCATCCCCAGCTCCCCTCGGGCATTCTAACCTATGAGGAGGGCCATCCCTCTTTGTTTCATACAGAGGGATGTCGGATAAGGGAGAATGCCATCCTCTGTCAGGGAAGTCGGGAGCGGATGCTCAGACACCAGTGTTGGAACACTGAGGGGTCCTGTGAGATGAAGGCCAACCCAATGCCCTCATCCTCTTTGAAATATTTGGGGCAGGGGTATTGGTGTTGGTACCAAGGGAGTGATCCATCGTATGCAATTTTTGGGCTTAACTGTACCGAACGAGGAACACTCCGCCCCGGAGCGTACTGCACCCTTAGTCCCGTTTTAGGTTTGAACGTCGCAGAGCAGCAGGGAAGAACCCCGATTACCCCAGAGAAAAGACTTGACATCCGCCCCGATGTTCCTGTAAGACTTCAGAAGATTCCTCTTGGCTTCGGCAAAGAACTTAGACATCTCCTGATGGATTTCGGCCAAGAGGAAGAGATCATACAACGTCTTCGGGAGACGGAGAAGCAAGCCACCATTCAACTCACCCATGACCGAACAAAGATTATCGCGGTTGCCACAGCATTGGACAAGGACTCAAAGGTTTCGTGGTGGGAGAGTCTTTTCGGATACAGTCCTAAGGCAACGTCATTTTTCAATTTATTGATTCACCCGGTGATAGTGCTTCTGGTTTTGGTTGGACTCATGTACCTTGGACTATGGTGGATGTATCGGAGAGTCAAGAGACTAACGGACCAACTAAACCAGAACCAGACGGCACTTCACAAAAACAACCGCCGAAGGCTCAGGACTTTCACTAAAAGTCCTGAGGCCTAATCGCCCAAAGGACAGGACAATTGGACTGAACTCTTGGGTTTAGGGGGGTTGGGGGTTATTGTGTAAATAGGTGGTGTGAATGGGGATAAGATTAGGGCACAATAGGGACAGGCCCCCTCTGGTTGCCATTTGCCACTTTGACCCCTGAACGGTAAGGATCATAAGGATAACCTGGATGTGTAGTGTAACGGAGGTATTACCGTTGTTAGAATTTAGGTACCGTGACATCACCTCTATTGAAAGAAAAATATGGCTCCTCCCATTTATGAATATTAATTATTGATATTTGCATAAATATTAGTGATTAATATTCTCCCTTTACACCGATGTTAAACGTACCCGCCTATAGTTTCCAGGCTCTGTTTTTGGACCCTTTTTCAATATTGGCACCACATTTTCTATGCGCCAGTCCTGTGGAACACTCCCTGTCAGTATAGAGTCCTTAAATATCAGAAATAAGGGTCTGGCTAAGACGTTACTTAATGGCAATACATGGCACATGCTTCCAAACACACAATAATAACATTTTTGAATTTTTTCTTTTTTTCCCCTTTATTTTATAGAACCTTAATGCAATAAAAACATGGGACTAGAGAGTGGAGATAAGCCGAGGCCTGTTTATTTAAACTCAAACCAACTTTAATATACTTAAAATATTAACCATATAAACACCATGAGCCTAGTCATAAACTCAGACTCGTTTAAACCATCAATACATCAGAGTCCATCCCATCCTGGGATGACTATATCAACCACCCTGCACAGACCTCGACTTTACAAACAAAATTGGGGCGGGGGGTGGGGAACAAACAGGCTCCCAGGGCAGGTGAGGCAAACAGGCAAACCAGCCCTTGGAGCCTGGACACTTATAGCCCCCCAACCCCACTAATCCACCAATGATTCACTGTCACCAGGGCTCGGGCAAACTTTGCCCGATCCCAGCGACATCATAGGTCATTAAAATGACCAATTAAGAACATCACCGGGCAGAATTAAAATTCTGCCCAGCGATCCTCAGAGGAGAGCCGGAAAAATTTCTCTCAAAAACCTCTTGACTAAAAATAACCTCTAATCACTGGGCAGAGAACTGACCTCTCAGTGACCAGAGCCCATAGACAGGCAATGCAAGTATTGCCATGTGTACCCCTCCATAATGTCCGGGGTACCTTCATTCTCTTAGGATATGGGGGTGTATGCCATCTGGTCCTGACAATTTGTCTATTTTAATCTTTTTAAGACCCCGCTGTACTTCTTCCTGGGTCAGATAGGACACTTTTAATGGGGAATTTACTTTTACATTATGCATTTCATCTGACAGTTTATTTTCTTCAGTGAATACAGTGGAGAATTTTTTTTTTTATATAGCTTTGCTTTCTCCTCATCGCTTTCTGCAACTCCCCCCTCATTACTCTGTAAAGGGCCGACACCTTCAGATTTATACTTTTTACCATTTATATAATTGAAGAACATTTTAGGGTTAGTTTTGCTATCTTTGGCAATTAATCTCTCGGTCTCTAGTTTGGCTGCTTTTAATTGTTCTTTACATATTCTATTTTTTCCTTATAGTTTTTCAGTGCTTCCTCGCCACCCTCCTGTTTTAGTGATTTAAATCCTTTCTTTTTGTCATTTATTGCTTTCTTTACAGTTTTATTTATCCACATTGGTTTCTTCTTGTTCCTTAACCTTTTATTTCCATAAGGTATGTACTCAAAATTAGAGTTTAGGATGCTTTGAAAAATATCCCATTTTGTGGCTGTATTTCTATTTTTGAGGACTTTGTCCCAGATAGTTAGGCCTATGGCCTCTCTCAGTTGGCTAAATTTAGCTTTTTTGAAGTTTGGTATTTTTTTGCCTCCCTGAAGAAACACTCTTTTGAATGATAATTGGAAGGTTATTACTTTATGGTCACTATTTCCCAGGTGTCCCCCAACCTGCACATCTGTTATTCTGTCAGGTCTATTGGTTAATACTAAGTCCAGTATGGCCGTCCCTCTAGTTAGGTCCTGAACCAGTTGGGAGAGGTAATTGTCTTTGGTTATTGCCAAGAACCTGTTTCCTTTATGAGATATACAAGTTTCAGTTTCCCAGTCTATATCTGGGTAGTTGAAGCCCCCAATAATAACCACCTCATTATGATCTGCTGCCTTGTCTATCTCGTTTAGTAGTAGATTTTCTGTGGTATATTAGGTGGTTTATAATAAACTCCTATTAGGAATTTATTATTGTTTTTGCCTCCATGTATTTCTACCAACAGTGACTCCACATGTTCATGTCCCTCACTTCTCGGACTGTGGGTTTCAGACAGGACTTTACATATAGGCAGACCCCTCCCCCTCTCCAATATTGACGATCCTTTCTAAACAGACTGTAATCTTGTACATTAACTGCCCAGTCATAGCTATCATCCAGCCATGTCTCAGTTATTTCCACTATGTCATAGTCCTCCTCACACATCACTAATTCCAGTTACCCAGTTTTATTAGTCAGGCTTCTGGCATTAGTACAGTATACATACATTTAAGAGGTTTATGTATATTTTTTACCCTACACTTTTCATTCTAAACTGTTCTTGTCCCTCCTTCCATTCCTCCCCCAGTCCCATTACGTCACCCCTGGTCTCTATCTGCACTATCTTCCCATCCTATAACATAATTACCCTCCCACCAGTCCCTAGTTTAAACACTTCTCTAACCTTCTAGCCATCTTCTCCCCCAACACAGCTGCCCCTTCCCCATTGAGGTGCAGCCCATCCCTACGATAGAGCCTGTAGCCGATAGAGAAGTCGGCCCAGTTCTCCAGGAACCCAAACCCCTCCTTCCTACACCAGTTCTTGAGCCACTTGTTAACCTCCCTAATCTCCTGATAAAAATAAAAGTACGCACTTTGAGTGACCTTCTGTGCTCCTGCTTGACAATGTCACACTGGTTGAGTCTTGCCGGTAAGGGCAGGTCCTGTGATCAAATTTACAATTAAGGAGAACATCTGGCATGGAGATCAACCATTCCTACAGGTGCCTGCCTGTCCTTACATCTAAGCTTAAAATTAATGTCAAAATGGGTAATCCTAAAAGTGCATTCCAGCCAAAGCAAAGAAAACTCATGTAAACAGTGCCCACAAGGTCCACTTAACCTCCTCTCCTTATGTCATTGGTAGACTATGCTATTGCTGCCACGCTGTGGGCTTTAGAGCTCGGTTTGTCACTGTCTTCTCCCTCCCTATTCCATTCGTCATCTGCAAGCAAGAGGTAAATGCCTGTTACAGGATCTGCAGGTTCAGTATCTTCTCCAATTCAGAACGTCTTTCACCCATTAAAAATAATAAATCAGCATTCTACTCATGGAGGGATAATAGTGACAACCTGTGAGTGATGAGGTCTTTTTATGAACAGGTAAATAAATGCATAGATTTATGCATTATTGGTGTTGACCGCTGCAGCTGTCAACATGTCAATAGTGCTATGACATGGTGATGGTGGCAGCCAAACACTAGCCTTAGCAGTGCATGGTGAGGGTAGTGGTTCACTGCAGCCATCACGGGTTGTCAATGTAATGTCACAACTGCAGCCATGTATATAAAAGCTGGTAATGTCTCATTTATTATATTATAAAATTTTCCAGAATTGCCCTTTCTTTGTGACATCGGATAACCATACTTAGTCAATGTTCATTGAAGTCATCTTTAACCTTTTCCCTGCCAAGGAGGTATCTCATACCTACTTGCAGGGTGGCACTTCAGTAGCCCAGAATGTATTCTGAGTAGTGTTGAGTGAATTGAGCTTCGGATCATAGATTCGTTTGGTGAATGAATTCGGGATTCGGTTCTACATCTTTAAAAACATTTCAAATTCAGAATCCGAAGTCGGGTTTGTTAGTGGCTGATCCTTTGGGACCAAACCTGACTTTGGATTGCCAACTTGTAGCTGCCTTTGTTACCTTCTACAGAGACCAGAACAGACAACTCTTTTATAATAAGTCCCCATGAAACCTGCAAGCAATTAGTCGGTCGTGTGCTCGCCAACATCCCACTATTAATATAGCGTGCTATTTGTGCTACACTGCCCCTGCTGCAATCTATCTCATGTACAAAGCATAGCTTACTAAGATGGTGGATTGTGGTAGCTTGCAGTCTCTGAAATAAAATGATTAGGAGATTGTAGTTTTATGTGGATTTTTATAAAAAAATAATGTTTTAATGAAGAAGACTAAGGATTCATTCTACATAAAAAAATGTGATGAAACTGCCCTGTGTAAACCCGACCTTATACGTCTGCTTTTTTTGGCTCCAGTCCCATGTTTAGCTTATTAAAGAGGACTTGTCGCCGCTCCTGACACGCCTGTTTTAATAGCTTCATACACTCCCCATATAATAGCAATTCTGGAGCATCTTTTCTTATGGCTCTATGTTGTGCCATTCCTTTATTATTTCTACTAGAAGTTATGAATGAATTGCTAGCAGTCTGCAATAAGGGTACAAAGGGGATGTGTCCCTGCACAGATTAACTCTATCCAATCAGTGCTGTCTTTTTTAAGACTGTGCAGGTACACCCCCCCCCCCCCCAACTTATTACCACCCCTCTGTGGTAATTGCACCCACTACTTACAAAGAAATGCGTTTCGTGACGAAGTAATTCGTCACTAAGCAATTTTTTTTTTCTAAATTTTGCAATACTTTGCTCATCTCTAGTTAAGATGATAAGCAAGTAACTGTATCTGAACAGTGCAATTTCACAAGTTGGTTCACAAACTTGAATGCAAAGAGTAATACGTTAGTAACAGCAGGGGTGGTGGACATACCATATGTGCAACCTGTGCAAGAGCCTGGATGATAGAGGGGCCCTCTGTTACCGTAAAGTGGTTGTGCAAGAATGGAGGGGGGTTTCAAAACCCTGCATTGGCAAGACCTGTTAGGGTCCATTCACACTTCCGTGGAATGGGTCCGCATCCGTTCCGCAATATTTGGAACGGGTGCGGACCCATTCAATATTAATGGGGCAGGAATGGATGCAGAGAGCACACTATGGGCCAGATTTATCATTACTCTGACAGCTCACTCCACTTTTGGCTAAAGTCAGTTTTAGCTAAGTCAGATTTATGATCGGCCCTTTAAGACTGTAATAAATGTGGTGTGACGGTAGCAGTTTATCTGTCAGTAAGCAGCTTTACAAAAGTTGCACGTCTTTACGAAAAAGTCACATTTTCTATTAAAAAGTCGCATAAGATAAGCATGGTCCTCACTGGTCGCAATAGTAAATCTGTCTAGAGAGTCATTTACATAAGAAAACACGCCCACTTTCAGAAAACTGCCGAGCATAGTGCAGAGCCAATAAAAGTCGCAAATTTTTGCGCAATTTAAGCGATTGCGCAAAAAATTGCGACTTTTTCACTCCATTATTCTGACTTGAGCTAATGATAAATCTGGCCCTATGTGCTCTCCGCGTCTGCATTTCCTGAGCGCGGTCCCGATCTTCCGGTCCGGAGCTCCGGACAATTGCGGACGAGAATAGGCAGTTCTATGGGGGTGCCAGCCGGGTGTATTGCAGACCTGCAATACACTACGGACGTGTAAATGTACCCTAAAGGGAAGCTTACTTACCTGCTTCCTGGCGCTAGCTTCCCATTCCTTCTCCTCCTGATCTGTGATGCTTCACTGGGCTCCCTCGCTGTAAACTTCCACTTTGATGTCGCGGATCACCTTGTGTCATGTGACCATTTGTCATGACCTAAGGGAAACTGGTCATCACTTGGGGCAGTAATTGGCTGCAGCAATGTCAAACAGCGAAGGAGCCCTGTGGAGCATCATAGGCCAGGAGGAGAAGGAGCGGAAAGCAGGTGCATGTCCTTTCTGCTGCAGCTCTCTACCTGTAACTGCCACAGCTTCTAACAGAACAAATGGATGGTGGCAATTGAAGATTTAAAGGGGACCTGTCACCAAAAAAACGCTTACTAAGCTGTTAATAGTACCTTATAGTGCTGCATAGTAGTTTCTTAATGCACTTTTCCATCGTTTAGCTGCATCTAGCCTCCTTGAGAAATCAATGTTTTATTCAGCCGCTGCCCCCTGCTTCAAGTCAGGTTTGAAGTCAAGGGGGCAGCGGCCTAGGCGTGCGTCTCCAATGCTGCTCTCCCCGCCTCCCGCCGCCTTTATTGACACGCCCGATCTCAGTGCCGGGACCGCGCTCCCAGCCCGCATGCGCAGTAAAGAGCTGCTGTAGCGCAATCCCGGCTCGTACACTCAGCCGGCTTCAGTTTCGCGACTGCGAATGCGCCCGCCAGCCTTACATAATAGCGCAGTTACAGAAGATGCCGGGCGCATGCGCAGTAGCGAAACTGAAGCCGGCTGAGTGTACGAGCCGGAGCCGGGATCGCGCTACAGCAGCCCTTTACTGCGCATGCGGGCTGGGAGCGCGGTCCCGGCACTGAGATCCGGCGTGTCAATAAAGGCGGCGGGAGGCGGGGAGAGCAGCATTGGAGACGCCTAGGCCGCTGCCCCCTTGACTTCAAACCTGACTTGAAGCAGGGGGCAGCGGCTGAATAAAACATTGATTTCTCAAGGAGGCTAGATGCAGCTAAACGATGGAAAAGTGCATTAAGAAACTACTATGCAGCACTATAAGGTACTATTAACAGCTTAGTAAGCGTTTTTTTGGTGACAGGTTCCCTTTAAACTGAGCACGTTCAACTAGCTCAATGAGAAAGAAAAAAAAAAGGAAAAAAGCAAACAGCAGGTGGCGCTATACAGATACATTATATAGAATAGCTCACTGGCTATCTAAATTTTTTGTATTACATACAATTACAAAGGTATTCAGATCCAGGTGCTGGTTTGAAAAATATAGACTATGTTTTGTGACACAACCCCTTTAATGGCCATCAATAGGTATCATACCTGCAAGACTCTTATCATGTTTCTCTTATTAAGAGCAACTCATGGTCCCAGACTTTGTTCTTTTTATTTTGTCAGTAAAACTATACATGGCCATCCTTGTACTTGAAGTCATTTGTCAAGCTGATTTGACATCCAGTAAAATACTCCTCCCAATACACGTCCCTTTAAGCATACATCTTTGTGGAATGAATTCCCAGTGGAGTGAATCCCCAGCTAGAAGAGGTCACATTAGGTCACAGTCCTTCAGTGTAGTGTTCCTGGAAGTAATTAGACGAACAATGTCCAATACAATACAGTATGTTATAAACCCCCTGTGACATCTTAAATCCAAAGATTTAAAGCATAAGTAAGGTTCTAAAATAATGGCTTTACAATAAATGCATTCATATGTAAAAAAAAAAAAAAAAAAGGTTTAAAATGACTTTTTTCACTGAGTGTTATTAAGTCAAATGACAACGGCCATATGTTTGAAAATCCTATTCTGTCTCATGTCACAATTAACCAAGTGAGTTCTGATTGCACATTATATCTAAAGAACTATCTCAGCATACATTGTTTGCTGATTTATCATAAATCAATCATTTCTCATATTTCTCACCCCTTTCCCCTTGCATGAGGAACTCTGGAGTAAGTTCTTGCTAAAGTAAAAATGAACTTCTTCCATCTGCCACATCACCCATGAATGATCAGTGAGGTTCATGTGTTCTAAGGCAATGCAGGAGCTCTTGTGCATCCAGGACTTTATCGGTTAAAGGGGTTGCGCAGAGCCAATAGATTGATGATCTATCTTCAGGATAGATCATAAATATCAGATTAGTGAAGATCCAACTCCCAGCACCCACAGAGATCAGCTGTTTGAAGGGGCCACGGCTCTCACGGGAGTTCTGTGTCCTCATCAATGTTTACTGGCATCCAGATTGTGGTGGCACTGCAGTGTAATGACAACTTCTTCTCCTATTGAAGTCAACTGGACGAACAGCTGTAATTACCCGGCACCACCCCGACAAAGTAGACAGGTAAACATTAAAGAGAGCTAATTGGTGGGTGCTGGGAGATGGAAATCCCCCACAATCTCATAAATGTCAGAAAACCAAACAATCCTTTTAAACCTTTAGTGACCGCCAATAGACTAGGCCACCGCTTTTTTACAGGAGCCTAGTCTAAGCGCTTCTCCGGGCCCAGATAGGCAGGTAAGAGGATCCAGGCTGTTTAACCCCTTAGATGCTGTGGTCAACAGATCACTGGTTGCCTTAAAAATCTAAATATACCACTAATCAGTGCACAAAGAGTTGGGGAGACAGTTTATTAATTTTTTGAGGCATGTGGCTACTAATCTGTATTAAAGGACATGTCTCACTTCAGCAAGTGGCTTTTATCATGTAGAGAATGTTAATACAAGGCACTTACTAATATATTGTGATTGTCCATATTGCTGCCTTTGCTGGCTGGATTCATATTTCCATCACATTATATACTGCTCCTTTCGAGGGGTTACGACCACCCTGAAATCCAGCAGCAGTGGTCGTGCTTGCAGACTATAGGAAATGGGCCTCACTCTCTGGTGGCCTGGACTGTGGGAGTGCACAATGGCACGCATGCGCAGCGTCTCTGATTCCAGCAACCTCATATCTGTGCTGGACATAAACCCTGGAAACTGGCAGTGTATAGTGTGATGGAAAAATTAATCCAGCCAGCAAAGGAGGCAATATGGACAATCACAATACATTAGTAAGTGCCTTCTATAACTCTCTACATGATAAATGCCATTTACTGAAGTGACAATCCCTTTAAGAGGTCATACAAATTCAGGACTTTTGCTGTTTTACGATAGCTTTTCAGTTCTGCAAACTAAATAATAATTAACAGATTTTCACTTTGTTAACATTTCTAAGCGATCTCTGACTTTATCCTAGAATACATACATAGAACTACAAGTAACAGCATACTGCTTAATGCACAAAGACATAAGTAAACAGTGAATTCATGGGAAAAAAGGAAACTGCATTGTTGCTGCACTTACTCTGCGCTGCGATTGGACAAGGACAGGGAGAAGGAGATGTTCTATTTCTCATTAATGCAATTATCTAGTCAACTAATCACATGGCAGTTGCTTCAATGCATTTAGGGGGGTGGTCCTGGTCAAGACAATCTCCTGAACTCCAAACTAAATGTCAGAATGGGAAAGAAAGGTGATTTAAGCAATTTTGAGCGTGGCATGGGTGTTGGTGCCAGACGGCCGGTCTGAGTATTTCACAATCTGCTCAGTTACTGGGATTTTCTGTCACGGCTGAGGATGGGGGAAACCCTCAGCCGTGCGATTCCCGAAGATGGATGGTCGATGCAAGGCCAGGACAGGAATCAGGGAGCAGGTCACCTCCTATCAATCCCTAATTCTGACCCTGTCTCCTAGCCGTATGAGCCGACCCTGATGGTGGGAGGGCTCATACTCCGGAACCTAATATTCCTACTCGCCCTCAGGGTGGCCCTGGACTAGGAGCAGGGTAAGACGACCTGTTCCTGCTAGATGCGGAGGAACAGGAGTCTCACTGGTCAAGCTACAAAGAAAGGGGAACATGAACAGCTTATGGCAATGGCAGGTAAATGCAACAACACAACACCTACCTGCCACAGACACAGAGCCTGGAACCTATGTATAAGTGCTGCTGTCCCCAAGGACTCAAACGGACACAGCACACACCACACCTCACTCAGGACCATAAGCTGCAATAACAAGGAGACCAAACACACACCTTCATAACACCATGTAACATAACATATGACCACAAGGGTGGCCCTCACTGGCAGATGGAATATAAACCAGGAGGAAGACTCCAACTAACCATGGCTGAAGTACCCCCCGGACTTCTGCTCTCAACTGAGGCTAAATAGCCCATGTAGCCACACCCACACAGACACACCCAGTGCACACACTAGGAAGGGAATTAACCCTTCCCACACCAGGGAAGGGAAGACAGACACTTAAAGGGGACGTGCACACATACAAAAACCTCTTGCACAACAAACAAACACAAGGCACACCTAATAGACAGGTTGCCAGGTGCAACCGCATGCAATGACAGCGAGCAGCCTAGCAACCAGCTCCAGCTGCTCGACTGCCACATACCTAATGTTGCCAGCTGCAACCACAGGTAAGGCAACATACTTCAGCCCTCACCTGTGATTGACAACAACCCCAGACCACAGCCAACTGCATGCGGTTCAGGAGTCACGGCCATACCATGGTCGTGACATTTTCACGCACAACCATTTCTAGGGTTTACAAAGAATGGTGTGAAAAGGGAAAAACATCCAGTATGCCGCAGTCCTGTGGGCAAAAATGCCTTGTGGATGCTAGAGGTCAGAGGAGAATGGGCCGACTGATTCAAGCTGATAGAAGAGCAACGTTGACTGAAATAACCACTCGTTACAACCGAGGTATGCAGCAAAGCATTTGTGAAGCCACAACACGCACAACCTTGAGGCGGATGGGCTACAACAGCAGAAGACCCCACCGGGTACCACTCATCTCCACTACAAATAGGAAAAAGAGGCTACAATTTGCACGAGCTCACCAAAATTGGACTGTTGAAGACTGGAAAAATGTTGCCTGGTCTGATGAGTCTCGATTTCTGTTGAGACATTCAAATGGTAGAGTCTGAATTTGGCGTAAACAGAATGAGAACATGTATCCATCCTCTGATGGCTACTTCCAGCAGGATAATGCACCATTTCACAAAGCTCAAATCATTTCAAATTGGTTTCTTGAACATGACAATGAGTTCACTGTACTAAAATGGCCCCCACAGTCACCAGATCTCAACCCAATAGAGCATCTTTGGGATGTGGTGGAACGGGAGCTTTGTGCCCTGGATGTGCATCCCTCAAATCTCCATCAACTGCAAGATGCTATCCTATCAATATGGGCCAACATTTCTAAAGAATGCTATCAGCACCTTGTTGAATCAATGCCACGTAGAATTAAGGCAGTTCTGAAGGCAAAAGGGTGTCCAACACGTATTAGTATGGTGTTCCTAATAATTCTTTAGGTGAGTGTATATTGATTGCCATGCAAATATTCTAATAAACTACTAAGACAGATGTCCAAGGAACTTGCTCCTTATAGCGGTATTCTCATGTCTGATACATGCGACTTCCTTCTCTGGGACCCCCCATCTATGTCAAGAACAGGAGGCCCTAATCCTTGCCCATCTGATTGAAGGGGTTGTGCCACAAAACGTATTTTACATTTTTCAAACCAGCAGCACCTGGATCTTAAAATTTTTGTAACTGCATTTAATTAAAAATTTTGTATAGCCAGTGAACTATTCATTAAAACGTATCTGTATAGCGCCACCTGCTATTTGTTCTTTTCCTTATGTTTTGTGCATCTCACTAAGCTGGTCGATTTCCTTTTTTTTTTTTACATCAATCATGGCATACCCCCTTTAAATGTCTGTGGATCTCCACATCCAGGTAGAGAAACAACTGAAAAGTTGCACATTTACTTGCCTTTTTCTGTAAAAATTGGAAAGAATAGAGTGGGTCGTTCATATGCACAACCAATTCTTTTAGTGGTGACCATAAAATTCAGGACCAGGGGGTCAGTGAAATCCTCTCACTCTCTGACTTTCTGTCTTTTTTGTACATTAGATTGTGGACTGACCGGTGGCAGCATTTACACTACACTGTAGACTTTACACTACACTCTGGACTGACCGGTGGCAGCATTTACACTACACTGTAGACTTTACACAAGACTGTGGACTGACCGGTGGCAGCATATACACTACACTGTAGACTTTACAAAAGACTGTGGACTGACCGGTGGCAGCATATACACTACACTGTAGACTTTACACAAGACTGCACTGACTGGAGGTGGCATTTACATTACACTGTGGACTGACTGGTGGCAGAATTTACACTACACTATGGACTGACCAGTGGCAGCATTTACCCTACACTGTGGACTGACTGGTGGCAGCATTTACACTACAGTGTGGACTGAGCGGTGGCAGCATTTACACTGACTTTGATACATGGCATTGGAAGAAGTTATTAGCAGCAAACAGTCATGCAGCTCACCGATATACCTACAACTACGGCATCTATTGTTACATTTAAAAAAAAAATACAAGTATCTCCACCAAGCTTGTTCCAGCCATGACCCACTTACGGCTGATTTCACAAGTACCAGATCATTTCTAAAAGAAAATGCTCTGACTTCTTCAGAAGACATATACTGGATTTCCCTTACAATGAATTCTAAGGAACTCCTATGTTGTGCTCTTGGGCCACAGACGATCCTGCCCTCTGGCTACTGTCACTCTGATGCTTGAAGTTCAGCTCATTTGTCTTATCTTTTTGGAACACAGCAACGTACAATTTTCTTAATGTTCTCCTTTTGGCAATTTACAATTTGTCACTATATATTGATCTGTCAGGGATGGAAGAGAATATTAAACATACATATTGTAATCATTAAGTGGTGTGATTTCATGAGAGTTTCTTAATGTAAGAACATAATTTTACATGGAAACCTTGATAATAGAGGCAGCCGCGAGAATTTTTAGGTCTGGACACATTATCAGTATGTTCCATCACGTGTCATTATGAAATCCTCTCACTCTCTGACTTTCTGTCTTTTTTGTACATTAGACTGTGGACTGAGCGGTGGCAGCATTTACAATACACTATGGACTGAGCGGTGGCAGCATATACACTACACTGTGGACTGACTGGTGGCAGCATTTACACTACACTGAAGACTTTACACAAGACTGCACTGACTGCAGGTGGCATTTACACTACACTGTGGATTTACCAGTGGCAGAATTTACACTACACTGTGGACTGAACGGTGGCAGCATTTTCACTACACTGTGGACTGACCGGTGGTAGATTTTACATTACACTGCGGACTGACCAGTGGTAGAAGTTATATTAGACTGTGGACTGACCAGTGGCAGCATTTACACTACAGTGTGGACTGACCAGTGGTTGAAATTACATTAGACTGTGGGCTGAACGGTGGCAGCATTTTCACTACACTGTGGACTGACCGGTGGTAGATTTTACATTACACTGCGGACTGACCAGTGGTAGAAGTTATATTAGACTGTGGACTGACCGGTGGTAGATTTTACATTACACTGCGGACTGACCGGTGGTAGAAGTTATATTAGACTGTGGACTGACCGGTGGCAGCATTTACACTACAGTGTGGACTGACCAGTGGTTGAAATTACATTACACTGCGGACTGACCGGTGGCAGCATTTACACTACACTGTGCACTGACCGGTGGTAGAATTTACACTGACTTTGATACATGGCATTGGGAGAAGTTATTAGCAGCAAACAGTCATGCAGCTCACCGATATACCTACAACTACGGCATCTATTGTTACATTTAAAAAAATAAATACAAGTATGGGAGTCCCCTGCCAGTTTTTGCTTAGGGATCTCCACCAAGCTTGTTCCAGCCATGACCCACTTACTGCTGATTTCACAAGTACCAGATTATTTATAAAAGAAAATGCTCTGACTTCTTCAGAAGACATATACTGGATTTCCCTTACAATGAATTCTAAGGAACTCCTATGTTGTGCTCTTGGGCCACAGACGATCCTGCCCTCTGGCTACTGTCACTCTGATGCTTGAAGTTCAGCTCATTTGTCTTATCTTTTTGGAACACCGCAACGTACAATTTTCTTAATGTTCTCCTTTTGGCAATTTACAATTTGTCACTATATATTGATCTGTCAGGGATAGAAGAGAATATTACTCATACATATTGTAATCATTGAGTGGTGTGATTTCATGAGAGTTTCTTAATGTAAGAACATAATTTTACCTTGTAAACCTTCATAATAGATGCAGCAAACCCTCAGCTGCGAGAATTTTTAGGTCTGGACACATTATCAGTATGTTCCATCACGTGTCATTATAAAAAATATTTTCCTTTAGTAGCATGCAAGAACACTCACCAGTTTTGGGCATGCTTAGACTGGTAGTGTGACTGGCACTTAAAGAAGCATCCCACAATTTTTTTTTATTATCTCTCCTGTTACAAAGTTACATGATGTAATCTGTAGTGAAGATAATTTTCTTACCAGTGTATTTGTGCATTATCCCCTCCCTTCTGATCCTCAGCTTATGTGACCAATATTCTGATCTCCAACTGACACAGGACAGGAGGTCAGTTACTTCTCTATTCATTCCTATGAGACTGACATGATGCTCCCATAGGAATACATAGGGAAACTGACTTCCTGTCCACACATAAGATGTTGTGTTCTCTGGGCAGTCTGAGTGTTGGTGACATGACACAGCTGAGGGGCAGAAGAGAGGTTATAACTCACAAATACAGTCACTGGTAAGAAAATTACTGTCACTACAGTTTACATCATGTACCTTTCTAACAGGTCAGAGGATAGAAATTGTTGTGGGAGTTCTTCTTTAAGTATATTATTGGTTAGCTTTATTTGTACAGAGGGACTGAGAATGGCTGCACCATACTTCTACAATAGATCCGTTCATCATTATTCTTTGGTGACCTATACATAATTGACTTGTGGCTCTCAGACTGTCTGTGAACCAATGACCAAAATGTATAAGTTTGGTGTCTTACTGCCTTAGGCTTCATGCACAAGTAATACAGCAGCACACTGTGTCCCACTCACTATACAGTATGTCCAAATAATGCTTACAAAGGCATTTCAAGACTAAAAGGTTTGTGCGGTGGCTTAAAGGGGTTGTCTCATCTCAAACAATCGGTAGGATATGCCCCCATTGTCTTATAGGTGTGGGTCCTACTGCTAGGACCCGCACATATATATCGAGAACAGAGCACTGAAAGTGATGGAGGGCCCACTGTGCATGCGCAGCCACCCTCCATTTATTTTCTTTGGGGCCGCCTAAAATAGCCGAGCACTGGCTGGGCTATTTCCGCCGGGACCATAGAAGTAAATTGGAGTGGTGGCCGGTCATGTGCAGTGCACTCCCATTTACTTCTATGTGTAGAGCGCTTGGTGGTGGCCACGGACCACTTTGAGGAGCTCCGTTCCCGTGGTGGGACCCGCACCTGTAAGACAATGGAGGCATGTTCTAGCGATATGCCCCTATTGTCTGAGATAAGACAACCACTTTAATATCCATGACCCATTCACACACTTTTTAAAATAGTGCTGTAAGCGGCAGAAAAAAAGCAAAAAGTCAGAAAGTAATGTGCAAAAAAAAGGATTAGGAAAAAAATTTGACTTTTTGACACCAGAAAACTGGCACGTTGGGGTTAATAAATTCTCCACAGACTTGGTGACGATAGCCTCTTATTCATTTAAATATATATTTTCTGTTTCTTCTAACCAGAATTTCATCAAGTCCATGTTAACGTCATGATCAGCTCAAACCATCTTTCCCCACAAGTGCATGTACTCTCCCATAAAATGGGGCACATATGTATCCTACTGAAATACTGTATCAATATAAACACAATAAAATGACACAAAACTATTTTTCCCCATGACATATATTTTAGTTCATAAAAACATAAAAAAATAACTTCACAGATTTAATATTTCTATGATTGAAATGTGTTCTTTTTTTCCTATTAAACTAATAAAGACTAAACATACTCCAGTAATAAAGTACAAGATGACATCATATAGATGCACTGGCATTATACAAACTGTAAAATAAAAGATTTCCTAATCCTGCAGATGGCATACACTTTTAGGATTTGTCTGTTTTAGTAACTATTTGCATTCAACATGTAATAACAATGTGGAGGAGCTGTTCTCTGTGTTGTGCGGTTCCTGTATTATTCCTGCCAGACGTTTACAAATAAATTGCCAGCAGTCTGCAGTAAAGGTATAACTGGGTATTACCAGTGTACAGGGACCCCTCCCCAACTGTTAACACCCAGCTGTACCTACACTGCAAGCTGCTGACACTTCATTCATAACTTCTCGTAGAAATAATACAGGAATGGCACAACATAGAGCCATAAGAATAGATGCTGCAGAATGTTTATTACATGGGGAATGTATGAAGCTAATAAAACAGGCATGTCAGGAGCGGTGAAAGGTCCTCTTTAAGGCACAGCCTGTGTTGTGCACTAAAAGTCCAGGTAAGAATAACCATTCATTGCCAGAGTCAGACCAACTACAAGGACTTGGTAAACTTCCCAGTAGTCAGGGAAGCAGACTATGAAGCCTCAGGCTGTTGGTAATTTGTTTCCTTCAGGAGAAATGATATTAAGGGGGTTATGCCATGATTGATATAAAAACTAAAATCAGACATTATATAGTAGACAGATTTATCACTGTGGCTCCTGCTGGGTGATAACTTTGGCTCATGGCTAGGCACATTTGTCTAACTTTATACAAACTGTTGGTTGCTTTATTTTGAGAAAGAATTTGACACTAGAATTGTGGTGCAATTTTGGTGTAAAACAGCACATCTTTGGCCACAGCCCTTTCCTGCGGAGCCCCCTTTTTCCATGAAACCATGCTCCGGGCTAGGCTACAACTTGTGGATTTTTCTAAAGCTAAATGCACCAATTTTTTGCACAATTTACGACACAGTTTGGGTGCACTTACATTAGTAAATGTGGCCTAAGGTGTCTCCAACTTGGTGCCTTGAAAAGTTCTCTCCTTAAGGAGTTAACATGCTGTACAGTCTTACAGAGCACATCTTTCTATTTTTGGAAATTCAGTGTAATCCGCAGTACAAAGGCCTGTTTCCCAAGAAAACTTTTGCTGACACCATGCAGTCTTCTTGGCAAGCGCCCCCCACACCTGTAGAGAGATCCGGTTTGAATCAAGCTCACTGCTTGCTCTATGCTTTTTTACAAGTACTATGTAATAACAATAATCTGTTGCTTACATGTCATGTGACACATTTTTATTAGCCTCTGCCAGGATACTTTCACATCTGCCGTTTTTGCTGGATCCGTCATGGATCAGCAAAAATGTTTCCACCACGATAATATAACCGGCTGGGTCCATTATGAATGGGGAAAAAACGGAAGCGTTTTCCTATGATGCATCTCAACACCGGAAAGGAAAGGCGCAGATGTGAAGTAGCCTTATCCTCCCAAAATGGTCTCTTCTCTGAATTCATAAGACGTATACATTACCAGTAACAAATAATTTCATTTCTCATAATATCTTAAAATGTATACAATTTTTCCTCACTGCATCTGCCGTGTAATTTTGATCAATGGTTTCTTGTAAATTCTCCAATTTGTCTGTTCTGTTTTATCCCTTAGGGCATGGTAGACTGACTGCCCTTGACCAGAGACTTCCATATAACATCTTGCTTTACTGTAAAACAATCACCGGCAGACAGCTGCTTACTGTAAATTGACTAAAGGTGATGATTCTCTGTGACAGACGATGACTATACAGGAAAGGAGGTCTGAACTACCAGATTTGCCAAACTAACTTTTACGTTTTATAGTTCTGTAGTCATAAAACATGTTTCTTTGTAGCATTTCTCTGCAATGAATAATTGCCGGTCATATCATTCCTGCTATGCATGGATGCCTAGGTCTCCCATATTAGCATAAACTCTGAAGATTTGGTTATGAAAGTGTTTGTTATGATGCATTGAAATCCCATGTAATGCTACAGTTAGTGTTGAAGTCCATGAATATCAGGGAAAATTCAATTTGCCATGAAGCAGAATTTCCTCGTGCTTCGTGGTAACAAATCAATTTTCCCTGAATGGAAGTAAAAAAAAACGAAAAAACATATTTACCCCATCCGTTTGAGCGCGAAGAGCCGGCCATCGCCATCTTGATTGAAGATCCCACGCGAAATTCCCTGCATGGTGACATATAACGTCACCACACCGGCCAATGCGATGATGTCATTATGGGCCGTGCAAGATTTCACGCCGGATCTTCAATCAAGATGGAGCTGGCCGGCTCTTCGCGATCATATGGATGAGGTTAAGTATGATTTATTAATTTATTTTACACTGTAATATTAATGTCAGATGCCGCGATGAGCTATGAACGCGGCATCTGAGGGGTACAATGACGGGGAGCGGCGCAATCGTCGTTCCCTGTCATTGCCCCCAATACTCACAAAGAAATGCGCTTCGTGACAAATTAGTGAATTGTTTTGTCAAATTTGGTGAAGCAGCCAAATTAAATTTTCCAATACTTCGCTAATCTCTAGTTAGGGTCCATACACATGGTATAGTTGCATGTGGCAGTACAGAGAGCAGCAATGGCACCTATATTGGCTGAGCTCTGAGATGTGATTTCAGGGTATGACAGCAGGAGAAATCTCTCTCCTTTCCTGAGATTGTGGATGTGTCAAACCAGACTGGATGCAATTGTAACAAATTCACAGCTGCGAGATACATTAGGTCTGTTCCGTTTTTCAGACATCCTTTAAGGTGGATGAGGTCAGCAATCACAGATTTCACTGGATTCAGCGGTTCAAAAGTCCAAATAATGCTTTATTTTCCATCCACGTTAAACAGTGGGTAAATCAATGGCCCCAAAAGAGAACATAAACAACAAAACAAAAGTCCTTGCTTGTCTGGACGCTCACTAAACATAGTTGCCACCTCAACTAGGTAGCTTCACCAAACTCAGGGAGACTAGGCTTTACACAGCCCCCAGCTCAAACAGCTTCCAGGCTCTGACCCTGAATAAGCATTTCAGGCCTGTATTTATCCCCACAGTAATGAGCCCAGCAACCACACCTGGGTTTGCCTCAGGCTTGGGAAAAGTGCTGTACTGGAGTGGAGAGGGAATGGAACATCCCACTACCAACAACTATATGCAGGGGTGTAGCTATAGGGGAAACAGCTGCTTTGGGGCCCAAACTCAGAAGGGGAAAACCCAGGAGGAGGACTAAAAGATTTTACTTGTCAGGGACATATTTATAGTGACAGCTGCCGGGACTCGTCTGAGAATGCGATCTTGACTAGCCACAGGAATGGGGGTTGCACGAAGGTAGGTCATCAATATAAAAAAGATGACAACCCCTTTAAGTGCATATCCATTTTATACATTGACCTATTGTTAGTAAGCAAATTTATAAAATGCACAGGAGATTCTTAGTATAGGTCTGATCCAACTGTATAAGCCCATTTGCCACTTCAACCTTTTAGAGGTGGGTCTCTACTCTATCTGGAGCAACCTAGCAGCCTAACAGCACCCCTAATACCAGGCTAAGCCCCCTTGGCTGAAGGTCACATCCTCCCATAGGCATAGCACCAGAGAAAGAGTAGCCACCACACTGCACTAAACCCAACTGCAGTGCAGTAGACATTATCCACTGTGGTGCATTACTGGTGCAATTTTTTGAAGAGTGTGCTAGGCTAGAAAGGGGTATTCCCACAAAGAACATTTATTACATATTCACATGCTCCACCAATCACTAGAGCAGGGGTCTCAGAGGTCTTTCTCACCACACAACCATGTTTAGAAGGGCATTCTGGTGGTATATGTTCGGATTACTCTTAGAAACAGCTTCCTTGCATTATATTAGCTGATCACCAGGGGTTAGAGAACCCAGAATCTTGGCAAACATCTAATTGTCGGTCTTGCATCTTTTTAAAAGAGGTTGTCTTTGTGAGACAACCCCCTTCAGCTGGCCATAGCCATACCATTTTATTCATCTGGTTTGTCTTTTAGAACAGCCATCAGCCGTCTCAGTGTTCTTCACATCAGGATAAAATGGAATCAGGCCGTCTGGCTTCCAACCAATCTAATCCTGCCACATTTCTGAGATAAGAGGTGTCTGGCAGAAGCTTCTCTCTCTTCTTTCATGGAATAACATGTGCCTTTATAAGAGAGCAATTTTTTTATTTTTTTTTGTCATGGAATACGGTTAGATGTGTGTTAGACAATTATTATAACATGTTCCTGGCCAGTTTTAGGATAATCCTTCAGTGCCTTCAATTGCAGTAACATTTAATACAGGTATAGAAAACATCAGGCCACCACACAGTACTTCCAGCTCAGGATGCCGGAACATTCTGGCCTCAAACAGCCGATCGACTGGGATGCCAGGTGTTAGACCTCCACAGATCAAATATTGCGGACCTATTCTGAGGATAAGCCATCAATACTGTACTCCCAGAAAAAGCCTTTAACCACCTCAGCCCCCCTAGCTTAAACCCCCTTAATGACCAGACCACTTTTTACAATTCTGCACTACACTACTTTCACCGTTTATTGCTCGGTCATGCAACTTACCACCCAAATGAATTTTACCTCCTTTACTTCTCACAAATTCAGCTTTCTTTTGGTGGTATTTGATTGCTGTTAAGATTTTTCGTTTTTTTCCGATATTAATCAAAATAGGCCGCAATTTTCTCAAAAAAAGTGTATTTTTAACTTTCTCTGGTTAAATTGTTCAAATATAATTACATTTCTATACAAGTTTGTGTCAAAATTTATTGTGCTACATGTCTTTGATAAAAAAAATCCAATAAGTGTATATTTATTGGTTTGCGCAAAAGTTATAGCGTTTACAAACTATGGTACAAAAATGTGAATTTCCGCATTTTGAAGCAGATCTGACTTTCATTGGAATTCGGGCCCCTTTGCGCACCTAGGCTGCAAAAAAGTGTCACACATCTGGTATCTCCGTACTCAGAAGAAGTAGGGCAATGTGTTTTGGGGTGTATTTTTACATATACCCATGCTGGGTGAGAGAAATATCTCTGTAAATGACAACTTTTCCCATTTTTTTTATACAAAGTTGTCAATTTACAGAGATATTTCTCTCACCCAGCATGGGTATATGTAAAAATACACCCCAAAACACATTCCTCAACTTCTCCTGAGTACGGCGATACCACATGTGTGACACTTTTTTGAAGCCAAGATGCGCAAAGGGGCCGAAAGTCCAACGAGTACATTTTAGGAGGGCATTTTTAGGCATTTGGATTCCAGACTTCTTCTCACGCTTTAGGGCCCCTAAAATGCCAGGGCAGTACAAATACCCCA